>NC_092707.1:365260604-365560604 GCF_047496885.1 Scyliorhinus torazame
GCATCCCTCCGCCAGTCTGGACCCTCTCCTGACGATTGTGGGAGAGCTTTTCCTGAGGAGTCAGAGAGAGAGCATCGTCAGCCACACAAGTGGTTCACAGTATTGGGAGAGGGGGTGTGAAGGGAGGGTTGGGGGGATTGACCGGAGACGGAGGGTGAAGCGAGAGTTGGGGGGTGAAGGGAGGGTTGGGGGGATTGAAGGGGGGTTGGGGGGATTGACCGGAGATGGAGGGTGAAGGGAGTGATGGGAGGGTTGAAGGGAGTGTCTGTGAAGGAAGGGTTGGGGGGAATGAAGGGGGGTTGGGGGGGATTGACTGGAGACGGAGGGTGAAGGGAGTGTTTGGGGGATTGAAGGGAGGGGGTGTGAAGGAAGGGTTGGGGGGATTGAAGGGGGGTTGGGGGGATTGACCGGAGACGGAGGGTGAAGGGAGAGTTGGGGGTGAAGGGAGTGTTGGGGGGATTGAAGGGAGGGGGTGTGAAGGAAGGGTTGGGGGGATTGAAGGGGGGTTGGGGGGATTGACCGGAGACGGAGGGTGAAGGGAGAGTTGGGGGGTGAAGGGAGGGTTGGGGGGATTGAAGGGGGGTTGGGGGGATTGACGGGAGATGGAGAGTGAAGGGAGTGATGGGGGGGGGGGGGGTGGTTGAAGGGAGGGGATGTGAAGGAAGGGTTGGGGGGATTGAAGGGGGGTTGGGGGATTGACTGGAGACAGAGGGTGAAGGGAGAGTTGGGGGGGTGAAGGGAGGGTTGGGAGGATTGAAGGGGGGTTGGGGGGATTGACGGGAGATGGAGGGTGAAGGGAGTGATGGGGGGGTTGAAGGGAGGGGGTGTGAAGGGAGGGTTGGGAGGATTGAAGGGGGGTTGGGGGGATTGACCGGAGACGGAGGGTGAAGGGAGAGTTGGGGGGTGAAGGGAGGGTTGGGGGTTGCATGGTGAATTGGGGGATGGATGCTCGTGTGGGGGTGAAAAGATCTTGTTGGGTTGGGGGGGGGGGGGGGGGCTTTGGTGCTTACTCACTCATGCTGCCTCTTGTAGGTCATTGACCTCTTTTCAGCACTGGAGGCTGGACCTCCTGGTCACACCCCTGACGCTCATAGCCACCGCCACCTCATCCCAGGCAGCACAGACTGCCCAATGGCTAACCCTCCGGGACCCTCGGGGGAACAGGACATCTCTCCTGACCTCCACCGCGCCGAGGAGCCTCCTCAGGTCAGCAACCCCGAATCCTGTGGCCGGTCGGCTGGGCACCATTGTTGTGAGCTGGCTGGGGTTGGCTGAGCAAGTGCAGCGTAAATGCTGCTTGACCTTGTTAGCGGGGGGCTTACGAGCGCGGTGCCGGTGAATTGGCTGGCGAGCCTCGTTAAGTGGACCAATTAACGTTGAATAGTGTTGCCAACCTCGCTGGGCCGAGCAGCAGGAAGCTTGCGGCAGTTTCCGCTCACTACCACACTCAAAGTTTTCCGGAGAATCGAGCCCTTTGTTTTTTTTGCAAAAGAATGTAATATAGACAGAGAATTAGTCAGATTAAAAGAAGGGTGTTGCACATACAATTCCTCGTTACAAATGATCCTGCAGGGATTGCAGTGCTATTGATGTTGCTGCTGTGCATAGTGAGGAAGAAGTATTGAATTAACTAGGTGCAACACACATCAGCAGGTACATATTTGAATTATAGATAATAATCCCCCAGAACTGCCCTGTCACGGAGGTTAAGCTCTATTGTTCCATCTTGTGTGATAAGTCACGCAACAAATCCTCTTTTGTATACATACATTTTTTGATTAAAGGATATAAATTAAAAATTTAGTAGGGCAGCTGAATTAATTTCAGGCTGCACATCTCCGGGTTGTGAATAAAAATGCAGATGTGTTGGAAACAAAAGCTAGGTAATGCAAAATCTGTCTTTCTTCTCAAATCACTGATATCAATGGTGTAATTCTTTGCTCCATGCACCAGATGATGCAACATGTTTTTCAGAGAACGGAAATAAATTATTTTTGCGCCAGTTATTTTGAGTACCCGCCCCCCCCCCCCACACACTTTTCAGAGCTCTTGGACCTGCAGTGATTTGCCAGAAATTTCATTCCAATTTCAAACCCTAAACCTGACCCTTGGGTTTCCGACAAAGGCTGATTACTGTTGCAGCTGAAAAGCTGAAACTTATTTTTTTGGGAAAATATTTTGATTATAATTTTAAGCAATTTATATACAAAACATACAATAACACAGAATAACAATTGAAAAGTAAGAACCCCGTCCCCCATCCTCACCTTCCCCTGCAACAGTATAACTTAGTTACTAATCCCCCCCCCCCACCCTCTCCCTCCATTCCCCCCCCCCCCCACCAGCTAACAGTGACTAGCTCTTTAAAGTACAATATGAACGGCCATCTACGGTAAACCCTCCCACTGACCCTCTCTCAGTAAACTTAACCTTCTTGAGATGCAAAACCTCCATCAAGTCGCCCAGCCACACCGAGGCGCTTGGCGGTGTAATCGACTTGCAGCCCAAGAGGATCCACCTCCTTGCCACCAGTGAGACAAAGGCCAGTGTCACAATATGTGGATATTGTAAGGAACATAAAGGGTTAATGTAATGTATTAATCTAGTCACTCGATGGTGCTATAGAGCAACCATATAAATATCACAGCCTCCTTGACTGCTGAGAAAGAGTGGAACGGAGCCAGACAGAGTAGGTGTAAGATAGCTTAATTGATAGAATTTAATAATAATCTTTATTGTCACAAGTAGACTTACATTAACACAGCAATGAAGTTACTGTGAAAATCCCCTAGTCGTCACATTCTGGCGCCTGTTCGGGTACACCGAGGGAGAATTCAGAATGACCAAATTGCCTAACAGCACGTCTTTCGGGACTTGTGGGAGGAAACCGGAGCACCCGGAGGAAACCCACGCAGACTCGGGGTGAACGTGCAGACTCCACACAGACAGTATCCCATGAAGGAAATGAATTTGGGACCCTGGAGCTTTTGAAGCCACAGTGCTAAGCACTGTCCTACCGTGCTGCCCACAAAAGCAGATATGTAGTCAGCAGGATTCGAACCTGCGCGGGGAGAGCCACAATGGATTTCTAGTCCATTGCCTTAACCACTTGGCCACAATAACTTAGTATTGTAGAAGTGTAGTGTAATCTTTACTTGTCTAATTCCTTAGTAATATGTTCGAATCTAATTAAGTGTAGTGTAATAAATTAGCTTTGTTTGTTAAACACTGCTTGCTGTTCTTTGTCAACACAACTTTCACCATCCTGAAGTACGTCTGCCTTCCCGCCCCCATCTGTAGCTTCAGCACAACCAAAACCCCCAAAAATCGGCACCAATGGGCAAGACTGCAACCCGAAGCCATAGTCCCAAAAACGGACCTCCTGAAGCCCTCCAGCTTTGAGCATGACCAGAACATGTGCGCGTGGTGCACTGGACCCCCAATCACTGATCACATCTATCATCCACCCCATCAAAAAAACGGACTCATTCTAGCCTTGGTGAGGTGAGTCTGGAACACTACTTTCAGCTGGATGAGGCTCAGCCTCACGCCGGACGAGATTGGGTTCACCCTCCTCGGTGCCTCACTCCAAATCTCCTACAAGATCGGCCCTAGTTCCTCCGCCCACTTTGCCTTCATACCCTCAACCGAGGACATCTCCTCCCCCACTATTTGGTGGTATATACCTGCCGTGCTGGCTACCTCCAAGCCCAGGCAGGATGAAATCCTCTCGAGCATTGTAGAGGCTACTTCACCGGAAAGGCAGAGAAATACTTTTTGACCCAGCTACGCACCTGGTGATGCCCGAATCCATCAGCGTTCTGTAAGCCCATATTTTTCCTTCAGCTCCTCCCAGGCTTGCAAACCAACCCTCTAAAATTAAGTCTCCCACCTTCGCCAAACCTTTTTCCTTCCACTCCCTGATGCACAATCAATTGCACAAAGACTAAAGTTGGGTACAACTGTGGCTTTATTACAGTCAGATGCGTGGCCTCCTGCTGCAGCTGGCGAAATGGCAGGGCACTGGAGGTCATGCATATTTATACAGTTCTCCGTGGGCGGAGCCAGCCGGCCGGCGTTACCGGCGAACCTGTAGTGCAGGTCCTACCTTACATCTCCAATTACAGTGGTTCACCACATTCACCCCCTGTTAAAAATGAGTCCGGTGGTGGTGACGTGAAACTATATACAATTAGTGCAATTATGTACAGTGGTAGGGAAAGAAAAGTCCATGTTGACGGTCCGGAGTCCGTCAAACGTTCAGCCGGTCCGGTGCTTTGGTGCTTCGTTGGGAGCGGCGTAACGATGGCGGCGAAGTCGATGCTGGCGGTGGTGGAGGTGGCACCGATGGCGGTGGCGGCGGTGCTGAAGCTGGCCAGTCATCGGGGAATTCCGGGAGCATGCCGAAGTCCTCTTCATCCTCTTGTGCGGAAAAGGGGAGGGGGGGTGGTCTGGTGGGGTCAATATTGGCGGCGCGGTGGGATGTGGGGGGGGGAGGCGCATTTGTGGGGGTGTGTGTTGGGGTGGAACCTGATGGTGCCAGGTCCCTGAGTGAGACAGTATCTTGGCGGCCGTCGGGGAACTCAACGTAGGCATATTGAGAGTTGGCGTGGAGCAGGTGAACCCTGTCCACCATGGGGTCTGCCTTGTGGAGTCAGACGTGCCTACGGAGAAGGACCGGTCCTGGAGCAGCAAGCCAAGTCGGGAGCGACACCCCGGATGTGGACTTCCTGGGGAAGGTAAAAACACGTTCATGGGGTGTGTTATTAGTGGTGGTGCACAATAGTGACCGGATGGAGTGCAGAGCGTCAGGGAGGACCTCCTGCCAGCGAGAGGCTGGGAGGTTCCTCGACCATAGGGCCAGCTGGACGGCCCTCCAAACCGTCCCATTCTCCCGTTCTACTTGCCCGTTTTGCCGGGGGTTGTAGCTGCTGGAGGCTATACCCCTGCTGAGCAGGAACTGACGAAGCTCATCGCTCATGAATGAGGATCCCCTGTCACTGTGGATGTAGGCGGGGAAACCGAACAGAGCGAAGATGGTGCTGAGGGCCTTGATGACGGTGGCAGACGTCATATCGGGGTATGGGATGGCGAAGGGGAATCTGGAGTACTCATCGATCACACTGAGAATGTACATGTTAAGGTCGGTGGAGGGGAGGGGCCCTTTGAAATCCACACTGAGGCGTTCAAAGGGGCGGGAAGCCTTCACCAGGCGCGCACGGTCCGGCCGGTAAAAGTGCGGTTTACATTCCGCACAGACCTGGCAGTCCCTGGTGACTGTCATTACTTCCTCGACGGAGTAGGGCAGATTGCCAGCTTTGACCAGATGGTACAATCGAGTGACCCCCGGGTGACAATGGCTGTCATGTAGGGCCCGGAGTTGGTCCACTTGTGCGCTGGCACATGTACCTCGGGAGAGGGCGTCTGGGGGCTCGTTGAGTTATCCGGGGCGATACAAGATCTCGTAATTATAGGTGGAGAGCTTGATTCTCCACCGCAAGATTTTATCATTTTTGATCTTGCCCCGCTGTGTGTTATTGAACATGAAGGTTACCGACCGTTGGTCCATAAGGAGAGTGAATCTCTTACCGGCCAGGTAATGCCTCCAATGCCGCACCGCTTCAACGATAGCTTGGGCCTCCTTCTCGACAGATGAGTGTCGAATTTCAGAGGCATGAAGGGTGCGGGAAAAGAATGCCACAGGCCTGCCTGCTTGATTTAGAGTGGCGGCAAGGGCGACGTATGAAGCGTCGCTTTCTACTTGGAAAGGCAGTGACTCGTCTACTGCGTGCGTCCCGGCCTTGGCGATGTCTGCTCTGATGCGGGCGAAAGCATGTTGTGCCTCGGCCGCAAGGGGGAATTGGGTGGACTGAATGAGTAGGCGGGCCTTGTCCGCATAGTTTGGGACCCACTGAGCGTAGAAGGAAAAGAACCCCAGGCAGCGTTTGAGGGCCTTGGGGTAGTGGGGGAGGGGAAGTTCCATGAGGGGGCGCATGCGCTCGAGGTCGGGCCCGAGAAGTCCGTTTTGGACTACATAGCCTAGAATGGCTAACCGGGTTGTGCTGAACACACACTTCTCTTTGTTGTAGGTCAGGTAGAGAAGAGTGGCAGTGCGGAGGAATTTATCGAGGTTGGCATCGTGGTCCTGCTGGTCATGGCCGCAAATGGTGACATTATCTAAGTACGGAAAGGTGGCCCGCAAACCGTACTGGTCGACCATTCAGTCCATCTCTCTTTGGAAGACCGAGACCCCATTTGTGACATCGAAAGGGACCCTAAGGAAGTGGTAGAGGCGACCGTCCACCTCGAAGGCAGAGTATGGCCGGTCCGACTTCCAGATGGGGAGCTGGTGGTAGGTGGATTTCAGGTCAATTGTTGAGAAGACCCAGTACTGCGCAATCTGATTGACCATATCAGATATGCGTGGGAGGGGGTACGCGTCGAGCTGCGTGTACCGATTGATGGTCTGGCTGTAGTCCACGACCATCCTGTGTTTCTTCCCAGTTTTAACCACTACCACTTGGGCTTTCCAGGGGCTGTTGCTGGCCTCGATAATACCCTCCTTAAGCAGCCGCTGGACTTCGGACATTGTGGTGTCTTGTCCTGGGTGCTGTACCGTCTGCTCTTAGTGGCAACGGGCTTGCAATCCACAGTTAGATTGGCAAAAAGGGAGGGGAGATCGACCTTGAGGGTCGCGAGGCCGCAAACGGTAAGGGGAGTAAGGGCCCGCCAAATTTGAGGGAGAGGCTCTGGAGGTTGCACTGGAAGTCCAGGCCCAACACGAGTGTAGCACAGAGATTAGGAAGGACATAGAGGCGGAAGTTACTAAATTCTACGCCCTGGACCATGAGAGTGACTGTACAAAAGCCTCGGATCGGGACGGAGTGGGATCTGGAGGCTAGGGAGATCCTTTGATTGGCAGGGTGGACCGCGAGGGAGCAGCGCCTTACCGTATCTGGGTGAACGAAGCTTTTGGTGCTCCCGGAGTCCAGCAGGCACGAGGTCGCGTGGCCGTTGAATTTAACCGTCATCGACGCGGTGGCCAGGTTGTGCGGGCGAGATTGGTCCAGCGTCATCGAAGCGAACTGTGGATAGCCATTGGATGCTTCGGGTGGTGAGCGTGTGCGGTTCCGATGTCAGGAAGTCCGGAGACCCTGTGGGGGACAAGATGGCGGCGCCCATGGTGCGCACATTGCGGGGTCGGGACAAGATGGCAGCGCCCATTGGTCGCACATGGACCCGGCAGGAGAAGATGGCGGCTCCCATTGTGCGTCTGGCGTGGTGAAGGGGGCGATAGCGGGCGCGACCGCGCGGGCCTGGCACACAGCCGTGAAGTGGCCCTTTTACTGCAGGCTTTACAAACGGCAGTGCGGGCCGGGCAGTGTTGGCGGGGGTGCTTCTGCTGACTGCAGAAGTGGCAGCGGGGACCCCCGGGGTGCGCGGATCGGCGTGCGCGCAGGCATATTGCGAAGGCATGGCCCCGGCTGAGGAGGTCGTCGGCGGGGTCCAGGAGGGGTAGGAAGGAGTAGAAGGGGGGGCAGCGCGGCGGGAAAGGTACGATTGTGCGTTACGGGATGCGGCCGTCATGGAGAGCGCCAAGGCCCACCTTGACCTTCAACGCCTGTCTCAGTGACTGGAAAAGCACGTCACTCCAAGGAATCCCTGAACATCCACAACAATAGAGAGGCCAACAGGTCTACGGATGTTTTATAAAATTCCACCAGGAACACATTGGTTCCTGGTGCCTTTCCCGACTGCATCAATTTCAGCACCTTTTTTATCTCTTCCACTCTGACGGAGTTACTAGGTCTTCTGGTAGCTCTTCCTTGGGAAACTCCAACTCCCCCAGAAATTCCACCATATCTCTCCCAACCCTTGGCAATTCGAACCTGTAGAAATTATCGTAGAAGGTGGTAAATACCTCAATACCTCATTCACCTTCTCCTGGTCCGAGACCAACCCCCCACCCCACGTCCTAATCTGGGCAATCTCTCTCTCAGCCTCCCAGTTCCTCAATTGATACGCCAGAAGCCAACTTGCTTTCTCCCCCATATTCGTAAACAGCCCCTTTAGCTTGCCTCAGCTATCATACCGCCTTATCTGTAGAGATCAGATTGAACTGTGATTGCAGTTTTTCTCTCTCTGCTAATCATCCTGGGGATCAGCTGTCTGATTACTTGCGATCAATCTCTGGACTATCATCTCTCAGTTTTCCCCCCTCCCTCCTTGCTTCCAGCTCTACATGTGCCTTGAGAGACATGTTTCTCCTCTAAGTACAACCTTCAGTGCTTCCCATCGATTGAGGGTGAGCACTCCCCATTATCATTATAAAAATATAATCCCGGATTGCCCCTGAGATCCTTGCACAGAACCCCGGCCCGCCAGCAGACCCACAACCAACCACCATCCCTTGCGATGCCCCCGGCCTACCTCCAACTCCAGCCTATCCGATGTGGGGCACGGTCAAAGATGACCACCGCAGATTTCTTCACCCCTCACAGGAGCACCCGGCTCAAGACAAAATAGTCAATCATGGAAAAATCATTGTGTACTGAGGAGAAGAACAGGAATTCTTTCTCCCTCAGATGTCCGAACCACCAAAGGTCTGTCCACCCCCCCCCCCCCCCCCCACACCCCCGTTTCCTCCATCAACGCAATTAACGCCTTTGCTATATCCCTCGGGATCTTGGCCGAGTATGATCTACCCTTGGCTCTAGCATACAGTTCATGGGTTCATGTCTCCCCGCAAAATAAATTGATGGGTGTCCTGATCCGGCATCCTTTCCAGCATATGTTTCATGACCATTGTATCGTCCCATTTCGGGGCGTACACATTCATCAACACCACCTGTTTCCCTTCTAACACCCCCGTTACTATGACATACCGTCCGCCCGCTATTACCTTCTCCGGACAAAATCGGGCCCTTTTATTAATGAGGATCACCACCCCCCCACCCCCGACCCTGCTATTCAACCCCGAATGGAAAACTTTGTTCACCCAAGCCTTCCAAAGACACACTTGGTCCCGCTCTAGCATGTGGGTCTCCTGAAGAAACATTACATCGGCTCCCAGGGTTCTTTAAATGAGCAAAAGTCGCACTCTTTTGATGGCCCCCCCCCCCAGACCCCGCGCATTCCAGGTCACCACCCTTATCAGGGTTCGCACACCTCAGCCTCGGGTCAGTCACCACGATAGGTCATAGCTTCGCCGATGATTCCCAGGCCACAGATCCACCTAAAATGGTGACCTGTTTCACATAAATGGTGAAATAGAGAAAAATACCGGGTCACTGTCAGTTCCCCTCATCCCCCACTTCCCAGTCAGCAGATAACCTGCCGTCTCCTCGAATTCCTTCCCTCCCCTCCCCCCAGTCCCATCATGCCTAACCTAACTGACCAACAAGTCGCAGCCCCATCCCCCACTTGACTTCTGTTAACTAGCCTGCCGTCTAACACCAGTAAGGTGATCACCTCCCCCCCACACAACTAATCCTCTTCCCCACCCATATTGAGCAAACGCTTTAAACTAAGGGAAAACAGCCCCTATACCCCCACCATCCTAACAACTATTAAGCCCGTAGAGAAGGATAATCATAAAAATAGAACAGAGGAAACACCCCCAAACCACACATCTCCACCATTCGAGGTGGCTCATTCGGTCACAACTTCTGCCTCAAGGCCCTGTGTACCCTTTCCAGCTCCGGCGCAGCAAATACCTCATCGCTGTTCAACAGCTGAGAGAACTTTGCAGCAAAGTATTCTGTCGACCTTGAGCCCTCAACTCCCTCAGGTAGACCCACCAGCCTCAGGTTCATGTGCCTGGACCTGTTTTCCATATCATCCAGTTTTGCCAGTTCAGCCTCCAGCGATGTGAGTCTTTAATCTTTAATAATCTTTATTGTCACAAGTAGGCTTACATTAACACTGCAATGAAGTTACTGTGAAAAGCCCCTAATCGCCACACTCCGGCACCTGTTCGGGTACACCGAGGGAGAATTCAGAATGTCCAAATTATCTAACAGCACGTCTTTCAGGAGGAAACCGGAGCACCCGGAGGAAACCCACGCAGACATGGGGAGAACACGCAGATTCCACGCAGACAGTGACCCAAGCCGGGAATCGAACCTGGGACCATGGAGCTGTGAATGTCAGTCCTGCCACCCCAGGGGCGCCGCACCGCAAGTCATAAATCTGAAACATAAAGAGTAAATGCTGGAAATGCTCAGCGGTCCAGGCAGCATGGCAAGAGGGAGGAGCAGAGTTAAACTTTCACATTGGTGACCAGAAATGCAACAAATATTAAGCAAATCCAAAGGTAGCGGGAGGGGTGAGGAGGAGGAAGAACAAAAGGGAAGCTTATGTTTAGTTGTTAGAGAGGAAAGTTTAAATGACAAATTGGCAGGTAGTGCAAGGCAAAAGGAGCTGGTAATGAACAAGTAGAGAATGACTTTCTATCTTTTCCATCTGTTGCATTTTCCTCAGGGACCCTCATTTCTCAAATATTTACATATCCTGTTTCGTTTTTGCTCTTTTTAAATTTCTTCAATGCTTTTATACGTTAGTTCAGTGCTCTTCAAACTTTTTCTCCGCGGACCCATTTTTACCAACTGGCCAACCTTCGGGACCCAACCCGGCCGACCTTCGCGACCCACGCCGGCCGACTTGCGCGACCCACCATTTTCTATTACCTTGTTTGTTGCTGCCAAAAATGGAGGAAATGGTTTTGGGTCCCTTCGGCCCTCGTACACGCTCCTCCAATGGAACCTGTTGGATGAAGGTGAAGCCTTCTGGTGTCGGAAAGTATGGAGTCTCCATCTGTCCAAAGTTCTGAATTTTTTTCCTGTACAATTTTATCAAATAACACCCCCCCCCCGAACTTGTAAAAAAAAAAATTAAATGAGTAAAATAAATGAAAAAAAAAATGAATAAAACCCCCCCGAACTTGTAAAGAAAAGAAAATGAATAAAATAAATGAAAAAAATAAAAATTAAATGAATAAAATAAATGAATAAATGAATAAAAACCACTACAGAACTTGTGAAACAAAAAGCTGCAACCGTTTACAAAAATAGCAGCCGCACTGCGCATGCGTGCCCGATTATCGGCATGCATGAGCAATGCGGCCGAACTTTTTTTTTAACATGTTCGAAGCCGCTTGCAGCCAGCGTTATGAAAAGCCGGCTGCTGTGCGGGGATTTGCGCGATCGGGAGCGCTGCGGACAAAGGCTCTCCTGACACCCGCCTGCGACCCATCCGCGGGTCGCCCCCCCCGACTTTGAAGAACACTGCCTTAACCAATCTGCTAGTTGAAATTTAAAATAATTCTTGGCAGTTAACTGTCAGTCGCCATCAACTGATGCATCCTCCATGGCTTTGCCTCTACCAATCAGACTCAAGCTGCCAACCAATCAGCAGCCTCTTTTCATCCAGTATAAAGGTGTTGTTCCCCCTGACATGGTATCCTTATGATTGTCCTGATGACTGCAAGATGAAAAGCTTTTGCAGCAATACTCAACCTTCTTTATGTTTACTCACAAAAGCTTGTGGCTGAATTATTTAATTTGAATACACACTCAAAGGTAGGAAAAGAAACACCACTTCCAGCAAAACATACGGATTACCAATGGTAAGAGAGCAGATACATTTTGTTAGCAGTTACATTGATTCCTACTTTTAGTGACGATTGAACGTATATGTTTTTTAAAATAATCTTTATTGTCACAATATGTATCTGTGGATGATATTAGGATTGCAAGGTGAAATGCAGATGGACGCAACCAACTCTTATAGTTCGTGAGTTGCTGGGAAAGGAGAATCTTCTTTCAGCCTCAACATTGAGCAACATCTCATGCTCAATTATTTTAAATTCCATCATCACTCGCCTTGCCATCCCTCTTCTGACTTCATAGAGTGTATGCTGCTTTATAACAGGAGGGTTCTTATAAATAAAGGATGAAAAGGAAAATGTTGTAAGAGTTCAGTATAAATTCTCATCCTTGTTTTGATATCCTTCATTGACGGCTCCCTTTCCTATCTCTGTACCACACTCTCACCCTACAATCCTCTGAAGTCTCTACACTCCAACCCTACAATCCCCTGAAATCTCTACACTCCAACCCTACAATCCTCTGAAATCGCCACGTTCCAACCCTACAATCCTCTGAAATCCACACTCCAACTCTACAATCCTCTGAATTCTCCACGCTCCAACCCTACAATCCTCTGAAATCTCCACACTCCAACCCGACACTCCTCTGAAATCTCCACACTCCAACCTGACACTCCTCTGAAATCTCCACGTTCCAACCCTATAATCCTCTGAAATCTCAACAATCCAACTGTACAATCCTCTGAATTCTCCACACTCCAACCCTACAATCCTCTGAAATCTCAACAATCCAACTGTACAATCCTCTGAAATCTCCACACTCCAACCCTACAATCCTCTGAAATCTGCACACTGCATGTTAGGCGTTTGGCTGCTGTTGAATAAAGAGTCAAAGGTTATGCTCCTTTCCCACAAACACCTTCAATTTACTTCAACAGAGTCTGCACAAAATTCTAACATCACATCACCTGACACAAAGGCCACCTGAAGCCCCTTTACATATCAGTGTCAACTATTGGATACTTAACATAAATGAGACAACTAAATGGAATGTCTCTTAACCCATTACTTAACACTCGAACCCTATAATCCTCTGAAATTTCCACGTTCCAACTCTACAATCCTCTGAAATCTCCACACTCCAACCCTACAATCCTCTGACATCTCGACACTCCAACTCTACAAACCTCAGAAATTTCCACACTCCAATCCTGAAATCCTCTGAAATCTCCACACTCCAACCCTACAATCCTCTGAAATCTCCACACTCCAACCCTACAATCCTCTGAAATCTCTACACTCCAATCCTACAATCCCCTGAAATCTCCACACTCCAACCCTACAATCCTCTGAAATCTCCACACTCCAACCCTACAATCCTCTGAAATCTCCACATTCCAACCCTACAATCCTCTGAAATCTACACACTCCAACCCTACAATCCCCTGAAATCTACACACTCCAACCCTACAATCCTCTGAAATCTCCACACTCCAACCCTACAATCCCCTGAATTCTCCACACTCCAACCCTACAATCCCCTGAATTCTCCACACTCCAACTCTACAAACCTCTGAAATTTCCACACTCCAATCCTGAAATCCTCTGAAATCTCCACACTCCAACCTTACAATCCTCTGAAATCTCCACACTCCAACCCTACAATCCTCTGAAATCTCTACACTCCAACTCTACAATCCTCTGAAATCTCCAAACTCCAACCCTACAATCCTCTGAAATCTCCACACTCCAACCCTACAATCCCCTGAATTCTCCACACTCCAATCCTACAATCCCCTGAAATCTCCACACTCCAACCCTACAATCCTCTGAAATCTCCACACTCCAACCCTACAATCCTCTGAAATCTCCACACTCCAACCCTACAATCCTCTGAAATCTACACACTCCAACCCTACAATCCCCTGAAATCTACACACTCCAACCCTACAATCCTCTGAAATCTCCACACTCCAACCCTACAATCCCCTGAAATCTACACACTCCAACCCTACAATCCTCTGAAATCTCCACACTCCAACCCTACAATCCCCTGAATTCTCCACACTCCAACCCTACAATCCCCTGAATTCTCCACACTCCAACTCTACAAACCTCTGAAATTTCCACACTCCAATCCTGAAATCCTCTGAAATCTCCACACTCCAACCTTACAATCCTCTGAAATCTCCACACTCCAACCCTACAATCCTCTGAAATCTCTACACTCCAACTCTACAATCCTCTGAAATCTCCAAACTCCAACCCTACAATCCTCTGAAATCTCCACACTCCAACCCTACAATCCCCTGAATTCTCCACACTCCAATCCTACAATCCCCTGAAATCTCCACACTCCAACCCTACAATCCTCTGAAATCTCCACACTCCAACCCTACAATCCTCTGAAATCTCCACACTCCAACCCTACAATCCTCTGAAATCTACACACTCCAACCCTACAATCCCCTGAAATCTACACACTCCAACCCTACAATCCTCTGAAATCTCCACACTCCAACCCTACAATCCCCTGAATTCTCCACACTCCAATCCTACAATCCTCTGAAATCTCCAAACTCCAACCCTACAATCCTCTGAAATCTCCACACTCCAACCCTACAATCCCCTGAATTCTCCACACTCCAACCCTACAATCCTCTGAAATCTACACACTCCAACCCTATAATCCTCTGAAATCTCCACACTCCAACCTCATAATTCTCTGAAATCTCCACACTCCAACCCTGCAATCCTCTGAAGTCTCCACACTCCAACCCAATAATCCTCTGAAATCTCCACACTCCAACCCAAGAATCCTCTGAAATCTCTATGCTCCAACACTGCAATCCTCTGAAATCATCACACGCCAACCCTACAATCCTCTGAAATCTCCATACTCCAACCCTACAATCCTCTGAAATCTCTATGCTCCAACCCTACAACTCTCTGAAATCTCCTCGCTCCAATCCTACAATCCTCTGAAATCACCTCGCTCCAATGCCGTAGAGGAGGAATTCCTGGAGTGTATAAGGGATTGTTTTCTTGACCAATATGTGGAGGAACCAACTCGAGAGTTGGCCATCTTAGACTGGGTACTGTGTAATGAGAAGGGAGTCATTGCCAATCTGGCTGTACGAGACCCCTTGGGGATGAGCGACCATAACATGATAGAATTTTTTATCACGATGGAGAGAGAAGTAGTTGATTTGGAGACTGGGGTGCTGAATCTTAATAAAGGGAACTATGAAGATATGAGGCGTAAGTTGGCCTTGGTAGATTGGGGAGAGTTATTTCAAGAGATGACAGTGGATAGACAATGGCAAACATTCAAGGAACGCATGGGGGAACTACAGCAATTGTTCATTCCTGGCTGGCACAAAAGCAAAGGCGGTAAGAGGGCCAATCCTTGGCTTACAAAGGAAATTAGAAATAGTTTCTGATACAAGGAAGAAGCATACAGATTGGCCAAGAAAAATAATAGGTCTGAGGATTGGGAGCAGTTTAGAATTCAGCAAAGAAGGACAAAGGGATTGATTAAGAAGGGGAAAGTACAGTACGAAAGTAAGCTTGCAGGGAACATAAAGACTGACACGAAGAGTTTCTATAGATGTGTGAAGAGAAAGAGATTGGTAAAGAGAAATGTAGGCCCCCTACGACAGAAACAGGGGAATGCATAATAAGGGACAAAGAAATGGCTGAGCAATTGAATTCATATTTTGGTTCTGTCTTCACAGAAATCAGCGATGGAGGTCATTCGGCCCCTCGGATCTGCACCAGCCCTTGGAAAGAGCACCTTACCTAAACCCGCACCTTCACCCTATCCCCATGCTTCCACCCTCTCCCCGTAACCCCACCTTATCTTTTTTGGGCACTAAGGGCAATTTATCATAGCCAATCCACCTACCCCTGCATATCTTTGGATTGTGGGAGGAAACCGGACCACCCAGCCGAAACCCACGCAGACACGGGGAGAATATGCAGATTCCACACAGACAGTGACCCAAGCCAGGAATCGAACCTGGGACCCTGGCGCTCTGAAGCCATTGCGCTAACCACTATGCTACCATGCTGCCACAAAAGAGGACACAAATCAGATACCAGAAATGTTGGAAAATGAAAGGTTTAGTGAGAAGGAAGAACTGTGGGAGATCAACATTAGTAGAGAAATGGTGCTGGGGAAATTGATGTGATTGAAGGCGGATAAATCCCCAGGGCCTGAGAATCTGCATCCCAGCGTGCTTAAGGAGGTGGCCCTGGAAATAGTGGATGCATTAGTGGTCATCTTCCGGGATTCTATAGACTCTGGAACTGTCCCTGCAGATTGGAGGGCAGCTCACGTCACTCCGATATTCAAAAATGGAGGTAGCGAGAAAGCAGGGAATTATAGACCAGTAAGCCTAACATCGGTAGTGGGGCATATGCTTGAATCCATTATCAAGGACTTTATAGCGGAACATTTAGAAAGCATGGATTTATGAAGGGAAAAGCATGCTTGACAAATCTGTTGGAATTCATTGAAGAGGTAACCAGCACAGTCGACAAGGGGGAGCCAGTCGATGTGGTATATTTGGACTTTCAAAAGGCGTTTGACAAAGTCCCGCATAAGCGATTATTGTGAAAAATTAAAGCACATGGGATTGGGGAAATGTATTGAGGTGGATAGAAAACTGTTTGGCAGAGAGGAAACAAAAAGTAGGGATTCATGCGTCCTTTTCAAATTGGCAGGCAGTAACCAGTGGGGCATCACAGGGATTGGTGCTGGGACCCCAGCTATTCAC
Organism: Scyliorhinus torazame; assembly: GCF_047496885.1. NCBI lineage: Eukaryota > Metazoa > Chordata > Chondrichthyes > Carcharhiniformes > Scyliorhinidae > Scyliorhinus > Scyliorhinus torazame. The sequence goes on from NC_092707.1 coordinate 365,276,994, forward strand.
AATATATATTAATGATTTGGATGAGGGAACAAAATGTAACATCTCAAAGTTTGCAGATGGTACCAAGTTAGGTGGGAGGGTGAATTGTGACGAGGATGCAGGGATCCTACAGCATGATCTGGACAGGTTGGGTGAGTGGGCAAATCAATGGCAGATGCTGTATAATTTGGATAAGTGTGAGGTTATTCACTTTGGAAGCAAACACAGGAAGGCAGATTATTACCTGAATGGTTGTAAATTGGGAGAGGGGAGTGTGCAGCGGGACCTGGGTGTCCTTGTGCACCATTCGCTGAAGGTAAGCATACAGGTGCAGCAGGTGGTAAAGAAGGCTAATGGAATGTTGGCCTTCATTGCGAGAGGTTTCGAGTATAGAAGCAGGGATGTGTTGCTGCAATTGTACAGGGCCTTGGTGAGGCTACACCTGGAGTATTGTGTGCAGTTTTGGTCTCCTTCTCTGAGGAAGGATGTTCTTGCTCCCGAGGGAAGGTTTACCAGACTAATTCCAGGGATAGCGGGACTGTTATATGAGGAGAGGTTGATTCGGTTAGGATTGTTCTCGCTGGAGTTCAGAAGAATGAGGGGGGGGGGGTCTCATAGAGACTTATAAAATTCTAACAGGACTAGACAGGGTAGATGTAGGGAAGATGTTACCAATGATGGGTGTGTCCAGAACCAGGGGTCACAGTCTGAGGATTCAGGGTAAACCATTTCAGACAGAGATAAGGAGACATTTCTTCACACATAGAGTGGTGAGCCTGCGGAATTCATTGCCACAGGAAGTAGTTGATGTTGAAACTTTGAATATATTCAAGAGGCGGCTGGATATAGCACTTAGGGAGAATGGGATCAAAGGCTATGTGGAGAAAGCAGGATTAGGCTATTGAGTTGGATGTTCAGCCATGATCGTGATGAATGGCTCGAAGGGCCAAAAGGCCTCCTCCTGCTCCTATCTTCTATGTATATATGTAATTCTACAACCCTCTGGGGTCTCAGTTTTCCACCAATTCTGACCTGCTGCACATTTTCAAAAGTTTTTTAAAAATAAATTTAAAGTACCCAATTATTTTATTTTTTTCCAATTAAGGGGCAATTTAGTGTGGCCAATCCACCTAACCTGCACATCTTTGGGTTGTGGGGGCGAAAGCTACGCAGACACGGTGAGAATGTGCAAACTTCACAGGGACAGTGACCCAGGGCCGGGATTCGAACGCAGGTCCTCAGCGCCGTGAGGCAGCAATGCTAACCACTATGCCTGCTGCACATTTTAATGGCTCTGCCATTGATGGTCATGCCTACAGGCCGCCAAGATCCTAAACTCTGGAACTCAGTCACTAAACACTCCATCTCTCCACTTTGACAGGCATTAAAACCGATCTCTTTGACCAAATCTTGGATCGCCTGCTAGAATACGTTCTAATGCAGCTTTGTGACAAGCGATGCTTTAGAACACACTTGCGGCACCCCCTGGGATGTTTTGCTGCGTCAAAAGTGAGATATCAATGTAAGTTGTTATTGTTGACTAACATGAAGTGTGATCTACACATATGATCATCCTACACCGAAGGGGGATAACATCCAGCTCAGTAAGTTTGAACCTGGGTCTGTGTTGCCTTAGTGCATTTGTGTATATGCGTATGTGCATGCGTGTGTGGATGTGCACGTGTTCATAGCAATGTATGGGGGCACTTGGCTGATGGCAAGACTTGACTCTGCGGCAAATTACACAGGAAGAATGAGACATGATATCGAGGGGTTGGCAGCAGCGACAGAGGAGGAACGGCCAACAATACTTTCTAATAATAATAATAACTTATTGTCACAAGTAGGCTTCAATTAAGTTACTGTGAAAAGCCCCTAGTCGCCACATTCCGGCGCCTGTTCGAGGAGGCCGGTACGGGAATTAAACCCGCGCTGCTGGCCTTGTTCTGCATTACAAGCCAGCTGTTTAGCCCACTGTGCTAAACCAGCCCCTTAATAATATCACACAATATTGAAAGTTTTGGTTGATTCTGCCACACATCAGTCACCTTGGGTCATCTTTTTGTCAGTGAAAGAAATGCAAGTGGTTAAAATAGGAGTTCCAATGAAAAATGGCAAATCAAATCAACAGGGAATGATAATGTATTAACAGACACCTGCCACCTTATGGAGCAAACTAAGGTGGTTACAAGCCGAACCAGGATTATTTTTTCTCCAGCTATTTTTGACAACCTCATTATTATTAATTAACGGTGATTAAATCACCTAACCAGAAGTGGAAAATGATGGCATTGGGACCAAAATATTAACAAAGACTTTCTGGAATAAATGGTTAAGGAAAATAAATTTTACAAATGGAATTAGTTATTAAGAGAAAATATCGAGAACAGTCTCACGAGACGATCAGAAATTACTGCAGGAAAACATTGTAATTTAATAAAATACCTGTATTAAAATTCTTTCAAATGAAATAATGATACAGAAAACAGCAGACCTCCAGTGGTTTTAGTTATGGGGAGTCAGAGGTAAAAATATCGCGAGGGGATGTGGATTTGTGACATGTGGTGGTTGGGAAGGAGGTGCACACCTCCAATGGAAAACCTTTGGAAGAAGTTTGCAAAGAGATCCGTGAACATGCAAACAATGACTTACAAGGAAAGACCCTCTGGTTCATCCTGGCCGTAGGTTGCACGTAAGTGTGATACCTTGTGAGAAAACAGATCACAACTTTGGAAAATTCCTTTCTGATCTCCAACAACCCAACCTCCACCACCCTCGCCCCACCGCCCTCCCCCTCACCCTCACCCTCCCCCACCCCAATCCTCTCCCCACCACCTCTCCCCCCCACCTCCCCTTAGGAAATCAAACTAGTCCAGGCTCTGCTAATGGCATCTTTTGTAAGAGCGCTTGCCGTCCAATCAGAAACAGGTCTAGCTAGGACCTGAGGATTCATCCCAGAATCCTTTTGATGGCATCACCTGCTCCCAATTGCTCTCCATTTGATATTTTCTCCTCGGCCACATGTGTATTCAGCACAGTGACGACACTTTACCAACGCAGGTGGAAGTTAAAGGGGCAGAATTTCTGTGGAGATTTTTCCGATTCCTCCTTTGTAACTTTGATGGAAAATCCCCAGAAACCCCCCCCCACCCCCAAAGAAATTGGCTTCCTGACGTGGGAATAAAAGAAAAATGCTACAGATGCTGGAAATCTGAAATGAAAACAGAAAATGCTGGATAAATTCAGCAGTTCTGATAAAATCAGGGGAGAGAAAAACACAGTTAATGCTTGAAGTCCATTTAACTCTTGACCTCTAAAAGAGAGGGAAAATATGTTGGATATTATACTGTAACTGAGAAAGATGTAGCAAACTTAAGAACAGGACAGATGGCTCAGTGTGAGGGGACGGGGATGGTGGTGGGGGGTGGGGGTGAATGGGTTTTTGCATTGAAACAAAAAATGTGGGATATAAAAAAATCACATGAGATATTGGATTGGAAATTGTAGCTCCTCAGGCTTTATAGCGTTCAGTTTGATATTTGAAGAAACAAAGCCAGGAACGTTCTGGTTGTTCATGCTGACGGGATCTTCTGGTGCACCTCTGTTGCAGGTTTCACGGTAGCAAGGGGTGCATTCAACGGGAAACCCCTTTAACAACAGAGGGCCCAGAAGATCCTGCTGCCAGACAATGGTGGGCCACCTTGCGGCAGGTGACGCGGTAAAACGCGCCCACATTCTGGTTATTTCTGAAAATGTGTTCCCCGAGAGTTCTCGCTCTCAGTAACTTACCAAAGGAAGTCGGTAGGTTGACAGACGGCAAGTAATGGCATGCTCTGTGACTGGTGAGGTTACCCTTCAGCCCTAAAAATGTCCGATGTCATAGGGGCTGGTTTAGTACAGTGGGCTAAACAGATGGCTTGTAATGCAGAAGAAAGCCAGCAGCACAGGTTCAATGCCCGTACGAGCCTCCCTGAACAGGTGCCGGAATGTGGCGACTAGGGTCTTTTCACAGTAATTTCATTGAAGCCAACTTGTGACAATAAGCTATTATTATTACACGGGTGCATAAAGAGAACTATAGCCCCTAAGCTTGAGACCCAAAAACTAGCATTGATAGATCTGCAAACATGCATGAATCCATTCTCATATCGGCGCAAATCTCTAAGAAAAACATTGTTGGAAACATTTTTAACACAGGAAATGTTATTGCGTGGGCAAGTTTGATTATTTATTCGACTTTTTAAAATTACTTCACGGGATGTGGGCATTGCTGGCTAGGCCAGCATTTGTTGTCCTTCCCTAATTGCCCTGAAGTAGCTGGTGTTGAGCTGCCGTCTTGAACTGCTGCAGTCTCAAACTATTCTTACTGTTAGGTTTCAAAGCTGGAGAGTGTTCAAGATTGTCTAAAATATTTTTAGTTCTTTAAGTAGTTCACCAATTCTTTACTGATACTGTTTGCTATTTAAAAATTCAATAGAATTCTGACCTATTTAGTGGTTTTTGGAGTTACTTTTGAAGAAAATCAGGTGTCTTTTACAGTTCTTATCATTATTTCCCAAACCTTTGGTGGAATCTTCCTGACGTAGAAAATAATCACGGTTCAGGACCATTTCTGCGTCCCAACCCTGCTGGTGCCTGACATCCGCAGAGCTGTTCGGGCCATCAGTGGATCAACCCTTCCATGAGAATGATTTCACTCGTGTCTCTGGTGATTTCAGCCCCGTGGCTCTGGCTTATGGAGAGTGGGTGCGGATGGCCCTTAGACCACTTGCTGGGTGGTCACCTTCAAATCACTGCCGGAGTCCAGACTCTGGACTCAGCAGGTGACCTGTGAGATGCCAGGAAAGTTCCTTTAGTGGGGCCTTAATTACCTTGATTGGCTTCCCGCCCCCTTGGAGCAGCTAGCTGATTCCATTGGCGGCCCATTCCTGAAAAACCTGCCTGGAGTGGGTGGCACGGTGGCACAGTGGTTAGCACTGCTGCCTCACAGCACCAGGGATTCGGGCTCAATTCCAACCTTGGATGACTATCTGTGTGTGGAGTTGCACTTTGTCCCAGTGTGTGCGTGGGTTTCCTCCGGATGCTCTGGTTTCCTCCCACAGTCCAAAGATATGCAGGTTAGGTGGAGTAGCCATGATCAATTTCCCTTTACTGTCCAAAGGTTAGGTGGGGTTATGGGGGTATGGTGGGGGAGTGGGCTTAGGTGGGGTGCTCTCTTGGCGGGTCGGTGATGGGCCGAATGGCCTCCTTCAGCGCTGTAGGGATTCTATGAAATGGGACAGTGTCAGAGAGCAATTCCAGCTTCTGCTTCTTCCCCAGCTCCCCCGCTTGAAAAGCCACCTCCACGTCATCCCCCAAAATTGCGGCTGTGGTTCCTATACCCAAGTTCAAGTCACTTATTCATTTATAAAGCAAGAACAGTGGGGGATTAACACTATCCTCTGGGACATACCACTTCCAACTTTTCTCACACATAAGTGACCTCCGATTACATTAAATCTTACTTTCTGGTCCATTGGCCAAAATTCTCTCCGTGTTACTGCATTTCCTCTTGCACCAAATGCATGAATTTTGCTATCCATCCTCCATGAGACACATCATTGAATTGCCTTCTGAAAATGCAAGTACATTAAGAGGCCCAATTATAAGTGCGATCTGTTTGTTTTGGCGTCAGCTCACCAATGCATTGGGTATTTTAACTTCATTCCAGGTAGGAAGTCAATGAGAATGGCTGCCTTTGATTTACAACGATTAGCAAACAAAGCAGAGGCGAAGCAAAGGTGTATTTGAGATCTGAATGCACTGCCTGGTGGTGCTGTGGAGGCAGATTCAGCTGTGCCTTTCAAAAGGGGATCGGATTGTTTCCTGAAGAGAAAAGATTTGAGGGACGATGGGGAAAAGGAAGAGAAGTGGTATTTGGTATTAGCTGGGCTGCTCTTGGAGAGAGCTAGCATGGATACGATAGGCCAAATGGCCTCCTTCTGTCCTGTAGCCATTTAAATGGGGGGTGAGCTCGGCTGCTGTACTGCACCCCAGGGGTCCCCATGATCAGGTGGCAGATGGGGTTGTGATGGGGGAGGCAAATATTCTCCATATAGGCCTCAGAGTTGTACTCCTGCTATTCCTGGCCCTACAAGGAAAAATAAAACTAAACAACTTAAAACTTACCTTCCTGGGTCACTTTTGGATTAATCCATTGCCTCTCTAGGCTGGTATGGTAGATAACTCACTACCACTTCTCTATCAAGCCTTGGAGACTCAAGTCTCTGATAGGCAATTTGGACACATACTTAAAGCAAGATTGCTATTATTGAACCAAGACTAGAGTATGAAATAATGATTATTCTGATCACAAAAGCATTGCATTGCGCCATGGGATTTACATTCAATTCCAATTCTTCAAAGCTGACTAATTGATAAATTATAATCAATTAGCTTTGCTGCAGCAGATTATCAATAACTCAACCATCCTTCAGTATACCAATTAATTTAATTTGCATTTTATATGTCTGTTTATGCTTACATTTATGCGTAAATTAATTTCAGAATGTCTTTCTGTGCATGAGTTCAAATTAATGCCTTGTGGGCTAATGTTTTAAGAAAAGAGCAAAACTTTGCAAGTGCCAGATAATCAGTATCACTTGACATATCGTGTTGTTATTCAGCTTTACTGACAAAATAGTCTGCAATATTCATCCCTCAACCAACATTGCAGCCAGCAGTGGCACAGTGGTATTGTTACCGGGCTAATAATCTAGAGACGCAGAGTCACTCTCTGGGGTCCTTGGTTCGAATCCTGCTATGGCAGGTGGTGAATTTTAATTCCGTTTAAAAAAAAAAAAAATCTGGAATTAAAATGAAACGATTGTCGTGAAAACGCATCTCCTTCGCTAATGTTCAATAAGCTATTATTATTATTAAGGAAGGAAAGCTGTTGTCCGTACCTGGTTTGACCTACATGTGACTACAGATCCACAGTAACGTGGTTGACTCTTAAATTCCCTCTGGGATGGCCGATAAATGCTGGCCCGGCCAGCAAGGCCAATGGCCCACACCCCAGGTTTCGGATTTTTAAAAACTTTATGAAAGGATTTGACAATTGGCCTGGGTTGCCTGTTCACTGTGACTGGGTTGTGATCCGGGGAATCCGGGCGCGCGGGTTGAATAGCAGGAAAGGTCAAAATTGAGATTCGTACCGGGCGCGAATTAGTTTGCAATTCACCTGGCCCACTGCTGATGGTGAGTTCCGGATCACGCCCAAATATGGTGAGCATATTGTTAACCCCAATTTGAATTAATTTCCATCTCATTAGCTAGATTGAAGTCGAATGTATCGGTGCCTTGAGAATTAATTGGCTCCCCAGCGATAAATCATGTGGATGTCGTTTAGTACTCTTTTTTTTAAATGTGAAGCTTGTGCAATGGCTGCTGAGGGGAACTGAGGAGGTGAGTCACCATCTCCATTTTCCAGCATGCAGCTCAAGGGCACTGGAGCTGCTGCCCCTGTGCTCGGGGTGGAGGGCTTTTCATCTTTGAGGCCTTCAAGCCATCTTTAAATATTGTGGAGACCCATAACAGGAACAACTACAGCTGCTGCCTGTCTGTCCTACCAAAAACCTCCAGGGTAGAGCCCGGTTCTTGGTTATATGCTGACTTTACCTCCCTTTGACGGTGAGCAGTCTCAAGCTTCACAGCTCAAGACTATTGCTAATAAGGGATTAGCCTTGTTAGTTGTGTGCGCACTTCACAGCAACAGGTAGTGTTTGCTGCTTTTATAATAATAATCTTTATTGTCACAAGTAGGCTTACATAAACACTGCAATGAAGTTACTGTGAAAAGCCCCTAGTCGCCACATTCCGGCGCCTGTTCGGGTACACAGAGGGAGAATTCAGAATATCCAATTCAACTAACAGCACGTCTTTCGGGACTTGTGGGAGGAAACTGATGCACCCGGAGGAAACCCACGCAGACACAGGGAGTACGTGCAGACTCCACACAGACAGTGACCCAAGCGGAAATCGAACCTGGGACCCTGGAGTTGTGAAGCAACAGTGCTACCCACTGTGCTACCAAATGCCTGGAGCTGCTGTTTCCTTCCCTTTCTGCAGCCGAAAAGAAGGACAATTTTTCAAAGATACCTGGGTCCTGGAACAGCGGGCTCAGGGGGACTTGTGAGTCTACAACACAGGGCGGGAGTCTCCGATCCCCCCGACGGGTCGGAAAATCCCCGGGGCGGCGGCGTGAATCCCGCCCCACCGCTCCGGTGCCGGCTGCCGTATTCTCCGGCGCCGGTTTTCGGGCAGGGGCGGGGATCACGCCGCGCCGGTCGTGGGCCGTTGACAGCCCCGCCCCCCCGGCAAGTCTCCGGGCCCCAATGGGCCGACCGGCCGTCGGTTTCTGGCCAGTCCCACCGGCGTGGATTGGACATGGTCCCACACGGTGGGACCTGGCTGGTAAGGTGGCAAGCGCAGTCCTCAGGGGGGGCGTGGGGGGATCCAGCCCTGGGGGGGCCCCCATGGTGGCCTGGCCCGCGATCAGGGCCCTCCGTGTTCCTAGCAGTAGACTCCTCAGCAGTAGAAATTCTCACCAAACCGACATCTTCGAGGACCACCGCAGGATGTTGATGGGTTGACTATGGGGGATAATGGGTATCTGCTGAGGACCTGGCTGATGACGCCATTGTGGAAGCTGGAGATCTGATATTGTGAGACCCCTGTCTTGGCCCTTTCACACTTATTATGGGCTATCTTCTCCTGTGGGGACACAGGGAGGGCATTGTGAGTCGCACATTTGATGGATCAGGATGGCCTATGGCAAGTAGCACGTATGGGCACCACAACTGGACATAAAGTGGTTGAGCAGGTGGGTGGCAGGGGGTGCTGAGGAATAAGCATGAAGATTGGATGTCGGGAGGGAGCTCAATGTCAGCCATGTTTCCTATATTGGATGCTAGTCCTCTTGGTCATGCCACCTGCACTGACAGCGCTGCCACTGCCTCCTAGGTGGTATTGGTGACCCTGCTGCTGGTCCTCCGGCCCCCTCGGGGGGAACAGGATGTCCCATCTCGCATCCACAGCATTGAGAAGCCTGGCCAGATTGACATCACAAAAGCAAGGAGCAGGTCGGCGCGCTGCCATGCTTGTGTGTTGACTGGAGTGAGTGGTGAGGGAGAATTTAAAAGCAGCTCTCCCTCCTTAGTGGCGAGATGCTGAGGTGCGAACCTGGCGAATCAGATGGCGGGACAGCCAATAGTGGTTAGAAGTTTGTGGGGGCTCATTTCCGGCACTAAGTGCCGTTAAATATGGCAATCCCGCCAACGCGGTCGTCGTGAAACTCCCCTCTAATCGCACCCAAAATGGCAATTTGTCTGTACAATTTCACCCTATAGGAGTCAGGAGAAAATTTGGGAATAATCAAATGTTAACAGATTTGTGAAATATGTTCTGGGTGCCAGATGTGTTGATTGGTGCACATATTGGAAATTTGGAGTTGCACTGCTCATAATTAGGAGCACGGAAGGCACAGAAACATGAGTAGGCCATTGAGCCTGATCCACCACCAGTCAATGAGATCATGGCTAATCTTCAACCTAACTCCATACCTTTCCTCACATCCCTCGATACGTTTGGTTGACAAAAATCTATCAAGGGCAACACGGGGGCACAGTGGTTAGCACTGCTTCCTCACGGCGCCGAGGTCCCAGGTTCGATCCCGGCTCTGGGTCACTGTCTGTGTGGAGTTTGCACATTCTCCCCGTGTTTGCATAGGTTTTGCCCCCACAACCCAAAGATGTGCAGGGTAGGTGGATTGGCCACGCTAAACTGCCTCTTAATTGGCTACTCTAAATTTATTTTAAAAAGTAAATTTTTAAAAATCTATCAATCTCAGTTTGAAAATTAACAACCAATGTAGCTTCAATTGATATTTGCGGAGCAGAGTTCCAAAGTCTTCATGTGTGGAAGTGCTTCCTAATTCCACTCCTAGAAGGCCTGATTCTAAAATTAGACAATGTCCTCTCCCCCCAGCCAGCGACAATAAGTTCTCTCCAATAACTTGCTAAGTTTTCCAGCCAGATCATATGGTCCTCCATAGGGTCTATGCTGATATTGCCCAATTCAGTTTGAACAGCAGGAACAATTAGTCTTATTTCCTTTCGGTTCATAAGGAGCCAGGTTAATTAAGTGCTTCTAATCCCAATCGCTATCCGGCAATGCCTGCTGGACAATGCCTACAGAATCCACTTCCTTGGCAATGGTAATCCTTGGTGGTATAAATAACCCAGCTACTCTCCCCGTCAAGACCATTGCATCAATAACATCTACTCATGCAAGATACGAGAGAGCACCCATTAATCATGAAACCAACAACAAAATGTACGCCTTCAGGAGAAAAATTGGTGAGAATATTTTGTCAAAATACAGATGTATCTCCTAATATTGAAGCAGCGTTGTCCAAATATTTGCCCAAGCAATTTAGAGTGAATTGCAGCCTCATATTCTTTAGATAGTGGGCTGCAAGGATTGAAAATTACAATGGAATATGCAAATATCTATCACTATGGGAACAAGTCAGAAGGCAGCGAGCTGACCCTGAGAAACACTTGTGGAAAATGTCCAACTAAAGCCATCTGTGTATTGATTGTGCTGAGAATCTCATCATCATTATGGTCTCCGTATTAGGAGCAACACTATTAGGGACTAAGAACCGGCATTTCAGAATGATCTGGCTAAGTTAACCCTTTGATTTCCAAATTTTCCTTTGTTGTCAAGGACCTGAATTCTGTCTTTAACGGTTTCGATAAAAAAAGAAAAGCTGAAAAATGCCAGAAAACAGCAATTTTAAAAACCTCAATTCGGTGACAAAATTCTCAGCAGGCCCAGTCAGCAGCTGAAAGGTGAAAATAAGATAAGATTTCAGTCCGAACCTTTAGTCTGGTCTGGTTGAGGGCTTCCACTCAGATATTAATATTTCTGTTTCTGACGTTGACTGGAATCTTCTCTTCATATTTCCAATTTTGAATGTTTTGCCATGATTAGAATCATGGGCCTTGCTTCTTAAGAAACCTGTGGGTGAAACTTCACCACAGGGAATGGACAGGGAATGGACAGTTGAATACACCGCCAATATCAAGACACTTGGAAAAATTCAAGGCAATCATGCCGCGTCAAAATGGTTTTGTGAAAGGGAAATCATGTTTGACCAATTTATTGAAGTTCTTTGAAGGAGTCACATGTGCTGTGGATAAAGGGGAACCGGTGGATGCACTGTACTTAGATTTCCAGAAGGCATTTGATAAGGTGCCACATCAAATATTATTGCACAATATAAAAGCTTATGGTGTAGGGGGTAACATATTAGCATGAATTGAAAATTGCCTAGCTAACAGGAAAGAGAGTTGGCATAAATGGGTATTTTTCTAGTTGGCAGGGTGCGACGAGTGATGTGCCACAGGGATCAGTGCAGGAGCCTCAACTTCTTACATTTTATAGCAATGACTTGGGTGAAGGGACTGATGGTACGATTGCTAAACTTGCTGATGACACAAAGATAGGTAGGAAAGTAAATTGGGAAGAGGACGTAAAGAGTCCACAAAGTGACATGGATAGGTTAAGTGAGCGGCAAAAAATCTGGCAAGTGGAGTATAATGTGGGCAAATGTGAAATTGTCCATTTTGGAAGGAAGAATAAAAAAGAATCTTATTATCTAATTAGTGAGAGATTGTAGCGCTCTGAGGCGAAGAGGGATCTGGTTGTGCTACTGCGTAAATCACAAAACATTAGTATGCAGGTACAGCGAGTAATTAAGAAAGCTAGTAGAATTATTATTTGTTGTGAGGGGGACTGATTACAAAATTAGGGAGGTTATGCTTCAGTTGTACAGGGCATTGATGAGACCACATCTGAAGTATTGTGTACAGTATTGGTCTCCTGATTTAAGGAAATGTGTAAATGCATTACAAACGGTTCCGAGAAGGTTTACTAGACTAATACCAGGAATGGGCGGGTTGTATAATGAGGAAAGATTGGTGAGGTGAGGTCTGTATCCTCTAAAGCTTAGAAGAGAAGAGGTGACTTCTTCAAAACCTTTAGGATCCTGAGGGGTATCGACAGGGTGGATGTGCAGAGGATGTTTCCTCTTGTCGGAGAATCTAGAACTAGGAGTCACAGTTTAAAAATAAGGGGTCGCTCATTTAAGATGGAGATGAGGAGAATCTTTTTCTCTCAGAGGGTCCCAAGTCTAGTCCTAAGAATGATCTAGTTTTTAAACAACTGAACATCAGCAGGTTTTGGTGGGGCCTGAGCAAGGCGGCAAAGCACATTGTGCAGACACCGGAGCAGATTCTCACTGAAGTTAATTAATGCTGTATTGATTTATCCTTTTAAAATTAAGCGGATGGATGTCTGGTTATGAAGGAGATTGATGATTATGGCCTTGGAATGCCACACTGGTAATCAAGTATTCCATTCATGTCTGAACATTTATAGAATGTAGCAAGGTGAAAATGAACAGGGTTGGATCAATACTTCAGTGTTTTAGCTGATTGTATTGAGGGATCAAGAAGTTAAAGTGGTTGGGGGGGGGGCGGGGGCGGGGGGGGGGGTGAATTTAAGCGCGTTTGCAGCAAATGAGAAATAAAAATTTGAATATATCTCAAATCCAAACCCAGTCTGCCCATTTTCACTTTTAACAGAGGTGGGACTGGCGTTGGGTAAGCAACTGATGTCCTGGAGACCGGTCCCTCATCTAAATATAAATGAGACTGTGTGCCTTGATTTTGGGTTTCAACCAAAAAATGCTCAATTGTCATTTTGGCCGGGTTTAGCGGGGTGTTTTTCGCTGGCTTTCTGGGTGAGATCCACACCGCTTTTCAACCACATTCGTCACTTTTGTGAGACTTCAGGAGTTTCTCCTGGGTCACGCCCACACTTAGAATTTTTTCATCACCGGAGAGCTGAACTCACCGGTGAGACTGGCTCTTCAGGGATCAGGCCGTCATTTTGAAAGGGATCCCCGATCTCTAAGTGAGCTTGTGGGTCTCTCTCCCCCCCCCCCCCATCCCTGTACACATAGGCAGTTTCCATAATCCCCCAAATGAGGAAACCCTGTTATGGCGTCGCTGAATGCCCCCCCGCTGTCATTTTGGTTCCCCCCCTTCCAGGACCTCCACCCTTAAAAAAGCCCCAACATTTATGAGGGCCCCTTCATGCTGTTGCTCTTTTATAACCACAGTGTGTTTAACCCGTATACGATGGACAAATGATCACACAAATTGTTTAGTACAATAATAGTTTATTTGACACGCACACAATATTGTTTACTTAATTAATCACACGTTCATGCATGATGTGCCATCAATGAACACAAGACAAGTAGTGAACGTAACTGAGGCTTTAATAAACTAAACAGAAAGCCTCCTGGCCTCTGATCCCGAACTGGGTCAGAGGTGGAGACCAGCCACCTTTATACCGAGCCCGAGGGGAGGCGGAGCCATCGGGCAGTGGCTTACCACATTACATGTAATACAGTAGCTGTTTACCATAATACACATATTATATAATACAGTGGTTTACCACAATGCACATTGGACTATAACTAACACACTTAAACCTTAATTTAACATCCAGGTGACCGGCAGATACAGAGTAGGTAAGGCCTTATCTGGATTCTGGTAGCCTGGCAGCACTGAAGTTCTCTGTTCTCGTCTGCTGTGGATGACATAGGCTCTTGTCTTGGCTGGTGTTGGTAGCTGCCATGCTGCAGTCGAAGATCATGTCGAAAGAGAGCGAGTGATGGCCTGCGCAGTTCCTTTTATCTTCCTATCTTTCACGCCTTTTTGGGCGGTCCCAGGTGAAGGTCCAATGGATCGATAGGGTCTCGATCACCCTAATTGATCCTGACCAATTAGGGGCTTACACCTTGATGGCTGGGCGGGTTCCGGTCGTCCATGGCCATTAGTGTCCAAGGCACGTAGGCCTTTCCAAATAAGGAAAGCAGGCATCGCTGAGTCTGCCACTTATTGTTAGTTTCTACCTGAAGCCCATTGTCCCGGGAAGACATCCAAATGGCCTATTGCAGGTGTGAGTTTCTGCATAAAGTCTGGGGTGCAGTTTGTATATTTGCAGGCTGCAACCTGTCTGTGTTCTAGCTTGGCCAATTTTCCCATCACTCTTTGCGGGCGGCCATTTTAGATGGCCACAATACCTGCCCTTCAACACCCCCCCCCCACTTCATACTTCCCCTCATCCCCCCCTTTCATGGGCATGGGCCCCTCATGCTCAGCCCCTTGGAAATGCCACCCTGGCACCTGGGCACTCTGGCACGGCCACTCAGACAGCCAGGATGTGCCCTTTCCAGCCTTGGCAGTGCCAGGGGTCAGTGCCAAGGTGCCAGGCTGGCACTAACAAGGTGCCCAGGTGCCAGCAGGAGTGCTAGGGTACCACCCTGCCCTGTCCCTGACCTCCCAGGTGTCCCCAAGTGCCATTACACCTGGTCCACATTTGTGTAGACTAGTACAAAATGGCACCTGTTCCAGGCCTTACTGGGGAGGCCATTATTTCTTGGGCGCCAGGAGAATCCGGTGCATATTTAAATGAGCAGAATGACTAATTTAAATATGTATATCTGGATCTGGTTCAAATCTCGCAAGATCACGTGAGTACTTTTCCAACTTTTATATGGATCTGGACGAGGAGGAGTGCTTCATCCCGATCACTTCAGTTAACCTCCTCAGTGATTGGCTCCACCGTAATCCGGCGGCATGGTGGTACGGCGGTTAGCACTGCTGTCTCAGAACCCCAGGGACCCAGGTTCAATTCTAGCTGTGGGTGACTGTCTGTGTGGAATTTGCACTTTCTGCCTGTGTCTGCGTGGGTTTCCTCCAGGTGCTCCGGTTTCCTCCCACAGTCTACTAATGTGTAGTTTAGGTGGATTGGTCATACTAAATTGCCCCTTAATGTCCAGGGATGTGCAGGTTAGGTTAGGGATGAGATGGGTGAGTGGGCCTGGGTAAGATGTTCTTTCAGAGGGTCGGTGCAGACCCGATGGGCTGAATGGCATCCTTCTGCACTCCTATCAGTCTCCTTTTTGTCCCTCACAGGCCGCAACCTCCTCCCAGCCCCACCCTGGCCTCCATTGGCCACATGATTTTCTTCCCTCCTTCCTTAATTCTCTGACCTCAGCCACAATCCATCCCCTCCTCTATCTCTCTGTTCCCTTCCACACTCTTCTCCCTCCCAACACCTGACTCTCCACCCTCACACTTGTCGTGTTGGGTGCTCTGCTACATAGACGAACCAACACGGTTGCGGATGGTACAACTCAGTTTTATTACTAACAATAACAACATCTGTAAACTGGTTACTGTGGTTCGTTCATTACCCTCTAACCTGTGGACCTAGCCCTGACACTATCTTGGAGAAGCACTCAGCACATGGTGAATGTCTGAGTGGCTTTTGGTGAGCTCTGTGCCCTGAGCTGTCTCCTGCTGGAATGAGCGGGAAGTGTTGTGTTCCCCGTTTTATAGTGTGTATGCTCTTGCCTGTGATTGGCTGTGATGTTGTGTGTGTATTGATTGGTCCGTTGATCTGTCCATCAGTGTCCATCATGTTTGCACCATGATGTTTATCTGAATATCATGACAACACTGATTGCACTTCCCCCTTCGATATTTCCCCAACCACTCAAGTCTCTGACCCTCTCAGTGATGTTGCCCCAATCCCTGATCCCTCTCTCTCTTTCTTCTAGCCTGTGGCATGCAGCTAAAGGCCTATTCACCCACCCAGCTCTCAATCCAGCTGGCTGTGGCAGAGAAATAGAGAAACAGAGCCCTAATATGGTGATCAGCTCCTGCCTCTCAATTCACCAGGCCCTGTAGGAAACCTGTTCCTCCAGGTTCACTGATCACAAAATTGTTACAATGCAGAAGGAGGTCATTTGGCCCATCATATTTGCATCGGGCTTTGCAACATCAAAGCATCACCCACTCCGCTCCCTCCCACCTCCTTGTTAATATCGGGGTCCAAGTCACTTTAAATTTTACATGTAGTTAAATGGGTTGGCAAAACCTATGAAAGTGGAACCAGTAGTGGGCCTTTAAGGAAAGGGGGAGGGATTTTCCGACCCCCGCCGAGTCGAAGAATCGCCGGGGGGCGGCGTGAATCCCGCCCCCGCCGGCTGCCGAATTCTCTGGCGCTGGGGATTTGGCGGGTGCAGGAATCGTGGCCCGCCGGTAGGCGGCCGCTGGCAGCGGCTGCCCCGGCGATTCTCCGGCCAGCGATGGGCCGAGTGGTCCCCATTTATGGCCGGTCCCGCCGGCGTAAATTACAACAGGTACTTACCGGCAGGACCTGGCTCCGCGGGCGGCCTCCGGGGTCCTCGGGGGGGGACCTGGCCCCGGGAGGTGCCCCCACAGTGGCCTGGCCTGTGATCGGAGCCCACCGATCCGCGGGCGGGCCTGTGCCGTGGGGGCACTCTATTCCTCCGCATCAGCCGCTGTAACAGTCCGCGAAGGCCGACACGGAGATGAATCCCCCTGTGCATGTGCTGGGATGACGCCAGCACACGCTGGCGCTCCCGTGCATGCGCCAACTCGTGCCGGCCGGCAGAGGCCCTTCGGCGCCGGTTGGCGTGGCGCCAAGCCCCTTCCGCACCAGCCAGCGCGGCACAAACCACTCCGGCGCCGGCCTAGCCCCTGAAGGTGCAGAGGATTACGCACCTTCGGGGCGGCCCGACGCCGGAGTGGTTCATGCCAGTCCTTCGCACCAGAGTTGCCCGCCCCGCCGGTTTGCGGAGAATCCCACCCAGGATTTCTTGGGGGCGCTGATTGGGCCTCTCCTTCGGTTAGGCCACAGCTCGAGCATTGTGTGCAGTTCTGCATCAGAGGAGGGATGTGATAGCACTGAAAAGCGTTTAGAGGAGATTTACCAGGATGTTGCCTGGGCTGGAGAGATTTAGTAATGAAGAGAGATTGGATAGACTGGGGTAGTTTCCCTTGGAGCAGAGGAGATGAATGAGATGTGTAAAATTATGAAGTTCTTAGATAAAGTAGATAGAGTAGACAGGAAGGAACCTTTCCCCTTGGTGGAAGGATCAATGACCAGGGGGCATAGATTTAATGTAAGGGGCAGGAGATTTAGAGGGGATATGAGGAAAAACTCTTTCACCCAGAGGGTAGTGGGAATCTGGAACTCACTGTCTGAAAGGGTGGTGGAGGCAGAGACTCTCATAACATTTAAGAAGTATGTGGATTGGCACTTGTGATGCCAATGCACACAAGGTTATGGGCAAAGTGCTGGAAAATGGGATTAGAATAGTTAAGTGGTTGTTTTTGACCGGCGCAGACATGATGGGCCAAAGATCCTTTTCTGTGCTGTAGACCTCTATGACTCTATGACTATGACTCTTTGCAAAGAGTTTTAACCCTAACCAACCAGTGGAAACTGAGAGGGGTGGGCAGTTAAAGTGTCCCTGGCTACTTACCGCTGGTGTGCCTTGATCCCATAAGACCATAACAAGACCATAAGAAATAGGAACAGGAGTAGGCGATTCGGCCCCTCGAGCCAGCTCCTCCATTCAATAGGATCATGGCTGATTCAACATTCCTCACATCCCACCTTCCCAGTTTAATCAAGTGCTCTTGCCTCATGTTGATGGGGTCCTATTTAAATATACTGTTACGATCCCAGCTGCTGTTAATACCGGACAAGTCTCAGAGTGAAACCTGAATTGATAGATCTTCACCTTTCTTTTAGAAACTGTGGAGAAAAGTTACTGAACAAATTCACAGGAGCCTGCTGATGAACTTCTAATACAACAAACAAAATATTTATTAAAACAAATAAAATGAAACACATTGCACCAGACAAAAATGTCGGAAAGGTCATAATACAAACGCAAGAAGATAATTAAAATCCCCACTATTCTCTTATCCCAGCAATATCTTTACAGACACACAAATCAACAAAGAGCTATCACCAGCTTGACACAAAGGGCCTTGGTACTGTTGCAAATTGTGTTCTTCTGGTCAATTCTGAAGCATTCACTTGATGCTTCTCACCCAACTACTATCTCTCCCTGTGACGCCCAAAAACCGCACTATAATCTCACTGTTTCTTTAACTGGGGAGCAAACAAATGAGTTTCCTAAACTCAGTCTTCCAGTAGCACCTCCACTAAACTGATCGCTTTTCTGAGCCCTATAACTGGTCATACAGTTAACCACCATCCCACAACCTTGTAGTTTTTTTCTCTCTCAGAGAGCCTAAAAATCCCCGTCGCTTCTCTCTGACACACACTCTGAATTCTCCCCCTCTCTGCTCCTGTCTTTTTCTGTGTCTGTGTTACTGGATTGCTGTCATTAGACAACAGTAAAACTTTGCTACTCCAAAATCACTGAACTTTTCACCCCTTTGAACCCATCTCTTTAATTTAAGGGATTGTAAGACCTCATCAAAAATATATATAATGCAAACAAACCCAAAAGACCTGGGCCGGGATTCTCCGAAAATGGGGCTATGTCCCCACGCCCGCCGGAAAAAGGGCGCGAATCACTCCAGACTTTTTTCAAAAAGTCCGGAGTGACTGTCTGGTTTTAGGAGGGATAGCAGGGCCCGGGTGTGCGCCGCGCAGCTCCTGCTGCTGATACGGGGCCCTGCACTTCCAGCCACGGGTCCGCGCATGCGCACGGCGCCCGTTTTCACGCCGGCCCCCGCGCAACATGGCGGAGCCACACAGCAAGTCAGCGCGGAAGAAGATAGGCCCCCCCAGATCGCGCACGCCCGCCAATCGGTATCCCCCGATTGCGGGCCTGTCCGTCGTGGAGGCCCCCCCCGGAGTCTGATCACCCCCCCCCCCAAAACCAGGACGGCCAGCGCAGCCGCGAGTACGAGCTCCCGCCGGGTGGAACCAGGTTGGAGCCACGCCGGCGGAACTCGGCGGGCCGATCGCGGAAAATCACCGCCGGGGCCTCTTTCAACAGCCCTCGACCAGCACCGCGTCGACCGCGCGCGGCTGGCAGCGATTCACCAGTCCACGGAGAATCGCGTAGCGACGCCGCGGGTTTGAGACCCCATTCTCTGCCCCCGCGCCGAGCGCGATTTTGGTGCAGAGGCTCGGAGAATCCGGCGGGCGGGTGCTGTACCGGCGCCAGAGAGTGGCGTGAACCACTCTGGTGTTGGGCCGCCCGGATGGTGCGGAATCCTCCGCACCTTCGGGGGCTAGACCTGCGCTGAAGTCAATGGCGCCGCGCCAACCAGCGCCGAAGGGCCTCGGCTGGCCGGCGCGAGTTGGCGCATGCGCAGGAGCGCCAGCGTGCTCCCAGAACCGCTGCCGTGATTCCTGCGCATGCGCAGGGGGTTGTTCTCCGCTCCGGCCATGGCGCAGCTTTACAGCGGCCAGCGCGGAGGAAAGAGTGCCCCTACGGCACAGGCCCGCCCGCAGATCGGTGGGCCCCGATCGCAGGCCAGGCCACCGTAGGGCCCCCCCCTGGGGCCAGATCCCCCACGCCCCCCGAGAACTCCGCAGGCTGCCCGCAGTGCCAGGTCCCGCATCTAAGAACCTTGTGTAATTTACGCTTGCGGGACTGGCCGAAAACGGGCGGCCGCTCGGCCCATCGCGGAGCGGAGAAACTCCAGAGGGGCCGCTACCAAAGTCCCCGACCAGCACAGCGCGATTCCCACCCGTGCCAAAAAATACGGCGCCGGAGAATTCGGCAGCAGGCGTCGAGGTGGCGGGGCAAGAGTCATGCCGCCCCCCGGTGATTCTCCGGCCCGGCGGGGGGTCTCAATCCAGACACCAAGGTTCATAAACAAAACCTAAATGAAATTGAAACTATTTCTTAACACATATGCACACACATGTGGAGAGACAATTGCATAGTGTATTGTCACTGGACTAGTAATTCAGAGACCCAGGATACTCTGCGGTCCCAGGTTCAAATCCCGCCACTGCAGATGGTGAAATTTGAATTAAATTTAATAAAACAAATCTGGAATTAAATGTCTCGTGATAACCATGAAACCATTGTCGATTATCATAAAAACTCGTCTGGTACACTCACCTCCTTTGGGAAAGGAAATCTGCCGTCCTTACCTGGTCTGGCCTACATGTGACTCCAGACCCACAGCAATGCGGTCGACTCTTAACTGCCCCCTTAAGGGCAATTAGGGTAATACAATAAATACTGACCCAGCCAGCGATGAACAAATAAATATATATATATTCAACTTTAAAAATATACTTTGTTCATAACATTATTAACTAAGATCTGATGACATCAATCGGTTCCTGATAGCACTTTATCTTATGCCTGAGTAAGGAAAGCTGCCACAGCTGACGCAAGTAGAATCATAGAAGAGTGACAGCAAAGAAGGAGGCCATTTTACCTCTCATTTCTGTGCTGGCCCTCTGAATATGCAACTCACCTCGTCTCATTCCGCTACCTTTTCGCTGTATCCCTGTAAACTCTGTCTCTTCAGATAATGATACAAATCTCTTATGAAAGCCCCAATTGAATTTGCAGGTTCCAGAACAGGATTGGGATTTGAGAAGCCCTGAAAGGTAAGGGGTTGGATTCTCCAATTTTCAGGCTATGTTCGGAGGATCCCTGGCGTTTTACGTCAAAACAATCGGCGGCGGCCCAGCACCGATCCTCCGACCGGTGAGGGGCTAGCAGCCGCGCCATGTAAAACTCCCGGCCTCCACGATAGAAACAGCCAGAGAAGTGCCGGGTCCGTGGCCGCGACCTGCAGTGGTCACACCGTACAACATGGCGCCGGCCGTGCGCGGACCCGATCTGCCAGACAGTGCCCCTCTGGACACACCCTCGCCACCCCCTGTCCACCTCTCACCAGTTCCCCCAGCCTTTCCCCCAACCAGCAGCACGGCTCCCGCCCCCCTCAACTGTGGTGGCGCTGGACATTGTCCTCATCCGCCACGCCGGGTTCCCGACTGCTGAGACCACACCTCACCCGCGCGGTCAGGAACTCGGCCCATCGGGGGCGGAGCATTGTGGGAGGGCCTTCAGATCTCGTCCTGAGGCCGTCCCAATGGCGTGCGCCACGCTCTTCAATGACATTGTTTTGAAGGGGACAGAGCACGTGAAAACAGGCCCCGCTCCCGATTCCATCGTAAAAGGTGATTCTCCATCCGATCACCGATTACGAAATCGCCGTCGGGGAACGGAGATTTTTACTGACCTTTGTGAGGTAAGATGGACCTGGTGTGGAATACCCAACGTTCGCTAGACCTAACTGTTCCTAACTATCCACTGCCTGCTGTTCTGGCAATGAGGCCCAGCAGTTATATCATAGAATCATATCATAGAATTTACAGTGCAGAAGGAGGCCATTCAGCCCATCTAGTCTGCACCAGCTCTTGGAAAGAGCACCCCACTTAAGCCCACACCTCCATCCTATCCCCGGAAACCAGTATCCCCACCTAACCTCAGGGCAATTTATCATGGCCAATCCACCTAACCTGCACATCTTTGGACTGGGAGGAAACTAGAGCACCCGGAGGAAACCCACGCACACACGGGGAGAACGTGCAGACTCTGCACAGACAGCGACCTAAGCCAGGAATCGAACCTGGGGCCCTGGAGCTGTGAAGCAACTGTGCTACCGTGCTGCCCACAACCTTATATTGATGTGGGTGGACAGGAATCTCGCCTTCTTGATACAGGACTCTAACTTGGCACTCGCATGTCTCACTGGGATCATTTTTTAAAAAAAATTTAGTGCATCCAATTAATTTTTTCCAATTAAGGGGTAATTTAGCGTGGCCAATCCCCCTACACTGCACATCTTTTGGGTTGTGGGGGCGAAACCCACGCAAACATGGGGAGAATGTGCAAACTCCACACGGACAGTGACCCAGAGCCGGGATCGAACTTGCGACCTCGGCACCATGAGGCAACCGTGCTAACCACTTGCGCCACCTTGCTGCCCCGACTCACTGGGATCATTAAAACCTAATCTTTTAAAGTAATAGCAAGAAGAATGTTACGAGATGTCAGTAAGCCCGTGTGCAGCAACCTCTTGAGATATTGCTTGAGAGGCAGGAGGAGCACAAGGAAAACTCTGTGATAGGTTGGAGCAGGCATTGTCAAACTCGGGGGCGCGACCCACGGGTGGGTCATGGGCGGGTGTCGGGAGGGTCATGGAGTCGTCTGTTGTGGCGCTCCCGATCGCGCAAATGCCTTTTACTAGGCCGGCTGCAAGCAGCCTTCAAAATGGCCACGAATATATTTTAAAAATTTGTCCGCACTGCGCATGCGTGCCCGATCATCGGTGTGCATGCGCATAGTTTTGCGCATGCGCACTGATGATCGGGCACGCATGCGCAGTGCGGCCGCATGATTTTTTATACGGTCGCAGTCTTTTTTACAAGTTCGGGTGGGCCAAAGGGACTCAAAACCATGTCCTCCATTTTTGTCAGCAACAGACAAGGTAAGAGAAAATGGTCAACCGGCGTGGGTCGTGAAGGTCGGTCGGCGTGGGTTGCGAAGGTTGGCCGGGTTGGATCCCAAAGGTTGGCCGGTTGGTAAAAATCGGTCCCCGGAAAAAAAGTTTGTAAAACACTGGGTTGGAGGACAGGGGAGATGAAATAACAAAAGACTTTACCTCCTCCAATCATACCGTCCAAGGCCTCAAACAATCCTTCCCAGTGAAACAAAGATGTAATTGTACCTCATTCCATTGAGTATACTAGGTACATTCACTCTGCACAATGAGGTCTCTCTACATAGGGGAGACTAACCATAGGCTGGGTGGCTGAGCCACTGTTCAGTCTGCAAGCAGGACCCTAGCCTCTGCTGCCTTGTTTTTTAAATTTTCTATCTTTCTCTCATGCTGGCCTTTCTGTTCATGGCCTGTTCATTCCACTGAAGCTCAACGCAAGCTCAAGAAACAAAATGCTACTGCTACTTCCGGATGTGGAAGTTGAGGGAAGAATTGGGGATATATATAAGTGGCTGGGGGAGCAGGGAGGCAAGCGGGTGGTGAAGATCAAGGAGAAATAGGAAGCGGAGTTGGGAATGGAGATCAATTGGGGAGTATGGTGTGCGGCACTGCGAAGGGTAAAAGGGACCGCCTCTTGTGCAAGGATGAGCCTGATACAGTTTAAGGTGGTGCACAGGGTGCATATGACTCGGGCGAGAATCAGTGGGTTCTTTCAGGGGGTAGCAGATGAGTGTGAGAGGTGTGGGCGGGGGCCAACGAATCACGCGCACATGTTTTGGGGTTGCATAAAATTGGGAAGATTTTGGGCGGGAGTGTTCCTGGTCTTAGCCAGAATAGTGGAGGAGGAGGTGGATCCGGACCCTTTGGTGGCGATATTTGGGGTTTCAGAGAAGCCGGAGCTCATGGAGAGGAGGAAGGCCGATGTCTTGGCCTTCGCCTCTCTGATTGCACGGCGACGAATTTTGCTGGAGTGGCGGTTGGCATCGCCACCGGGGGTAGCAACATGGTTTGGTGACCTGTATGACTTCCTGCGGTTCGAGAAGATAAAGTATGAGTTAAGGGGCTCAGCAGGAAAGTTGGAGAAAAGGTGGGGGATGTTTGTGACCGTGTTTGAGGAGCTGCACGGCGCAGGGGGGTGGGGGTGGGGGTTGATGGGGAGTGGGGGGGGTGAAAAAGGAGAAAAATCTGTACAAACTGTATAGTTGATTGTTGGGAAGTATGTTTCCCGGGGGGTTTATTTGCTGCAACCTACTTTGATACAAGTTTGTAATAAAATGCATTTTTTTAAAAAAGAAACAAAACGCTGGAAAATCTCAGCAGGTCGAGCAGCATCTGTAGGGAGAGAAAAGAGCTAACGTCTCGAGTCCAGATGACCCTTTGTCAAAGCTAAAAAACATAGAAAGTGAGAGATATTTATACTGTGGCACTCTACAGCCTTTTGGATTCTAAAAAGGAGTTCAACAACTTTAGATTATAATCTCTGTCTTCACCTTGTTCATTCCGTTTTTTTCCTCTCTCCTATTTTATTTGCTGGGTTGGTCATGAAATGTATCATTCTTTATCTCTTCATATTGCATTCAGATGTTATTTATGTCGTAACTCGTGCCTCCTTTGGATACAACCTTTGTTTCTCTACTATCCCCATTACCACTCTCTTTGGCTGTTGCATCATGAGATATAAAAACACTTACATTTCTATCATTGTACAGTTCTGGTGACAGCTCCCTCAACCTGAAAAGTTACTCGGTTTCTGTCTACTTATGCTGCTTCACCTGCTGAGCTTTCCAGCATTGGTTCCAACACTTTGCAGGAATTAAAACTGGATCTGTCCACTGCGTCCTTCAGATCAGTACCAGTGTCAGGCGGCACGGTGTCACAGTGGTTAGCACTGCTGCCTCACAGCGCCAGAGACCCGGGTTAATTTCCAGCCTTGGGTGACGGTGTAGAGTTTGCATGTTCTCCCCGTGTCTGCGTGGGTTTCCTCTGGGTGCTCCTGGTTTCCTCCTCCAGTCCAAAGATGTGCAGGTTAGGTGGATTGGCTGTGCTAAATTGCCCCTTAGTGTCCAAAGATGCGCAGGTTACAGGGATAGAGCGGGGGAGTGGGCGTAGGTGGGGTGCTCTTTTGGAGGGTCAGTGCAGATTCAATGGGCCGAATGGCCAGCTTCTGCACTGCAGGGATTCTATGGGTCTATGTCTCCGCTAAACCGCTCGTTCAGACTAAACACAAGGGTCCTGGGATGTTAGCTTCACTTTGGGAACCAAAATTGAAGGACACTCCCCTGATTATTCCCATCCTCAAGAGCTGCAGAACACCACTCCAATTTTCCGGGGTGATATCAGGCTGGGCACCTTGTTAGCAGGAGGGCTGATGGGCACAAACCGTGAAAGGATTTGACTTGAGCTACTTTGCATTGCACAGAGGATGATCGGAGATCAGCAAATTGAGAAACGTGCAGAGGATTTGAAACATTCAACAGATTAATGAGATTTCATCTGTGACACCTATGCACCACAGAGAACGAAAATCTTAATCCCTTGGGTAGAAAAGGGATTGCAAAGTAAAAATCAATTATAAAACTGAGACTTGACAATTTGGGTTGTTCTTTACGTTTCTGTAGCCAGAAAGGATAGTTTCATCAGCATGGTGAAAGTCAAGAGAAAGAAAGGACTCATATTAGTTTTGGATCTGCAGTCAAAGGCTGGAAACCCCAGCTGCCAGCGGGCCTCGGGATTTTGGCGCACGCGCTGGCCGGGAAAAGGTTGAACATCCGCAGTTCGTTCACTTTCGTGTCTTTCAACTGGGAACCGGCCTTATGCGCATGAGCAAAAGAAAATGAAGTAATGAAGTTAAACAGCGCAAAAGAACAGGTCATATGATCTGAACCAGAGCAGCATTAGGAGGAAGGTGCCCCAGGGAGCAGAATAAAGGGAGGAGGCCAAGGAGAAGGTCCCAAACTAAAGAATGGGACCGAAAGAGGCCCCAGAAGAAAATCTGAGGCCAGGACAAAGACAATGATCGGAGACAGATCTCATTGAGTAGATAAATGATAGGAAGAGGGGAAAAGGCTCCAAGTTAAAGAAAGCTGTGGGGAGCAGACTTGAAGCAAAGTGGGCTGGACAGAAGCCCAGAAAATCCAAGATGGCAGCCAAAGGTTGGTGACTGTGCTGTGGGACTTAGGGGCACAGGTACCCCTTTGGAGCCATGGTGTTCTACATGGCACGGCTGAAGATCTGCTTTGAAGGTGGAGCTTGGGGACACGCAGAGATCCAGAGGAAAGGAGTCTCAGAGGGTGAGATTGAAATACTGGAGGTGGATCCTTGCCGAAGCTGTCCTAGTCGGAAGACATTGGAGAGAATTCCAAGGCAAGTTCTTTAAATGCTGAGACTGGAAACCCTCGTGAGAAAGACATGTTTTCAGAGAGACGGTGGGTGGGATTCTCCCTCCCGCCAGACCAGTTTTCTGGTGCGGCGCGCCCCTGCTGGCAGCGGGATCCTCTGTCTCCGCAGCCAGCCAATGGGGTTTCCCATTGTGGCAACCCCCACTTCGTCGGGAATTCCTTAGGTATGAGTTCACTGCTGGCGAAGCGGAGGGTCCCGCCGACGGAGATCCCAGTACGTATGTCTCACAATGTGACAAAAGTCTGGGTGGGTTGTCGAGAAAACCACAGACCCTGCCACAAAACAGACTATAAAAGTTTCCAAAAGTATATAAAAAGGAAAAGGGTTAGCGATGACAAATGTAGGTCCCATGCAGTCAAAAACAGGAGAATTTATAATAGAAAACAAGGAAATGGCAGAGCAAATTAAACAGTTACTTTAGTTCTGTCTTCACAGAAAAAGACACAAATAACTTCCCAGAAATGCGAAGTAACCAAGGCTCGAGTGAGAAGGAGGAATTGAAGGAGATTGCAAAATTCTGTAGATTCTGGAACAGTCCTGACAGATTGGAGGGTGGCAAATGTAACCCCGCTGTTTAGAAAATGAGGAAGGGAGAAAAAAGTGAGGTTAAAGTGCGCACCATCGTCGCATTGGCGGCCCAGTAGTACCCACAGAGGTTGGGCAGCGCCAGCCCCCCCCCCATCTCTACTCCACTCCAGGAACACCCTTCTCACCCTCGGAGTCCCTCGCGCCCACACAAACCCCATTATGCTCCTGTTGACCCGCCTGAAAAAGGCCTTCGGGATAAACACGGGGAGGCACTGGAACAGGAACAAAAACTTTGGGAGCACCGTCATTTTGACTGACTGCACCCTACCCGCCAGGGACAGCGGCAACGCGTCCCACCTCTTGAACTCCTCCTCCATTTGCTCCATCAGCCTTGTGAAATTAAGTCTATGCAGGGCCCCCAGCTCCTGGCCACCTGGACCCCCAAATACCTGAAGCTCCTCTCCGCCCTTTTTAGTGGGAGCTCACCAATCCCCCTCTCCTGGTCCCCTGGGTGAACCACGAACAGCTCGCTCTTCCCCGTGTTGAGCTTGTACCCTGAGAAATCCCCGAACTCCCTGAGGATCCTCATCACCTCTGGCATTCCCCCCACCGGGTCCGCCACATATAGCAGCAAGTCGTCCGCATAGAGCGACACCCTATGCTCCTCCCCACACCGCACCAACCCCCTCCAATTCCTCGACTCCCTCACTTACATAGCCAGGGGTTCAATCGCCAGTGCGAAGAGCAGGGGGACAGGGGACACCCCTGCCTCGTCCCTCGGTGCAACCGAAAGTACTCGGACCGCTTCCTGTTTGTGGCCACACTTGCCATCGGGACCTCATATAACAGCCTAACCCACGTGACAAACCCCTCCCCAAACCCAAACCTCTTCAACACCTCCCACAGGTACTCCCACTCTACCCTATCGAAGACTTTCTCAGCGTCCATCGCCATCACTATCTCCGCCTCCCCCTCCCTCGCCGACATCATGATAACGTTCAAAAGTCTCCACACAGTCGCGTTCAACTGCCTCCCCTTCACGAACCCCGTCTGGCCTTCGTGGATGATCTGCAGCACACAATCCTCAATCCTCGTGGCTAAGACCTTCGCCAGAACCTTGGCATCTACATTTAGCAACGAAATCGGCCTGTAGGACCCACACTGCAGGGGATCCTTGTCCCGCTTCAGGACCAAGGAGATCAGTGCCCGGAACATCGTCGGGGGCAAAACCCCCCCCTCTCTTGCCTCATTGAAGGTCCTAACTAGCAACGGGCCCAACAGGTCCATATATTTTTTCTAGAATTCGACCGGGAAACCGTCCGGCCCCGGTGCCTTCCCCACCTGCATGCTTCCTATCCCTTTGGTCAGCTCCTCCAGCCCAATCGGGGCCCCCAGTCCCACCACCAGTCCCTCTTCCACCTTCGGAAACCTCAATTGGTCCAGGAAGTGGCCCATCCCTCCCTCCTCCAGTGGGGGCTCGGACCCATACAATTCCTCATAAAAGTCCCTGAAGACCCCATTGATGCCAACCCCACTCCGCACCACACTCCCTCCCCTGTCTTGAACTCCCCCGATCTCCCTAGCTGCGTCCTGCTTCCGAAACTGATGCGCCAGCATCCGACTTGCCTTTTCCCCATACTCGTAAATCGTCCCCTGGGCCTTCCTCCACTGCACCTCCGCCTTCCTGGTGGTCACCAGGTCGAAGTCGACCTGGAGGCTGCGCCTCTTCCTCACAATCCTTCCTCGGGCACCTCCGCATACCTCCTGTCTACCCTCACCATCTCCCCCACCAGCCTCTCCCTCTCCCCCCGCTTCCTCCTCTCCTTGTGGGCTCTAATGGAGATCAGCTCTCCCCTAACCACCGCCTTCAGCGCCTCCCATCCCCACTCGGACCTCCCCGTTATCGTTGGCCTCCAATTACCTCACTATACTTCCTCGGACCCGCTCGCTCACCTCCTCATCCGCCAACAGCCCCACCTCCAAGTGCCACAACGGGCACTGGCCCCTCTCCTCCCCCAGCTCTAAGTACACCAAATGCGGGGCGTGGTCCAAAATGGCTATCGCCGAGTACTCGGTACCCTCTACTTTTGCTATCAGCGCCCTGCTCAAAATAAAAAAGTTGATTCGAGAATAAGCCTTATGGACATGCGAGAAGAATGAAAATTCCCTAGCCCCCAGCCTTGCAAATCTCCAAGGGTCCACCCCTCCCATCTGGTCCATAAACCCCCTCAGCACTCTAGCCGCCGCCGGCTTCCTACCCGTCCTAGACCTGGAGCGATCCAGTGCCGGATCCAACACCGTGCTAAAGTCTCCCCCCATTATCAGGCCCCCCACTTCCAAGTCTGGGATCCGGCCCAACATGCGCCGCATAAAACCCGCATCGTCCCAATTCGGGGCATACACGTTGACCAGCACCACCCTCTCTCCCTGCAACTTACCACTTACCATTACGTACCTACCGCCATTGTCTGTCACAATACTCGACGCCTCGAACGACACCTTCTTTCCCACCAAGATCGCCACCCCCCGATTTTTGGCATCCAGCCCCGAATGAAACACCTGGCTTACCCACCCCTTCCTCAATCTTACCTGGTCTGCCACCTTCAGGTGTGTCTCCTGGAGCATGACCACATCCGCCTTCAGCCCCTTCAGGTGTGCGAACACCCGGGCCCGCTTGACAGGTCCGTTCAGCCCCCTTACGTTCCAGGTTATCAGCCAGATCAGGGGGCTACCCGCCCCCCTCCCCTGCTGACTAGCTATAACCCCTCCTCGGCCAGCCATGCTCCCGCACTTCACGCCCGGCCCTTTCCCCACGGCGGCAGATCCCCGTCTCGACCCCCCCCCCACTCGCTCCAGCTCCCCCTTGACCATAGCAGCAACAACTCTATCCCCCCCCCTCCCCCCCCCCCACTCCCGCCCCGGGCCCGGCTAGGACCCATCCCAGCTGTTTTACTCCCCCCATTGGACTTCTGCAAGTCAGCTGACTCCTGCTGACCCCGGCGACTCCCGCCTCTCCTTCGGCTCCTCCCATTGTGTGACACACCCTCCTCTTCCGTTCCCCATCCGCAGGCTCTCCCCCTCCCCCTTCCATCCTAAGCGCGGGAAACAACCCTCGCTTCCCCGCCCCGGCCCCGCCCCTCCAGTCTTCAGCGCGGGAAAAAGCCCGCGCTTTCCACCTACCAGGCCCCACCACCTCTGACGCAGCTCCTTTTACAGGCCCAGTCCCCTCACTCAGGCCTCCCCCTCCCCCGCGGGGCCCCATCTCACCGCCGGCCATCCACCCCTGTTCCATTTGCTTACCCCCCTCCAAGAGCCAACCCAACCAAAACAGTGCCCAACCCGCCCTAACCACCCTCACCGACCAGAAAGAAAAAAACAGAAAAAAAAAGAAACCAAGAGCAAAGGACCCTCCCTCCAAAAGTAACATATCCACCGCAATCCCCAGACGCCCATCCCGACCCTCAATCTGTGTCCAACTTCTCGCCTCAACAAAGGCCCACGCCTCCTCCGGAGACTCAAAATAATGGTGCCAGTCCTTGTAGGTGACCCACAGTCACGTCGGCTGCAACATGCCAAACTTCACCCCCTTCCTGTGCAGCACCGCCTTCGCTCGATTGTACCCGGCCCTCCTCTTCGCCACCTCTGCACTCCAGTCCTGATATATCCGAACCTCCGCGTTCTCCCACCTGCTGTTCCTCTCCTTCTTGGCCCACCTGAGCACACACTCCCAATCGACGAACCGATGGAACCTCACCAGCACCGCCCGCGGAGGCTCGTTAGCCTTGGGCCTCCTCGCCAGCACTCTATGGGCCCCTTCCAGCTCCAGGGGCCCCTGGAAGGACCCCGCTCCAATCAGCGAGTTTAACATGGTGACCACATAGGCCCCCACGTCCGGCCCCTCCAGCCCTCCGGGAGGCCCTGAATCCGCCGATTCTTCCACCTCGACCGATTCTCCATCTCCTCGAACCGCTCCTGCCATTTCTTGTGGAGCGCCTCGTGCGCCTCCACCTTTACCGCCAGGCCTAAGATCTTGTCCTCATTGTCGGAGATCTTTTGTCGGGCCTCGCCGATCACCACCCCCTGGGCCGTCTGTGTCTCCAGCAGCTCATCAATAGAAGCCTTCATCAGCTCTAGCAGGTCTGCTTTAATCTCTATGAAGCAGCGCTGGATACCCTCCTGCGCCCACTGCATCCACGCTGCCTGGCCTCCGCCCGCCGCCATTTTGTTCTTCTTCCCTCGCATCTTCTTCAGGTCCACCACCACCTTTTTAGTCGCCCCGCTCCTAGTAGAAACCATATACTGTCGGGGAATTGTTGTAATCTCCTTCCCACACCGGGAAACGTCGAAAAGTCCCGTTGGGGGCCCTGAAAAGAGCCCAAAAGTCCGTTTTTGCGGGAGCCGCCGAATGTGCGACTTAGCTCCGCATAGCAGCAACTGGAAGTCCCAGTATAACATGGATGAGTACGAAGTTGTCCACTTCGGGCGAAGAAGCAGAATATTATTTAAATGGTATTATTTAATTGGTGATAGACCTGGAAATGTTGATGTACAAGGGGCCCTCGTACACCGGTCACTGGAAGCAAGTATGCAGGTACAACAAGCAGTTAGGATGCCAAATGGCATGTTGGCCTTCATTGCGAGAGTACAGGGGCAAGGAAATCTTACTGTAGTTGTACAGGACTTTGTTGAGGCTACACCTGGAGTATTGCGAGCAGTTTTGATCACTTTATCTAAGAAAGGATATACTTGCCATAGAGGGAGGGCAGTGAAGGTTCACCAGCCAGATATTTAAGATGGCAGGATTATCGTATGAGGAGAGATTGGGTATATATTCACTGGAATTGAATCTAATTGAAACAGGGCTGGACAGACTGGAGGCAGAGATGTTGCTCCCTCTGG
Organism: Scyliorhinus torazame; assembly: GCF_047496885.1. NCBI lineage: Eukaryota > Metazoa > Chordata > Chondrichthyes > Carcharhiniformes > Scyliorhinidae > Scyliorhinus > Scyliorhinus torazame. Next base: position 365,308,256 of record NC_092707.1, read on the forward strand.
CTGGGGTTTCTAGAACAAAGGGTCACAGTCTCAGGATATGGGGTAGGCCATTTGGGACTGAGATGAGGAGATATTTCTTCATTCAGAAGGTGGTGAACCTGAGAAATTTCTACCACAGAATGCTGTGGAGACCAAGTCACTGAATATATTTTAAAAGGAAATAGGTAGATTTCTAGGCTCTGAAGGGGTATGGGGAGATTGTGAGAGTATGGTGTTGAGATAGAGGATCAACCATGATCATAATGAATGGCAATACTGTCAGATTGGCACTGCCAAGGTGCCAAGGGGCAATGCCAAGCGGCTGTGCCAAGGGACAGGGCCTGAAGGTGATATGGCATAAAGGGGGAAGTGCATGAAGATGGGAACATTTGTGACCCCGTAGCGGGGTGTCGCACACTTGGGGACATAGTGACGGTACCGGCAATTGGGGGGGGGAGGGGGGGGCCTGATGTGGACGAGAAGGTGGGGGGGTCTGTAACATTATTCTGATATCGGGACATCGTTTGGATGCAGCCTTGTTGATGTCTTCATGTCCCACACATCTCATTTATTTTTAAGAGCTGCTGGCATAGGGTACCCGAGGTGACCCCAAAAACGATCTGGTCCCGAATCATGGAATCGGAGGTGGTCTCGTAACCGCAGGACTGCGCGAGGATACGGAGATGCAAATCAATCCAAGCACCAAAATGAATTACGAAATTCATGAAGGTCGTGATCGGAATTGTGCCAGAACAGCCGGCGTGATTCGTGTTGATCTTCGTGTCATGATATTCAGGTAAACATCATAGCACATACATACATACATACGGATGGACAGATGAACGGACCAATCAATACACTCACAACACGACAGCCAATCACACGCAAGAGCATACACAGTACAAAACAGGGAACACGACACTTCCTGGGCACTCGAGCAGGAGACAGCTCAGGGCACAGAGCTCATAGCAAGCCACTCAGACATCCACCATGTGCTGAGTGCCACTACAAGATAGAATTAGGAATAGCTCCACAGATTCAAGGGTTATGATCGAACCTCAGTAACCAGTTTACCACTGTAAATAAATGTTAGTAATAAAACTGAGTTGTACCATTCGCAACCGTGTTGGTTCGTCTGTGTAGCAGATTACCCAACACTTCATAGTACCAGGTGTAACTGTGGTACCTACCTACAAATCCTCCGGAATCTGCCATCCTGCGCCATGGACACCGTCAGCACACCGCAGCCGCTACAAGTCGCTGGAAACCTCGGCGTTAATTGGAAGCTGTTCAAACAGCGCTTCCAGCTCTTTCTGGAAGCCAACGAAAAGGAGAGCGCCTCGGACACCAGAAAGATCGCCATCCTCCTCACCACGGCTGGTCAACACGCCATCCATGTCTACAACTCCCTGGTGTTCGCGGAAGGTGAGGACAAGACCAAGTACAAGACGGTCCTTCTCAAACTCGACCAACACTTCAACGTCGAGGTCAATGAGAGCTTCGAGAGTTATCTCTTCCAGCAGTGCCTGCAAGGTAAGGATGATCCCTTTCAGTCATTCCTTACGCATCTCCGTATCCTCGCGCAATCCTGCGGTTACGACACCACCTCCGATTCCATGATTCGGGACCAGATCGTTTTTGGGGTCACCTCGGGTACCCTATGCCAGCAGCTCTTAAAAATAAAAGGCCTCACCTTATTCTCCGTAATCGAAGCCCGTGTCCTGTACGAAAACGCGACTAGCCGCTATACCCAATTTCAGGCAGCCAAATCGGCGCGGCAGGGGTCCTTCACGGCCGGATCGGCGAGGCAGGCATCCTACGAGGCCGAACGGGTCCAGGCGATCGAGTTCCTCCCGGCCCGCGGCCCGGACAAGGGCGGCCATTTCGCGCGCTTTTCGAGGCCTCCCGCACTTGTGCGCGCCAAAAACGACGGCAACACTGAGGAGCGTGATGCGCAGGCATGCCCGACGCAAGACCAAACTGCGCATGCGCAGTGGCGCAACGAACGCCATGACGTCACGACTTGCGGCATCTGTGGAGCCGCACATTTAAACGGCAATGTCCCGCAAGAACCCGACAATGCCTCCGCTGTGGCAAGGTGGGCCACTACGCTGCCTGCTGTCGAGCAGCTCAACCTGCCAATGTTCCCCAACTCCGACAGCCTCGCAGGGACGTGCGGACCATTCAGCCTCCTTACTACGAGTCGTGCCCAGACGATATCCAGACCAGTGACACAGATGACCGGGACGCCTTCCGTGTTGCGGTCATTGATGGAAACCGAATGTCTCCAGCCAGGACCCACCAGCCGATGCAAGTTAACACTGTCAATCCGGGTGATGAATGACCCTAACGGTCAACCCGAATTCGTCGCCCACCTACTAGACTGGACTTATGAGATTATTTGTACATTGAACTCATATTAGCACTGTGTTAATATGTTTCTGTTACAGGAATTCATTTTGTTGTTCAACATTTCCCCGTTCTTTGTTTATGGTACAACCTCGTTGTTATGTCGCACCCGACATCGCCCCTTGTATATAGTTTAACCCCATGTACATGCTGTAGATATTGCACACAGACACATTTAGCTAACTCAGTACACATCTCTATTTATAACCACATAGGCACATGTTCTTGTAAAAAAAAGGGGGATGTCATGATATTCAGGTAAACATCATAGCACATACATACATACATACATACAGCTCAGGGCACAGAGCTCATAGCAAGCCACTCAGACATCCACCATGTGCTGAGTCCCACTACAAGATAGAATTAGGAATAGGTCCACAGATTCAAGTGTTATGATCGAACCTCAGTTAACAGTTTACCACTGTAAATAGATGTTTGAAATAAAACTGAGTTGTACCATTCGCAACCGTGTTGGTTCGGTCTGTGTAGCAGAGTACCCAACACTTCACTTCACACCCAAAAATCTCCCTTTCACAAAACCATGTTAACTCTGCCCGATTGTATTTTGGTGGTAATGGGTTCCAGCATTTTCCCAATTACAGATGTTAGCTAACTGGTCTCTGGTTTCCTGCTTTCTATCACATTCCTTTCTTGAATAGTGTCCTCGCCGTGTGCATACCCTAAAATATTAGAGCTCGGCTGTTCAGGGGTGATGTCAGGGAGCACTTCTTTATACAAAGAATAATGACAATTGCAGCTCACTTCCCAAAAACGTTGTTGAGGCTGGATCCATTGAAAATTTCAAAGGGTATTAAAGGTCACATCACCGAGGCAGATCAATGGTTAGTGAAGATATGTATCAGCCATGATTACTGAATGGTGAACCAGGCTTGATGAGCTGAATGGTCTACATCTGTTCCTCTTTTTCTATTTTCAATAGAAGTAACTCTAAACCTCATATTTGGCTGTTAATAAATTTGATTTAATAATTTGTGTCGAATTTATACTTATTTGCCAGTGTAATTGCATTGAATTTAATTAACCTTAATTAAGCTGGCTTGGTCCTCGCTCGGTCCCCGCGTTTTGTCCAGCCGTGCGGGGCGGGGCGGGGACCGAGCCAGCGGCGGGGATCGAGCCAGCGGCGGGGACCGAGCCAGCGGCAGGGATCGAGCCAGCGGCGGGGACCGAGCCAGCGGCAGGGATCGACCCTGCCCCACGCACGGCAGAAGAAGCAAGAGAACGCGAGGACCGAGCGAGGACCGAGCCAGTGGCGGAGGACCCCCCCCACCCCCCTCACCCCCCCCACCCCCCTCACCCCCCCCAACACCCCGGCGGCGACCACAAGGCTGGCGGCGGAACAAAGGAGGACACCCGGCCCAGCCAGAAGCCTCTCTCTCTCTCGCGACCCTCCTGACCCGGCGTGTGGGTGAGTGAGAGGAGAAAAAAAATTTCTTTCCCCTTTTTTCAAAAAAATGTTTTAAATTTTTTGAAATAGGGGTTTAAGAGGAGGAAAAAATGTGTTAAAGGACAGAAGGGACAGGGAAAAGAAAAGGGGGAGAAAAGAGAAGGGAAAGGGGGGAGAAAAAAAGGGTGGAGAAAATGCCAAAGCAGAGGGAGAACGCACCAAAGCACCAGAAGCAGAAGGGGCAATGAGAGATCCCGTTCAGACGAGCTAACTGGCGGACGAAGCGGCGGAACGGAAGGCCCTCCGCAACAAAAAGAACTGGGCAGACAGGGGCTGTTTCCCCTTGGGCCAGGGGGGAACTGGAACTGGCAGGCATCTTTTGCCGAGGCGCTGAGGGAACATCAGCAGGGAAACAAGGCAGAGGCTAGGGCAGACATGGAGGCCGCGGTGCAGGCAGCAATGGCCAAGGCCCTGGTAGAGATGCAGCTCGCCCTGGGTGGAGCAGAGGACAGACTGGAAGCCCAAGAGGAGAAACTGGAAGCCCAAGAGACGACCATTAAAGAGCTGGAAAAAGCCGCGACTGACAAGAGCGACCGGATAACGGCCCTGGAGAAGGAGGTGGCGAGACTGGTCACAACGTTGGGGGAGTTTGAAGAGTAGAGCGGACGATCAGGAAAAGTGCTCGAGAAGGCAAAATATTAGGATAGTGGACCTACCAGAGGGGATCGAGGGTAGAAACCCCACGGCCTACGTGGCTGAGATGCTGGGCAACTTAGTGGGGAGGAAAACTTTCCCCAACCCACCAGAACTGGACAGAGCGCACCGGTCGCTGTGCCCGAAGTCCAAGGCAGGGAATCATCCGAGGGTAGTTGTAGCTAAACTGCACCTGTACCAAGACAGGGAAACAATCCTGTGCTGGGCCAGGCAAAACAGAACCTGCAAATGGGAAGGGCACTTCATTAAAGTGTACGATGACATTGGGGCAAACCTCGCCAGGAGACGGGCCAAATTAAATAGAGTGAAAGCAGCTCTTCACAAGAGCAACGTGCGTTTTGGTATGCTGTACCCAGCGAAACTCTGGATCACAAACCAAGAAAGAGAGTATTTCTTCACAGCCCCCGCCGAAGCAAACAAGTTTGCCGAGGAACACGGGCTGGAAAGCCGACAGCAAGGGTAGAAATAATAGGCCCCTGGCGAGGACCAACAGCATGGAATGGGGGGAGGGGGTGAGGGGTGAGGCAACGCCAGGCGCCCACGTGTGTCCCCCCCGCCACGGCAAGCGCACCCTGAACAAAAAATAAACCACTACCCGAGGGACTGCTTCAGGTGGGAGACCAGGCCCCAGCATGAGGGAACGAGAGTAGCGGAGAAGGGAGAGCAAGCGAGAGGAGCGCAGGGTGGGACGGGGGAAGAGCGGGCAGAAAACCGCAGAGGCCAGGCGTGGGAGAAGCGAGGCAGTAACTCCCGAGAGGGGGGACACTGCACCAGCAGGAAGGCTAGCGTCGGGGACATGCAACAAAGCAGGGCCGCAGCGCACCCCCAACAAGGGGGTAGGCGCCAGGCAGGAGGGAGGTGGGGGGGGGGGACCACTCAACAGAGGCGGGAGAGCAAACGAGGATAGCAATAGGGAAAAGAGGGACAAAAGAAAGGTATACGGGAGAGGGGAAAAAAAGGGGGGAAAGGGAGGGACCGGAGTAGGGACACACAGGGAAGGAGGGACAAACAAGGCTAGAAAGCGAGTAACAATAGAGCTACAAGGTGCCCAACCAAAGGCTCAGAACAAGGAATCGCTGCAAGCATCCACCCAGTACGGTCTCTGGGCGAAGGAAGACCCCAGAGTGCAGGGGACTACCCGCGTGGCGGGCGCACAGTGGGCGGCCATGTCAGGTTCCCCCTGGACAAAGGGAAACCCCGCAGCGCAGGAACCCAACCGCATGGAGAGAGCAGTGACAGCGGCCATCCTGGACGTCCCCCTAACAAGGGGGAACCCCGGAGGGCAGGGGTACGTCCACCAGGGAAGCATGGTTAATCCCACAGGAGCAGGGGGACAGAAGTCCCCTACCAGGATAGTCACCTGGAACGTAAGGGGACTCAACGGCCCAGTGAAAAGATTCAGAGTCCTCATCCACCTAAGAAATATGAAGGCAGACATAGTCTTCCTCCAAGAGACACACCTGTGAGAGCAGGACCGACTGCAGGTAAGAAAGGGCTGGGTGGGGCAGAACTATCATTCCTGCTATGGGACGAGAGCCAGAGGGGTGGCAATACTGATCAGCAAGAAGACGATGTTTAGGGCTACGAAGACGGTTATGGACCAAGGGGGACGGTACGTCATGGTCAGCGGGGCCCTGGATGGGGCACCGGTAGTACTAGTTAACGTGAACGCGCCCAACTGGGACGACATTAGCTTCATCAAAAAGACCACGGTAGAAATCCCTGACACAGCGGCGCACCGACTAATCATGTGGAGTGTAGCCATCTGGGATGGCCACTTCCAACTAGGTGCAGAGGAACCCGCAAAGCCTGGCGGGTAAAATGGACAAGCCAAGACTCAGGCAGGCTCAGAGCCTGAAATGTATATTTGCCAGCAAAAGTCCAGACGGTATTGAAACTCCGTCCAATTAGCATCGTAATAGGGCCGATTAGCATTTGATGGACCATCTTCACCAAAAGGACTGGTACTCAAGCAACCGGGACAGTCCCAGACATTTCGGCGCCACTCCCTGCTCAAGGGAAACGCAAACAACAGGGTCAGTGACCGCTTGGGACCCGCCCAGCCATCCAGAACTCCCCCCATTTATTGGCTAAGGAATCGAACGGAATGATCAGGGATCACCCAATTACTAAGGCCCAAATCGAAGGACCGCCCAAAAGAGCACGAAACCCCCCGAGTATAAGAAGAAGAGTTCGCCATATGTTCGCTCTCTCTTGGCGCCCTCTTGGCCTTGGTACCCCGGTCACGGCCATCGCCAATTGCAGCAACACCAGAAGCGAGTCCAAGTTCAATGCTCGCTACCAGACGGATGAGCCTAGCTGAGCAGCAGTTACTCCTTCGAACCTGAGAGACCCAGAATTGAACAGCGGCCACTGTTTTCTGACCCAAGCCGGGTGCCCGAAGTTAAGTACAGGTTGTCTTGGTTGATAGGTGTAGTTAACTAGTAGTGTTTATGTTGCATGACTAATTGTGTGTAACTAAAGTACCCTTGACCTTGAACTAACTAACTGGTGTTTGGTTCTTCGATCGATAGCCGGTTGAAACTTGTGGTGGTATCATTCGATACCTGGCGACTCTAAGACATAGATAACATAGAAAGAAAGGCAAACTCACTGATTGCCATAATTGGAACAGAGCCCAGAAGAGACCGAGTAGAAAAGAGATGCACAACAGTTATTGGCGACATCTGACTGGACTCGACCCAGAAGTGACCGTGTCACTCCGAGAGAACCCACAAAAGCATTTGCATTAGAATCCAAATTGGCAAAGTAAAAGAAACCACAAGCGAAACCAGTATCGACCAAACCTCGAGAATTCGGAAGTGTGTAATGTGCATGCGTACTAACAAAGGGATAGAAGGTAAACTCGATCCAAATTTGTTCCAAATTTCCGGTAAGAGACAGAATTATTTGTAGGGGTGGCAATGAAGGCAATGGGATGCCTTATGCACCCACAAGAGCCAAAGGTCGCAGTGACCAACAGATCAGAACAGTGTCCCGTACAGGAAGAGGAGATTAGGAGATACCCAAAGGGGAAAGGATGGCCCCTATGGTCCGAGCTTTGCGCGAATGAAGAGACAGATCCTGGCAGCATAGGACAGACTTGGTGGGACAGCCTGACCGAGATCCATAAAAAGAGTTTGACTAAGATTCGTAAGCCGATGGCAGTTGTGTCCTGTCTGGCACAATTGCGAGGCACAGAAGAGGTCGGGAGGACGCTCCGCTAGCAGCTCGAGGAGAAGGAGAAAAGTAGAGAGGGAGACTTAAGTGAAAGCGAGAGATTAGATGTGCAGCTCCGGGAGCAGTTAGCGGCGAAGGACAAGGAAATGGATGATGTCAAGAGGGCACATCAATCCTGTCTCGCCCACCTTAGCAGCTTCTAAATCCAATACGATAAGGCCTACCAGGACACACAACGTGCTGTACTGGTAAGAGAAGAGACAGAGAATCAGGTACAGCAGCTAAAGAAACAGTGTGATGACCTAAAAGCAGCCCTCCGAGCACTCCACAGTTCCACCACAGAACAGAGACAGAGTTCGCTGGACCATGCCAAATGCAGGCAGCCAATTGCAAGGTTGCAATCCTTGCTATCAGTTCAAAATGGGTTTAGAGACACCTTTGGCCCACAGCTAGACCAGGAAGACGGCCCCGATTGGCAGGAACTCAGTGAAATGGCCCAACGGTACGTAAGCAAGACCGAGAATCAAAATAGAGCCCCCCAGACCCCGAAAAGAAAAGCACCCGCACCACCGACTGCACAGGCAGCACCCAACCCAATGAACCCCATCACTACACAGAGCAGGGTTACCACAGAAGACCAACCCGATTTTGTGTATACAACCCCATTATCTATCACCCAGTTACGAGACGCCTGCGAGAAGATAGATACTTTCCACCCCTGATCGGATTCACATCACTTTTTCGAGTGATTGAAACAACAAACCCTCATGTATGATTTAGACGAGCCGGAACAGGTTAAGCTTATAGTTATATGCTTAGACCCCTCAGTTAGTTCAGCCCTTCCCAACCTACAAAATGTAGGAGGAGGTAGCCTCCAAGAAATGAAAACGGCCATTTTAGACACCATAGGATATAACAGAGGAGATCCGGTAGACGGACTCAACTGGTGCAGGCAGAAAAAGGGAGAGCATCCAACAACATTTGCTGAACGCCTTTGGATCCATTTTCCTGCTACATTCGGTGAGTTAGCCCGTGCCCGTTTATCAGCAGATAATACGGCCAAATGGACCCGTACATTAGTATCCCACGCCACAGAGGCAGGACAGAAGGCTTGCGCCAGTTACGACCACTCAGACTCAGCGCACAAAGAAGTGTGGGTTCTGAAAAGACTGTCCAGAGCTTGGGACCAGTCTGTACAGAAAAAGACGGAGCAGGAGAGAGTAGACGCCACAATGAATCCAGTAAGGCCACACCAAGACCCCGCATGGGTAAATGAAGGCAGAGGTACAGCGCAACACCCCAAGGCACAGGAATGCTATAATTGCAGACACAAAGGACATTACGCCCGAGAATGTCAAGCCCCCCCCGAAGCAGCAAAGGAATCAGCACCCAAACGCACCCCCCCCCCCCCCAGAAATAATACCCGACCCATTCACAGCGTTAGCACCCGACCGGATAATTTGTCCATGAGTGGCACCGATTGACGGTGTTCGGGCTCCCCAAATTGGGTCTGCGATACCCTTTGGGATAAGTCCGGAAGACCAGTAGTCGCAGGCACAGTCCGGGGATACCTCGTAGAGTTCCTTTGGGACACAGGAGGGACCCAAACCACGTTCAACTCCTCCATCATGTTCCAGAAAGAGATATGGCCCACTATGGATACCATTACCCTTAGTGGCTTTACAGGTTACCTCCAGCAGGGACACATCACAGCCCCTGTGGACGTACAGCTCGGTAATATTAGGACAAAACATTTGGTTGTTTTAGTAGACTTGCCCCAGGCAGCAGAACACATCCTAGGCATCGATTTCATGAGTACACACAACCTTTCATTCGACCCAGTTAACCGATGCATATGGAAAATGGCTCGAGCAGCACGAGCCCCCGCCACGCTCACAGTAGGAGATTATGCCTATAGAATCAGCTCAGTAGGAGAGTACTGGTTTGATCCACAAACCATTAGCGGTTAGAGAGGTCTTGAAAAGACATAAGACAGCATTTTCCCAGCACAAGCACGACTGCGGCAAAATCCCAGGTGTAGTAAACATTACAGGTCCCGATCGCAAGCCCCAGAAACAGTACGGCTTCCCCCAGCAAGCCGAGGGAGAGATAGCCAAGGTAATTCAAAGTTTATTGAATCAAGGCGTGATTCGACCCGTAGCATCGACAAATTATGCCCCGATTTGGCCAGTAAGAAAACCCGATGGATCATGACGACTGATCATCGACTACAGAGAATTGAACAAAGTGGCTCCCCTAGCAGCCCTCACTGTTGCCACAAGTCCCAAGACCATGTTGAGACAGGGACTCCAGTCGAAATGTTTTTTGGTATTAGACATCAGTAATGGCTTTTGGTCCATGCCACTGGACAAAGCATGTCAGTATAAATTTGCATCTACCTTCCAGGGACAGCAGTACACATGGACGTGCCTTCCACAACTCCCCCTCCATTTTTCACAGACAATTGACAAGCGGATTATCTAAATGTTCCCGCCCTGAATGCCTTGTTCAGTATGTGGATGACTTGCTCCTACAGACTGACACCAAGGAAGAGCACATCTCGCTTCTTTCTGAATTATTACAACTCCTTACAACGATTGGACGCAAACTTAACCCCAAGAAAGCCCAAATCCTTCAGGAAAAGGTCACTTATTTAGGTACGGTCATCACACATGGGAAGTGTGAAATAGAACTCAAACGCATTGATTCCATTGTAAATTTGCCCTTGCCCAAAAAAGTTACAGCATTCCGGTCATTTTTAGGACGGTTCGGATATTGTCGGAACCATATATTCGCCACAAAAGCAGCCCCACTTTCCAAGCTACTAAAGAAACAGGCTTCATGGAAATGGCTTCCACAGCACATGGGTGCCGTGGATGCATTGAAATGCGCCCTGAGCACAGCCCCCGCTTTGCAAGCTCCAGATCCCCACTCCCCATATGCGATAGAGGTAGAGACTACAGATCGCACCCTTTCGGCCGTTTTCCTGCAGGAAAGGCTCGATTGTCTACGACCCGTAGGCGAGGCCTCACGAGTCTTAGATCCGGTCGAACAAGGATTTTCAGCCTGCGAGAGGCACCTATTAGCAGTTTTTTTGGCGGTAGAGTACTTCTCGTACATAACCGAACTCAACCCAGTAACCATTTTGACCGAGCACACCCCGACACAGATTTTATTGGACGGCAGACTAAAAGACGGCACAGTAAGCCAAATTCGGGCAGCGCGATGGACCCTACTCCTACAGGGACGCGACATCACTGACAAACGGACAAAAACGCACATGTTTCTGGCCAATAATTTGCATTATACAGGAACCCCACATGAGTGCAAGATCATAGCCCCAACGCACAGCGCAGGCCCCTTTGTTCCCAAGTCGGTACCAAGAAAGATAGGCATTGGACCCCAGCCCACAGCCAAAGCACTGAGAATTTACGTAGATGGCTCCTCCACAGTCCTTGAGGGAAAAAGGATAACAGGCTGTGGTATTTATGTAGAAGACGCGCAGGGACATGCTTTTGAAGAGATAGCTTTAAAGTTGCCTGGACACTAAGGTTCGCAGGCAGCCGAGTTAGCGGCCATTGCTTACATTGTCCAGCACCCCGATTCATTCCCGACCCCTACAGATATATATTTGGACAGTTTGTATGTCTGCAACAGCCTAATGGAATTCCTACCCCTGTGGGAATCGAGAGGATTTATTTCCGCTGACGGAAAACGTCTACCCTCAGCCCCACTGCTCAAACATATCCTTCAGACAGCTAAAGGCAGGAAATATGGCATTGTCAAAGTAAGAAGTCACCATCGTTCCTCCCCACCCGGTAATGTGAAAGCTGACGCCCTAGCGAAGGCAGGTTCACGACACGGCCACCTTTGGCAACCCCGAGAGTGCCCCAGTACACGCAGTTCAGGTCTCACAGACCAACATCCAAGACCTAGCCCAGGCACAAAAAGAAGACGAAGCATTAAAGGAGATTTTAAAAGGAAACTTCCCAGCTCCCTATGAAAAGTTTAGAAATTCTTTGACGTCCATGAGGGAATCGTTTTAAAAGATGGAGTTTATGTAGTCCCCACCCAGGACAGGAATGAGATCATTTGTAAGTTCCATTACGGACATGGACATCAAGGGATTGAATCCACCCTTTCCCACCTCAGACCCCTCTGCTGGTGGCCTGATTTGAAAACCGACGTGTCCCATTACGTCGAAAACTGTTTAATTTGTGCTCAAAACAACCCCGACAGGTATGCGACAAAAGCCCAGCTCCGACACACCCGCCCTGTAAATGACCCGTGGACAAATCTTCAATTAGATTATATTGGCCCTCTCCCCCCCCCCTGCAGAAATGGATACAAATATGTGTCAGTGGTGATAGATACATTTACAAAATGGGTCGAAGCGTTCCTATCGAAAACTAACCACAGCCAAGGCCACGTTAAAAGTTTTTAACAGAGCAGATTTCTACGAGATGGGGAATCCCCCGTAGTATTGAGACGTACCAAGTTCCCACTTGACGGAAAGGGTCATGAAAAATGTCATGATGATATTTGGGATGAAACAAAAGTTCCACATTGCCTATCACCCGCAGTCCAGCGGCATTGTGGAGCGCATGAATCGGACGCTTAAAGCCACACTAAGGAAAATGGTGCAGCAACACAACACAACATGGGACACAGTGCTCCCATTCGCACTGATGTTTATCAGGAACACAGTGTCGAGCTCAACAGGATATAGCCCCATACCCTCATGACCGGACGATCCATGAAGGGTACCGAATACTTATTCGGACTTGATTTGGCCAGCCTCGCAGTCACCGCCCTGACCCATGAGAAAACTGTCCAGCACATGGTAGAGAATATTAAAGCAGCACAGCTCGCTGCAGCTGTTCGACTAGGCGGTAAACAAAAGCAGAGTAAGGCCTGCTTTGATAGAACAGTACACCCGACAGAGTGTACAGTCAGACAGCAAGTAATGATCACCTTATACAACCCTAGCTCATTCCTCTCCCCTAAATTTGCAGGACCCTATTCGATCTCGGACAAAGTAAGCCCCTCAGTATCTAAAATCACGTTTCCAAACGGAAAATCAGGATGGTTCCATGTAAATCAGCTTAAGGTTTATGGAACGCAGTGCAGCCACTCGCACCACCTCTCAGTGGTGATGGCAGACAATGAGGACCCGCCCACTGACAACCCAATTTCCACCTCCCCCAGCAGCAGCAACACGTCCACAGACAAGACCTTGACGACGCCCCCAGGATCAAATTTCACCCTGACGCTTGATTCGGCTTCTAGTGACAGCGAAAGCACAACTGAAGCCCCTGAGAGACCCGAACAAAGCTCCCACGAACCAGGCCCCAGTCACTACAGGCCCAGAGACCCAGACCACGATACACTCCGGCCCTTTGAAATGGTTTATCTGCCCACTCCGGAACCTGCCCAGTCACCCGACGATAGCGACAGCCCCCTTACAACCTCCCTATGGAACATGAAGCACTGGCACCGTGACAATTCCTGTTGCTTGACGAGAAATTATGAAATGGACCCCACATCAGCACACGCCGCGTTAGCGTGCAAACTCCATGAAAGAGGTAGGCACCCGGGAGATGGTGACAACTCCGAGTCTGACTCCCACCATGGTAACCCCTTTGCAAATCTTTTTGAAATGGAATCTTGAGGAGTCCAGATGATGAGAGTCAGGAACCGATTGAAATTTACGGTGTCCTGTACCCTGATGGAGCCTGCCCGTTTTTCTTTCTTTAATTTGTTCCCTTTAAATGTTGAATGTTTGTTCTTTGTGCGACTATTTGTGTCGATCTCACTGAATTTCTTGATACAGTTTATTCTTTCGGCCTCACACTAATGTTCTTGATGCAGCCATAATTACTCGTCTGACGCCACATGGCAGTTAGTGAAACAAGTTTGTCTGGAGCCCATATAGTTACAGATTCTTACCGCTCTTGGAAGGTCACTCAGGCAGTGGAGTAACGGCACTGATCCCCGCCCTGCCTGGGGACCCCCTATACATCTGGTCAGCCAAGCTCAGGTAGTGGAGCAACGGCACTGATCACCGCCCTACCCGGGGATCCCACCCATTCCTGCCCTGCTGCGAATCTTACGCACCATCCCATTCAAATACTTGTTTTCAAAATTCTTTTCCTGTTCTTTTCTAGTCCTGTGGTTTAAAGAATGCTTTTTGCCACAACTTTTGCCCTTCCCGGCAACCCTTCGGTTACTATTCCTCCACATACTATTTACATGTCAGAAACACTTGGTTGGAAAAGCAAGTTTGCAGAGGACGAACAAATTGTCCGCCCACTCAGCCCATCGACCACAGGCTGCGAGAGTGCTCGCACTGTGACACAGAATTTGTTTTCCGGATGTCTTGTCTCCACAAATGGTTGTTTTAAAAAAAAAATGAGGGAGTCACATATGGTGACGATTATAATGGGAAATTTGACGTTAAGGAGGCACAGATGGACATACGAGATGTTAAACAACACGATTATAACAGATACTATGCTTGTTCCCATAGAAAGATACGAAGACGCTCGACGGCGAAGGAAAGCCCGAATAAGATGAAGACGACCCTGATGATCGGCATCATGATCGTCACTGGAACAGTCCAGTTTCACGCATTGCCCACTTCTACCCCCCTCACCACACAGGCCCTGAACACGACCACCCAACACAACACCCCCAGCACTACACCACACACACACCGAGCCACCGATACCCCCACATGGTGTGAGAACCTCGTCGAGTGGTATTCACTGTCCTACACAGTGGAAGCCTTACTAGTGATAACCATATTGTACAGTGTCATTCAGGCAATTAGATTGTGGAAATGGAGAAGGAGAGCCTCCCGCCCTCCAGTATACACATTTCGAGCCCCTTTCCTCGGACTCCAGCAAACCCCACACTCTTTCTGAACCTTTTCTTTAATAAATTCCGCGGTTGTTGTTTTGTTAATAAAGTTTACTTTCCTATGTATGTGAATATTAGTGATAGGAAGAAATGAGATGCTGCTATCGGATTTGTTTTGTGTTGTAAGACAAGTTCTTTGATTGTTAAATAGCAACATGAGTGTAGTCTAGTTAGAGACAGTTAGAGGTTCCCATTTTACTGAATGTTAAATGGCCCCCTAGAGATTCTTAGTCATGTGTTGTTTAGGGAAAATTAGGTAAATATTTTTGGACCCACAGGACAGAGTAGAGTAGAACCTGTCCTTGGTTAAGGGTACCCGGCATTTCAAGAGAACAAAGCAGACCCAGCATTGTGATCCTTCACGCTTCGCATTGAGGATCAAGAGCACGGAGTGTAGCCATCTGGGATGGCCGCTTCCAAGTAGGTGCAGAGGAACCCGCAAAGCCTGGCGGGTAAAATGGACAAAGCAAAATTCAGGCAGGCTCAGAGCCTGAAATGCATATTTGCCAGCAAAAGTCCAGACGGTATTGAAACTCCGTCCAATTAGCATCGTAATAAGGCTGATTAGCATTTGATGGCCCATCTTCACCAAAACAAAGGACTGGTACTCAAGCAACCGGGACAGTCCCTGCTCAAGGGAAACACAAACAACGGGGTCAGTGACCGCTTGGGACACGCCCAGCCATCCAGATCCCCATCCACTTATTGGCTACGGAATCGAACAGAGTGATCAGAGATCACCCAATTAGTAAGGCCCAAATCGAAGGACCGCCCAAAAGAGCGCGAAACCCCCCGGGTATAAGAAGAAGAGTTTGCCATATATTCGCTCTCTTTTGGCCTTGGTACCTCGGTCACAGCCATTGTCAATCGCAGCAACACCAGAAGCGAGTCTAAGTTCAACGCCCACTGATCGATAGCCGGTTGAAACTTGTGGTGGTATCATTCGATACCTGGCGACTCTAAGCATTCGGACATAGATAACATAGAAAGAAGGCAAATTCACTGATTGCCATAATTGGGACAGAGCCACAGAAAAGAGAAGCACAACAGGGGGGACTTCAAATGTGTACAGGATCCAACGACTGACAGATCAAGCTTCAAAACGGGGAAAACTTCAAGCATGGCAAGGGAACGCGGTCACTTTATGGAACAGATGGGAGCGGTGGACCCCTGGAGATTCACCCACCCAGGGGAGAAGGATTTCTCCTTCTTCTCCCCAGTGCACAACGTATACACCAGAATTGACTTCTTTGTGGTGGTGAAAACGGTGCTTCCGGGGATAGACACAGTGGAATACTCCGCAATTGTGATATCCGACCACGCTCCACACTACATGGCGGTTGGACATTGCCCTACTAGCAGACTAGCAGACAAGGCCTTCAACGAAAAGATATCACAGGCCATAGCAGAGTACAACCAAAATGGGGAGGTCTCACTCCCCCCCCCCCCCCCCGCCCCCCCCCCCCCCCCCCCCCCGTTCTGGGAAGCGTTCAAGGCCGTAGTAAGAGGGGAAATTATCGCTTTCAAAGTTCGAAGAGATAGGGAGGAAAGGGCGGCTAGGCAGCAGCCGGTTGACTCCATACTGGAGGTAGACCGTAAATACTCCGAGCCCCGACCGTGGAGCTCCTGGTGGAGCGGAAAGATCTACAAAGGAACTTTGACCTGCTCTCCACCAGGAAAGCAGTGCACCAACTCAGAGCCTCAGTGCACGGTAGCCTTGTGGATAGCACAATTGCTTCACAGCGCCAGGGTCCCAGGTTCGATTCTGGCTTGGGTCACTGTCTGTGCGGAGTCTGCACATCCTCCCCGTGTGTGCGTGGGTTTCCTCCGGGTGCTCTAGTTTCCTCCCACAGTCCAAAGATGTGCGGGTTAGGTGGATTGGCCATGATAAATTGCCCTTAGTGTCCAAAATTGCCCTTAGTGTTGGATGGGGTTGCTGGGTTATGGGGATAGGGTGGCGGTGTTGACCTTGGGTAGGGTGCTCTTTCCAAGAGCCGGTGCAGACTCGATGGGCTGAATGGCCTCCTTCTGAACTGTAAATTCTATGATAATCTATGAAACTCCGCCAAGTACGTGGGACCCTATACGAACACGGAGACAAAGCCAGCCGCCTGCTGGCACACCAGCTGAGAAAGCAGGCAGCCACCAGAGAAATTGCACAAATCAGGGATACCAGAGGCACATTAGAAACAGAACCAGAAAAGATTAACAAAACCTTTAAGGCCTTCTACCAAGGGCTGTACACCTGAGCCCCCAATGGGGGAATCTGGGATGAAGCACAACGAGCACTGGGAGAGATCATGGACAGCATTAGCTCCATGCAGGCGGGGAAGGCGCCGGGACCAGATGGGTTCCTAGCAGACTTCTACAAAACATTTGGGACAGCACCTGCGGGAGATGTTCACAGACTCGCTAGCTAGGGGCACACTGCCACCTACGCTAGCACAGGCCCCAATCTTTCTGATACCTAAGAAAGATAAAGACCCAACGGAATGTGGGTCATACAGACCCACCTCACTGCTGAACGCAGATGCCAAAATACTGGCCAAAATCCTAGCCAAATGGCGAGAAGACTGTGTGCCGGAGGTGGTCGCAGAGGACCAGACGGGTTTTGTCAAAGGTAGACAGCTAACCTCGAACATCAGGCACCTGCTAAACGTGATAATGACCCCCTCCAGGGAGAGAATACCAGAGGTGATCGTCTCCCTAGACGCAGAAAAGGCTTTCGGCAGGGTCGAATAGAAATACCTCATATAGGTACTGGAGCGGTTCAGGCTTGGAACAGGGTTCACCTCCTGGGTAAAACGCTGAGACAAAACTCCCATGGCGAGCGAACAGACCAACAACACCAACTCCTGATACTTCCAGCTGCACAGGGGCACCAGACAAGGATGCCCACTGTCACCGCTGCTGTTCGCTCTAGCGATCGAGCCACTAGCAATTGCGCTCAGAGCAGCAAAAAGCTGGATGGGGATCCAAAGGGGCGGCAGAGATTACAGAGTCTCACTCTATACAGACGACCTGCTCCTCTACATTTCGGATCCACAGAGCAGCATGGACGGAATCATCACGCGCCTGAAAGAGTTTGGCACCTTCTCGGGCTACAAACGCAACATGAGCAAAAGCGAGATCTTCCCGGTACACCCACAAGTAGGGGGGGCAGCACTAACAGGACTGCCGTTTAAACAAGCCCGACACAAATTCCGCTACCTGGGAATCCAAATAGCCCATGACTGGAAAGGATCCACAAATGGAACCTCACCAGTCTGACAGAGGAAGTAAAAAAGGACCTGCAAAGATGGAACACACTCCCACTCTCCCTCGCGGGGAGAGTCCAGACGATCAAAATGAACGTGCTGCCCAGGTACCTCTTCCTATTCAGATCCATCCCGACCTACATCCCCAAGGCCTTTTTCAAAGCACTAGACAAACTAATCATGGCATTCGTTTGGGGGGGAAGAATGCTAGGATCCCAAAGAAGGCCCTACAAAAAACAAAAATCTACAATGCTACCACTGGGCGGTGACAGCCGAGCGAATAAGGGGATGGATCAAGGAGCCAGAAGCCGAGTGGGTGCGCACGGAAGAGGCCTCCTGCATGGGGACCTCCCTCCAGGCCCTCGCCATGGCGGCACTCCCATTCCCACCCAAAAAGCACTCCAGCAGCCTGATGGTGATAGCCACCCTCCAGTCCTGGCACCAACTACGGCAGCAATTTGGCCTGACCAAAATGTCGGACAAAGCTCCCATCTGCAACAACCATAGGTTCGCACTAGCGCTGACTAACGTCACCTTCAAAAGGTGGAGACAGGACGAGGGGACACTAACAGACAGGGACCTATACACGAACGGCAGGATCGCAACACAGGATGAACTGACAGAGAAATTCCAGCTAGCCAGGGGGAACGAGCTAAGGTACCTGCAACTCAAAAACCTCCCGCGAAAGGAGACAAGGACGTATCCACAACCGCCATGACAGACATTACTGGAAGGGTTACTGGACACAAGCATCCTAGATAAAGAGAACTGTAGCGACATGTATGACCGACTGGTAGAAAGGGCCGACACCATGCTGGACGCAACAAGAAAGAAATGGGAGGAAGACCTGGGGATTGAAATAGGGTGGGGACTCTGGAGCGAAGCACTGCATAGGATCAACTCCACCTCCACGTGCACAAGGCCCAGCCTGACGCAACTAAACGTGGTACATAGAGCCCACTTAACAAGAACCCGTATGAGTAGGTTCTTCCCGGAGGTGGAGGATAGATGTGAACGGTGCCAAGGAGGCCCGGCCAACCACACCCACATGTTCTGGTCTTGCCCCAGACTTGCAGGGTACTGGACAGCCTTCTTCGAGGCAATGTCCAAAGTGGTGGGGATGAGGTGGAGCCATGCCCGAAAGTGGTGGTCTTCGGGGTTTCAGACCAGCCAGATCTATTCCTGGGGAGGAGGGCGGACGCCCTTGCCTTTGCCTCCCTGATCGCCCGCCGTAGAATCCTGTTCGGCTGGCGGTCAGCAGCACCACCCAAAGCTGCAGACTGGCTGTCCGACCTCTCAGAATCTCTCCAAATGGAGAAAATCAAATTCGCCATCCGAGGGTCAGACGATGGCTTCCACAGAACGTGGGAGCCATTCACCCAATTGTTCCGGGACCTGTTTGTGGCCAATGAACAAGCAGAAGAATAGCCAGGTAGCCAAGAATCAGGGGAAAGTAGCCAAGGCGGGGGAGGGAGGGATAGACCGGGGGGTGGGGGGATAGCAGCTAAACGTAAGAGAAAAGAAAGGTGAACCACAGGAGAAGGGAAGGGGGGAGGGGGTGGAAAAGGGAGGAGACAGGGAACAATAGAGGGGAACCAGTGAGGTGATGGGGGGGGGAGGCAAGGGAATGACAGCCGGAAGGAGGGCATGGGAAACAATAACAAACTTGGCATCGACAGGAGCAGAGAACAAGGAAAATCTGGGAGAAAGACGGGACGAACGGCTGAAGCGGAGGTGCCCGCGAGACGACAACGGCAGCGAAAACTGTCCGAGAGAAGCAAGCGACAACACCAACACCAGATCTATTCGCGTATTGCCCTCTGTAATTGTTTCCCCGGCGCCCAAATGTATATGTACTGTTAAGTAATGGGTTAAGAGACATTGCAATTAGTTGTCTCATTTATGTTAAGTATCCATTAATTGACACTGATATGTAAAGGGGTCTCAGGTGGCCTCTGTCAGGTGATGTATAGTTAGAGTTTTGTGTAAAGGCTGTTGGAATGAAATAAATGTGTGTCTGTGAAAAAGGGACAGAACTTTAGACTCTTCATATCACAGCAACTAAAACGTCTAACAATTGGTAGCAGAGGATGGTTGCTGTGTAAATGTGAAGGGTTGAAAGATACAACTTTTCCAGATCAAACCAAGGAGTGAGTGAGAAAAGAGAAAAAAAAGGGATATATGGCTGAACCGAGGATAAAGATGGCTGGATATGACTATCCTCCCTTATTTTCTGAAAGGGAATCGTACGACCAATGGAGAAGTGCAGTAGTTATGTGGACTAAAGTAACTGCTTTGGGAAAGAGAAAACAAGGTATGGCATTGGCTCTTTCTCTACCATATGGCAGTAAAATCCAAAACAAAGTGCTTTCTGAACTGGAATTGGAAGAGTTAGACTCAGAAGAAGGTCTGGAGACTTTATTACATTATATGGATAAGGTTTATAAGAAAGATGACTTGTTAAGTGCGTATGAAGCATGGTCAGTTTTTGATAAGTTCCAGAAAATGGAGGATATCTCCCTGGAAGACTATATAATGGAATTTGACAGACTATATAAAAGGCTGCAGAAACACAACCTGGAATTTCCACAGTCTGTGTTGGCCTTTAAATTACTTGACTGGTAGAGTGAGCAACATGGATAGGCTCCTGGTTTTGACAGGAGTTCAGTTTACTGATAAGGATACCTTATTCGAACAGATGACAAAAGCTTTACAAAAGTTTCTGGGGAAACATTCGATTCCGATGGCTCTGATGACGCAAATAGGTCAGCCTGCAATAAGGCAGAATATGGAAGACACACTACTAACAGGATGGCAAAATCGTATGGCTACGAACAGGGCTCAAGACTATAGAAGGAGACCGAGACAAGGAAATTATGAAGACAGAAACCCAGTTAGAACTTACAATAGGAAGATGAACCCCAGAAATGCACGGGGCATGATAAATCGATGTTTTCGATGTGACTCTCAATACCATTATGCTTTCAACTGTCCAACGTGTTATGATAGAGTGTTTGAAGCAACACATGACACGGAAGAGTCGAAGAGGAAAAAGATAGTGACCAGAAAGAAGGCATTGTCCTATTGACAAGTAGTTTTACGCTGGTAATGAGGGTGTTGGTTGCAGAATCCTTCAACTGTGCCATATTGGACAGTGGCTGCACATCTACTGTGTGTGGAATTGACTGGTTAAAATGTTACCTGGACTCTTTGAATGCTGAAAATTGTAACAAAGTTAAGGAATTTGAAAGTTCCACAAGTTTCAGGTTTGGGGATGATAATACTTGAAGTCGCTGAAAAGAGTGGTGATCCCTTGCAATATTGCCGGAGTGAATCATTTCATTAGCACGGATGTTGTATCAAGTGAGATACCTTTGCTTCTGAGCAGACCGTCGATGAAGAAAGCACACATGAAACTGGATATGGAACAGGATAAGGCAATAATTTTTGGAAAGATGGTGGACTTACAATTTTCACAGTTGGGACACTATTGTATTCCATTACTGACAAATAATATTTCAAGTAGAGTGGTTAAGGATGTCTTAAAATGGGACTTTAGCTGATAAAAAGCTTGTGTTATTAAAACTGCATAGGCAATTTGCACATCCGTCTCCTCGGAGGCTGAAATATTTATTAAAGGATGCAGGGGTAAGGGATGACGACTATACTAAACTGATAGAACAGGTTAGCGACCGCTGTGAAGTTTGTAGGAAGTACAGAAGGACACCAGCACGACCGATAGTGACCCTACTTTTGACCAGGGATTTTAACGACATTGTGGCCGTGGACCTTAAGAACTGGGATAAAGCAAATAATATATTTATTTTGCATTTTGTAGATTTAGCAACCAGGTTTAGTCAATCAACGATTGTACGAAGTAAGGAAAAGAGAGTAATTCTGGATCAAATCATGGAAAAATGGATAGGAACAGGAATGGGTCCACCGGCAAAATTGCTTACAGACAATGGGGGAGAATTTGCTAATGATGAGTTTAGGGATATGTGTGAAAACATGAATATCAGAGTTATGATTACGGCTGCAGAAAGCCCATTTAGTAATGGTGTCTGTGAAAGAAATCATGCTATCATCGATGACATGTTTTGGAAAATTTTGGCAGATCGACCAAATTGCAGTACATGCAAAGAATTCATTGCAGATAGTTGGGGGCTATAGTCCTTATCAATTAGTGTTTGGTAGAAATCCTAAAATTCCATCCGTTTTGGATGACCAACCTCCAGCTTGGGAGGGGACTACAATTAGCTCTGGTTTTGCTTTTAATATTTAACATTTAACATTTAAATGCATTACATAGCAGTAGAAAAGCTTTTTTGGAAGCAGAAGTCTCTGAAAGAATTCGCAGAGCTTTAAAACATAATGTATGGCCATCAGATGCTGTTTTTCAGCAAGGAAGCATGATATACTATAAGAGAGACAATTCTAATGAATGGAAAGACCCAGGGAAGATCATAGGCATAGATGGCAAAACAATTATTTTGCAACATGGTAATCAAACTGTTAGGGTACATTCATCAAGGATAATGGGTACAGATTACAAATGTTCAAATTTAGACAGAGCAGAGACAGACATGACGAGGAACCAGAGTCATCTGGTACGCATGTGTTACAGAACTATGAGGACCAATTAACTGATATAGACAGGGTTTCTGTAGAGGAACACAACACTTCTGATGAATTAGAACAGGACATTTTTCCGAAAGGGCAACTGCCAACAGTTGGTACAAAAGTGACATACTTGCCTGAATGGTCTAATCAATGGAAGGATGCAACTGTTATTAGTAGAGCAGGGCAGGCTACTGGAAAGTATAAACATTGGTTGAATGTACAGCATTCAGGGGAAGGAGTCAAGACAATGGATTGAGAAAACAAAGTTCAAAAATGGAGGGCACAGAAACGCAGTGCCAGTTCAGATAGTAGATCGGATAGTGAACAGGTCCGCAGGAAAAGGTCGAGAACTATTGAAAGGACATCCCACAGCAGAAGGGAAAGATCTAGCAGTACAGAACGAGATACCAGGCGGGAGAGGGGATATAGTTTATCGAGATCTCGGAACATGAGTAAGACTACTAATACTAATAGGAGTAGAAGCCCACATGCACGTGAGATTTTGAGATTTTGGTGGCTTCAAATAAATTAGATGAAAAAGTTATCAAAGAAGCTAAATAGCAAGAATTGCATAGTTGGAGTGAATTTGGGGTATACACGGAGGTACCGGATAGGGGACAAAGAGCTCTATCCCACAGATGGATTTGCACGGAAAAGGTTCTTTCGGATGGAACTTATAAGTCAAAGGCCAGGCTTGTGGCAAGGGGATTTGAAGAAAACTTAGAAGATCAGGATTTAAGGGTAGATTCACCTACAGCAGGAAAGGTTATTAGCCACAAAGGCATGGAAATGCAAATCTATAGATATAACAGCTGCCTTTTTGCAGGGGCATCAGCTCCAGAGAGACATTTTTCTCCGTCCTCCTAAAGAAGCAGCTAACACAGAAGGGGTACTCTGGAAGTTGAACAAATGTGTATATGGATTAAATGATGCATCTAGAGTCTGGTATTTTTCGGTAAGGTCAGTTTTGTTAAAGTTAGGCTGTTGCCAGTTGAAAGCAGATCCTGCAATGTTTTACTGGCACTATAAAGGAAATCTTTCTGGCATTTTTATGATGCATGTCGATGATTTTTTGTGGGGTGGGACTAGTGATTTTGAAGCTATTGTAATCTCTGGTTTGAGGAAAGAATTCAGGGTTGGAAGTCAGGCTTCCGGTGCATTTAAATATATTGGACTGGAAATTAGACAGACTAAGTTAGGGGCAACTTTACGTCAGCAATCCTATTTGGAAAGCATCAGCCCAATAGCAGTTAGTCGTGGCCGAGTTTCACAAAAAGACGCAATTGTTTCAAAGATAGAAAAAGAGCAACTGCGAAGTTTAATTGGGCAACTGAACTGGTTAGGTAGTCAGACTAGACCAGACGTGAGTTTTGATGTCTTAGAGTTGAGTATAAAAATGAATTATCCCAAAGTGGAAGACATAATAAGAGCAAATAAAGCGTTGGCCAAATTAAAAATGCAGGAGTGTGTTTTGAAGTTCCCGGTTTTAGTTGACCATAGGCACTTGAAACTCATAGTTTACAGTGATGCGTCCTACGCAAATGTATGTGATGGGGTTTCAAGCGCAGGAGGTTTTAATAATTTTCCTTTGGGGAACAATGGTAAATGTTGCCCGCTTGTATGGGAAACAAAGAAAATAAGGAGAGTGGTAAAACGCACTTTGGCTGCTGAGACATTAAGCCTTGTAGAGGCGGTGGATATGGCCTTTTATATAAGTATGATATTGACAGAAATTTTGGGATTAGGAGATTTGGGTAATATATCTATTGACTGTCACATTGACAATAAATCCCTGTGGGAAAATGTGCACTCTACAAAAAGTGTCAATGAAAAGAGGTTACGGATAGACATCGCAAGTTTGCAGCAGATGTTGGACAGAGGGGAAATAACAAAAATTAAATGGGTCGACAGGAGCTATCAACTGTCAGACTGTTTTACGAAAAGAGGGGGGAAATCATGTGTGTGTTTTTGAGTTTCTTGAAATTTTGTTTTCACCTAATTATTTTTTGTCTCCAAGGAAGGGGAGACTGTTAAGTAATGGGTTAAGAGACATTGCAATTAGTTGTCTCATTTATATTACGTATCCATTAATGGACACTCATATGTAAAGGGGCTTCGGGTGGCCTCTGTCAGGTGATGTATAGTTAGAGTTTTGTGCAAAGGCTGTTGGAAGGAAATAAATGTGTGTTTGTGAAAAAGGAACAGACCTTTAGACTCTTCCAGTCACAGCAACCAAAACGGCTAACATGTACCCGCCTCCCAGTTTCCCCTCCCCCCACAATCAGATGCCTACTATGTGCTAAAAACAATACTGCCAATTGTACAGAGCTGCTGTTGTTGAGCCAGCACATAGTACCTTACTAGTTATTTTATTCTAACTTTTGTTTGTTGTTGATTTGTTTTGTTTTTTGTGCATCTTCCTTTCTCTTCTCTATATATATATATGTATATATTCTATTTTGTGTACATAACGGTAAATATACTTTGTTCAAAAACCCAATAAAAAACATTTATTAAAAAAAAGTACTGTTGCTTCTCAGCGCCAGGGTCCCCAGTTCAATTCCCGGCTTGGGTCACTGTTTGTGCGAAGTCTGCATGTTCATCCTGTGTCTGCGTGGGTTTCCTCGGGTGCTCCGGTTTCCCCCCACAAGTCCCGAAAGACATGTTAGGTGAATTGGGGAATCTGAATTCTCCCTCAGTGTATCCGAACAGGTGCCGGAGTGAGGCGGCTGAGGTATTTTCACAGTAACTTCATTGCAGTGTTAATGTAAGCCTACTTTGACAATAAATAAGAACATAAGAACATAAGAACTAGGAACAGGAGTAGGCCATCTGGCCCCTCGAGCCTGCTCCGCCATTCAATGAGATCATGGCTGATCTTTGTGGACTCAGCTCCACTCT
This sequence comes from Scyliorhinus torazame, assembly GCF_047496885.1. Taxonomy (NCBI): domain Eukaryota; kingdom Metazoa; phylum Chordata; class Chondrichthyes; order Carcharhiniformes; family Scyliorhinidae; genus Scyliorhinus; species Scyliorhinus torazame. Next base: position 365,333,648 of record NC_092707.1, read on the forward strand.
CCGGCCGTACACCATATCCCCGAATCCCTTTATTCTTTAGAAAGGTATCTATCTTTTTCTTAAAAACGTTTAAAGAAGGAGCCTCAACTGCTTCACTGGGCAAGGAATTCCAGAGATTCACAACCCTTTGGGTGAAGAAGTTCCTCCTAAACTCGGTCCTAAATCTACTTCCCCTTATTTTGAGGCTATGCCCCCTAGTTCTGCTTTCCCCGACCAGTGGAAACAACCTGCCCACATCTAACCTATCTATTCCCTTCATAATTTTATATGTTTCAATAAGATCCCCCCGCATCCTTCTAAACGCCAATGAGTACAGTCCCAGTCTACTCAACCTCTCGTCATAATCTAATCCCCTCAACTCTGGGATCAACCTAGTGAATCTCCTCTGCACTCCCTCCAGTGCCAATATGTCCTTTCTCAGGTAAGGAGACCAAAACTGAACACAAATGGCCTCACCAACACCTTATACAATTGCAGCATAACCTCACTAGTCTTGAACTCCATCCCTCTAGCAATGAAAGACAAAACTCGATTAGCCTTCTTAATCACCTGTTGCGCCTGCACACCAACTTTTTGCGACTCGTGCACCAGCACACCCAGGTCCCTCTGCACAGCAGCATGTTTTAACATCTTACCGTTTAAATAATAATCCATTCTGCTGTTATTCCTCCCAAAATAGATAGCCTCACACTTGGCAACATTGAATTCCATCTGCCAGACCCTAGCCCATTCACCTAACCTATCCAAATCCTTCTGCAGACTTCCGGTATCCTCTGCACTTTTTGCTTTACCACTCATCTTAGTGTCGTCTGCAAACTTCGCCACATTGCACTTGGTCCCCAACTCCAAATCATCTATGTAAATTGTGAACAACTGCGGGCCCAACACTGATCCTTGAGGGACCCCACTAGTTACAAGTTGCCAACCAGAGAAACACCCATTTATCCCCACTCTCTGCTTTCTGTTAGTTAACCAATACTCTACCCATGCTACCACTTTACCCTCAATGCCATGCATCTTTACTTTATGCAGCAACCTTTTGTGTGGCACCTTGTCAAAAGCTTTCTGGAAATCCAGATATACCACATCCATTGGCTCCCCGTTATCTACTGCACTGGTAACGTCCTCAAAGAATTCTACCAAATTAGTCAGACACGACCTACCCTTTGTGAACCCATGCTGCGTCTGCCCAATGGGACAATTTCCCTCCAGGTGCCCCACTATTTCCTCCTTAATGATAGATTCCAGCATTTTCCCTACAACCGAAGTTAAGCTTACCGGCCTATAATTACCCGCTTTCTGCCGACCTCCTTTTTTAAACAGTGGTGTCACATTTGCTACTTTCCAATCCTCTGGGACCACCCCAGAGTCTAGTGAATTTTGATAAATTATCACCAGTGCGTTTACAATTTCCCTAGCCATCTCTTTTAAAACTCTGGGATGCATCCCATCAGGGCCAGGAGACTTGTCTACCTTTAGCCCCATTAGCTTGCCCAATACTGCCTCCTTAGTGATTACAATCATCTCAAGGTCCTCACCTATCATATCTTTATTTCCATCAATCACTGGCATGTTATTTGTGTCTTCCACTGTGAAGACTGACCCAAAAAACCTGTTCAGCTCCTCAGCCATTTCCCCGTCTCCTATTATTAAATCTCCCTTCTCACCTTCCAAAGGACCAATATTTACCATAGCCACTCTTTTTTGTCTTATATATTTGTAGAAGCTTTTACTATCTGCTTTTATGTTCTGAGCCAGTTTACTTTCATAGTCTACCTTACTCTTCGTTATAGCTTTTTTAGTAGCTTTCTGTTGTCCCCTAAAGACGTCCCAGTCCTCTAGTCTCCCCCTAATTTTTGCCACTTTGTATGTTTTTTCCTTCAATTTGATACTCTCCCTCACCTCCTTAGATATCCACGGTCGATTTTTCCCCTTTCTACCGTTTTTCTTTTTTGTCGGTATGAACCTTTCCTGAACACTGTGAAAGATCGCTCGGAAGGTTCTCCACTGTCCCTCAACTGCTTCACCATGAAATCTTTGCTCCCAGTCTACCTTAGCTAGTTCTTCTCTCATCCCATTGTAATCGCCTTTGTTTAAGCACAAAACACTAGTGTTTGATTTTACCTTGTCATCCTCCAACTGTATTTTAAATTCCACCATATTGTGGTCGCTCCTTCCAAGAGGATCCCGAACTATGAGATCATTAATCAATCCTGCCTCATTACACAGGACCAGATCTAGGACCGCTTGTTCCCTTGTAGGTTCCATTACATACTGTTCCAGGAAATTATCCCGGACACATTCTATAAACTCCTCCTCAAGGCTGCCTTTACCAACCTGGTTAAACCAATCGACATGCAGATTAAAATCTCCCATGATAACCGCTGGACCATTTCTACATGCATCCGTTATTTCTTTGCTTATTGCCTGCCCTACCATCCTGTTACTATTTGGTGGCCTATAGACTACTCCTATCAGTGACCTTTTCGCCTTACTATTCCTGATTTCCACCCAAATTAATTCAACCTTGTCCTCCATAGCACCAATATCACCCCTTACTATTGCCCGGATGCCATCCTTAAACAACAAAGCTACACCACTGCCTTTACCGTCCATTCTATCCTTTCGTATAGTGTGATACCCTTGGATATTTAACTCCCAGTCGTGACCATCTTTTAACCATGTTTCAGTAATGGCCACTAAATCATAGTCATTCACGACGATTTGCGCCATCAACTCATTCACCTTATTCCGTATACTACGAGCATTCAGGTAAAGTACACTTATGCTGTTTTTTATGTCTTTGTTATGAATCCTAACACCTTGATCAGTAACTTTTCGCAAATTATTTTTCCTCTTACCCTTTCTCCTAATTTTCCTTGTCTTTGAACCCATATCTCTACATAATAACCTGTCACGTAACCTGCTGCCTTGCTCTCTATTAACCATTATACTGTCCATAGCTTTACCCTTCCCTTCCCCCCAACTTGCTAGTTTAAAGTCCTTGTGACCAACCTATTTATCCTATTCGCTAGAACACTGGTCCCAGAATGGTTCAGGTGAAGACCGTCCCAACGGTACAGGTCCCTCCTGCCCCAGTACTGATGCCAATGCCCCATGAAATGGAATTCCTCTTTCCTGCACCACTCCTTTAGCCACGTGTTAACTTCCCTACTTTTCTCAACCCTATGCCAATTGGCACGTGGCTCGGGCAGTAATCCAGAGATTACTATTATTAAATATCCATGGATAGAAAATGCTAACCACAAAGTAAAAGAAATGGGAAATAAGGGAATCAACAGAAGGGGCCCTTATAAGGGACTGAAGGAAATATTCCTGAAAGGGAAATCAGCTTTTGGAACAGTTCACAAAGAAAGGTTGTAGGGACAAGTAGATTAGATGTCTCCAACTTCAATGGACAAGTGCCTTTAACAAAGGTTATTACTGGAATTAGTGTCTTGCCAGTAGGAATGCAGACCAGATGGAGCTATGGGATTCTCTATTTAAAGAAATAAACTGTTCAGCATAAATCCTGTTAGGTGCTGTCTCAGAACAACCTTGCCAACAAGAACATAGATAGGGTTCGGTGCACCCCACACTTACATCATTCCCAATCTTCTGGCCATGAATCCAACAAGCACTCCTTTTGAATGAGGTTTTGTGCTGGAAATTGAACCTTGTTTTGTTATTTACAGCACAGAAAGAGGCCATTCTGCCCATCGTGTCTGCACCGGCTCCCAAAAGAGCTATCCAGCTAGTCCCAGAGTTTCTCCTTTAGTGTTCTTGTGTTTGTATTTTCTAAATTTCTGGACAATTCAGCTAAACCTGAAATGCCCACTCCGAACATAAGGAAAAGATCAAGGGAGAGAAAAGCGTTGGGAAATTATTCCAAACTTTTATCAACCTTTCGGCAAAGGATCTTTTCTAAAATATTTTTAAATGTCCCTTTCATAAACTTAATGCTTGGCTTATGGCCTGACTTCTTAAAGTTAAATCTGGTCTTATATTAAATGTACTTTGCAAATATCAGTATCATTCCCTTTTTAAAATAAAGTTAGAGTACCCAATTATGTTTTTCCAATTAAGGGGCAATTTCGTGTGGCCAATCCACTTACCCTGCACATACTCGGGTTGTGGGGGTGAAAACCTCGCAGACACGCGAAGAATGTGCAAACTCCACACAGACAGTGACCCAGGGCTGGGATCGAACCCGGGTCCTCAGCACCGTGGGCAACAGTGATAACCGTGCGCCACCGTGCCACCCAATAAGGTTTCCCATTAGACAGGAAAGCTTTAGGTTTTCCAAATGTTCCTCATTGGCAGATGTGATCAATCTTTTTGCTCTGTACCCTCTCTGTTTGCTTCAAATTCTACTGAGCAAATCTGCATGCTGTATACCCAGTTAGCTCTTCCCAGAGCATTCAAAAGCCTCAGCACCATGGGCGAAATTCTCCGGAAACGGCGCGATGTCCGCCGACTGGCGCCCAAAACGGCGCCAATCAGACGGGCATCGCGCCGCCCCAAAGGTGCGGAATGCTCCGCATCTTTGGGGGCCGAGCCCCAACATTGAGGGGCTAGGCCGACGCTGGAGGAATTTCCGCCTCGCCAGCTGGCGGAAACGGCCTTTGTTGCCCTGCCAGCTGGCGCGGAAATGACATCTCCGGGCGGCGCATGCGCGGGAGCGTCAGCGGACGCTGACAGTTTCCCACGCATGCGCAGTGGAGAGAGTCTCTTCCACTTCCGCCATGGTGGAGACCGTGGCGGAGGCGGAAGGGAAAGAGTGCCCCCACGGCACAGGCCCGCCCGCGGATCGGTGGGTCCCGATCGCGGGCCAGGCCACCGTGGGGGCACCCCCCGGGGTCAGATCGCCCCGCGCCCCCCCCCCAGGACCCCGGAGCCCGCCCACGCCGCCTTGTCCCGCCGGTAAGGTAGGTGATTTAATTTACGCCGGCGGGACAGGCAAATTATCGGCGAGACTTCGGCCCATCCGTGCCGGAGAATCGAGCGGGGGGGCCCACCAACCGGCGCGGCGCGATTCCCGCCCCCGCCGAATATCCGGTGCCGGAGACTTCGGCAACCAGCGGGGGCGAGATTCACGCCAGCCCCCGACGATTCTCCGACCCGGCGGGGGGTCGGAGAATGTCGCCCCATGTTTATGTCTTATGTTCCTATAGACCTTTCAACAATATCTTTTAATTGTTTCTACACATTAACATTGTTGAGACTGCTATATTATGTGTTTTGCATGCCATTATAATGTAAAGGTGCTTGACAGAGAAAGGGTTAACATGGGACAAGAGAATAACACCACCCACGGTATGATGTATAGAGTCACATGGTAATAGATTCATAGTATAATGTTGGTCAATATGAAGCCATCCATTTTGGTAGGAATAACAGCAAAATGGACCATTATTTAAATGGTAAAAAATTGCAGCATGACCTGGGTGGCCTTGTGCATGAATCGCAAAAAGTTGATTTGCAGGTGCAGCAGGTAATTAAGAAGGCAAATGGAGTTTTGCCCTTCATTGCCAGAGGGATGGAGTCTAAAAGCATGACAGTTATGTTGCAGCTGTATTGGGTGCCGGTGAGGCCACACCTGAAGTACAGTGTACAGTGCTGGTCTCCTTACTTCAGAATCGAACCTGGGACCCTGGAGCTGTGAAGCAACAGTGCTACCCACTGTGCTACCATGCTGCCCATGGGGTTCCCTTTTAATTAATCCCTCAACTTGCTGACTTAGTTTATTTGGTTACCCAAAAGTAGCACACACAGCTCTGGAACAACATTTTGTTTTAATTTGATATGTTTCCTTTGAGATTTTGTTCTTTTTTGGTTATGATTCCCCTTTGCGAATCTGTTCCCTTTGGCTCTTGTATAATTTGTCCCGATTTGCTTAATTTGTTTTAATTGCTTTAAAATAGTCACACACAGCTCTGATGTCTTCAGGCTTTAAATCGATGTACAACTGTTCTCTTGTGCCTAGTCTGAATAAGTGAACCCACATGTGTTGACCCAATCCCTTGGGAGCGATTATAATAAAATGTGACATCCTCAACCATCTGACCACCCCTCCAACAAACCCGACTACCAGACTACCTTCGACCACTTACTTACCAAACTAAATATACCCCCAAACACCCGAATACCCCCCACACCATCTCCTGATTGGAACCAACTACCCCCCGACCCAATACCCACCTGCCATCTAACCCACCTACCCCCACACCCTCCCCATCCACTCATTCACCCATCTATCCACTCCAATTCAAACTGGATATTACAATTACCATATTGTAACTAGGTTCCATAACAAGGGGCCACTCCCAGTCGTCCCCAATTCTACCCCACTTCGAAAGGATTCCCTGATGGATGCTGTGCTGCATATGTCTGGGAAAGTCGGGTTTGGCAGGTCCCGAAAGAAATGCGGAACAGTATTGGGTTGGGGAAATTTATTAGCAAAGTGGCAATCCAATGATCATTGCCGCTCCTCGGGAGATCCAGACTAACAAAACTCATGGAACAGAGTGTTGCCATGTCAGATACCCCTGTTCTACTGTGGACTTTATTACACCAGACAGTCCTAATGTGAAAAACTGCATAACTCTGCCAGTATATCCAAATAAAACACCAATAACATTTTCTAAACAGAAATAAAATAAGAGTAGTTAAGACCTCATTAATGGTCATTGTTTGATGATGTTGTGTTTAATTATTGTGATGCAACAAGGGGTCGGGCGATGGCATAGCTGGGGTTGGATACAAAGAAGACAACCTTAAGCTTGCTCAATTAATAGACAATTTATTGATTAATACACATAATGAAATGAATGAAATAAGTGCCACACAGTCAAGTTCATAGTTATCCACACAAAACAGGTTCAAGTTACCGATACAGGTTCTCATCCATCTGGACCCAAGCTCCAAAATGGACCCACAGTCCAGCCCTGGGCATTGTCTACAAAGTGCTGCAAATGGCACAAAGCAAGCAATCCACACAGGAATCCATTAGTTCCTGACCCCCACCCCAAGGCTTCCCAATCTATTTTCCAGCCGAACCTCATCTCCCAGATTGATGTGGTCTCACTTTTGGGTTGTAGGTCACCGGTGCCGGTGGCCGTTTTCTTTTAGGCCTGGCTGTGCTCGGCAGCCATGTTGAGTGAGGGATAGCACCTGGCCCCTTGTGCATTACACTGTGAAACTAACTGGCTGCCCAATCACAGTCCCATACAAGCCCACCAACAACTCTTGTTACCCACATTCCACCTCGTACCAATCCTGCTCTCCTGGCACCCCTGTCCTGATTGAGCTATAGTAGGTCGCCAGGGTCACCACATCCAAGCACCAGGAGGAGTTGATGAGGAGGCAAATCCCTCCACCCTTCGCTTTGCCTGATGACGCGGTGATGTCCGCCCAGTGAATTGAGAAGCCTTCAGGTTGTATGGCACAGTCCGGTGAGGCGGGGGTGAGCCATGTCTCTGTGAAACAGAGTACACAGCAGTCTCTTATTTCCCTCTGAGAGGTAAGTCTGGCGTTAAATTCATCCAGCTTGTTTTCGATCGCTTGGACGTTTTCCAGGAGTATGCTGGGGAGAGGTGTCTTGAAACCGCATTGCTTCAGTCTAACCTGCAGACCGCCGCATTTCCCTCGCTTTCTTGGTTGGCGGCTGAGGCTGGATGATCCTGGGATCCGATGGGAGAAGTCTGACCTTGTGGAAGGTAGGTGGTTGTGTCTGGCAGGGACCAGGATGCTGGTTACGCTTCCGGGGTCGGGTCTGGCAGGGTCCCGGGCGCTGGTTGAGGAAGAGGGATTGCTAGGGGGCAAGTTTGCGATCCGGATGGGTCCCGGCGTTCTGCGGGCATGTGAATACCTTGCGGCGCGTTTGGGTCCTCGTGCGGGGTCTCCGCCATTTCGGGGGTCCTGGGTCTTGGGCAGGGGCTTCCTGAGGAAGGTTGGGCTGAGTACCGTGGTCTGTTCCCTACCTGGGCGCTCCTGGGGTCAGGTCTTGTGGTAGGCCCGGTCGGGTCTCCATGTGGATTTTTCTTTCTTCTATCTCCAGGTAGGTCGGGTTGCTGGGCGGGCCTCTCCGGGTCGGGTCACTGTAGAAGTCAACTATTTCCTAACACACCTCATAGGTAAAAGATAGCTATTTAGGATAAATATTAAGCCCCAATTTTACCCATTTTAAATTAAGGATTTCAACATTCTCATAACCTCAGGTCATCTCAAAACACACAGCTTACAAAACAGCATAACACAGCATAATTCACTTCACTCCATTATTCTAGCAAGACAGGACAACATAAAAACAACAGAAACACAAAAAGAACCTGATACATGCAAAAGCAGTAGAGATTAAAACAAACACTTTAACTGAACTAATGAATATATTTTTCAAGACAATGTCCAAGGACAGGACAGGCTCCATAGCAACAGCATGGCAACGATACAGTGGAGGCTCTATTGTCATTACAGCTAAGTCAGCGAAAGACCAGTTCAAACTGGTCTTGATAACAGCACAATATCGCATTCCTTAACATACAATCAGCAACAGTACACATGGACTAGACTAGCAAGGTTTTCACAATAGCCCAATTGTTTACCACATGGCTCTGCAGAATCATCTCAGGAAACTGCCTGATTTGCCTTCCACCATTATCCAGTATGTAGATGATGTTCTGACAGCCTCCATCAATAAAGATGATCATGAAAAGAACTTATGGATGGTCTTGAACCACCTCAGCACTAATGGTCACAAAGCTAGCTTTGCCAAAGCACAAATTGCCCAGGAAGAATTTGTTTACTTGGGTCAGAAAATTTCCAAAGGCAAAAGGAAACTTACTCAGAACAGAACAGCTGCCATCAAAGCAGCTAAAGAACCCTCAACTGTACAGGAAGTCAGATCTTTCTTGGGACTCTTTAATTTTAACAGAAATTGGATTGATTCTTATACTCAGTTATGTCAGCCATTAAATGATCTTTTAAAAGGAGACAGAAAATCAAGAGATCAAGTTAAACTCAATTCTGAACAAAAACAATCATTTCTGAATTTGAAAAAGGCCCTGTGTTCGGCACCAGCCTTAGGTATTCCAAACAACGGAAAACCTTTTACTATGTTTGTTCATGAAAGAGATGGTTACATGACTGCAGTACTAGCCCAAGAACAGGGTGATCAGTTAAGACCGGTTGGGTACTATTCTCTTAAACTTGACAATGTGGCACTAGCATTTGGCAGTTATTTCCGAGCCATGGAAGCCACATGTCGAGCTGTAATGACGACATCAGGCCTTGTTCTAGACCAAAAGTTAACCATTGAATGTCCCCACTCAGTCCATTCTCTACTATCCATGAACAGAGTGTCACAAGTTACATCAGCTAGATGGACTAGATGGACAGCAGTTTTGGAAGCTCCCAACCTATATTTTCACAAAGCCAGTCCTGTAAACCCATCATCTTTGGTCCCGCTTCCCGAGGAGGAAAAGGGAGGGAAGGGATTTACAAATTGGGCATGACTGTGTGAAAATAATAGAGGAAATGGAAGAAGTACGCTTAGTAGAAGAAGAGCCACCACAGAACCCAGATTTAATCTTATTCACTGATGGTTCCTCTTTTATTGACAAGGGTATCAGAAAAGCTGGGTGGGCAGTCACAAGCTCATACAAAGTATTAGCTGAAGGAAGTTTGCCCCCAGGTACATCAGCTCAGCAGGCTGAATTAAAGGCACTAACAGAAGTATGCCATGTGGCGAGAGATAAAACTGCTAACATCTATACTGACTCCAGATATGGTTTTGGAGTAGCACATGATTTTGGCCACCTGTGGAGAAAAAGAGGATTTTTCACAACAGCAGGTACACCTATCCGAAATGGAAAGGAAGTACGAGACCTTCTAGAAGCTATGACCTTGCCAAAAGAATAAACAGTTCTAAAATGTAAAGCCCATACTCATGAGGACACTATGGAAGCAAGAGGACATGCTCTTGCGGACCAAGCAGCAAGGGGAGCTGCCTCCTTTTGTGCCTCTCAGTGGCATCAGGAAACCAGTCACATTTACAAATTGGGAGTAACCACCTTATTACATGATTTACGTGAAATGCAGAATGATTGTACAAAGGAAGAAAAATGGACATGGTTAGAATCAGGTATTCAGATGAAATTTGGAGAGAAGTTCAAACTTGTAAACCAGTCGCACCACAATCACTAATGCCTTTTTTAGCTCAACAAATTCATTCATGGGGGCACATATCACTTCAACAAATGATGGATCGATTCCATAGAAGTTGGTGTGGTAAAGGATTCAAGTAACATGCACAATTGGTAGCAAATCGTTGTGTATTCTGTCAAAAGAATAACTTGGGTCCTATAACATCAATGCCTCAATCAAGAGCTCCTGCTCCTGCAGGTCCATTCCAGGATATACAGGTAGATCACATCACTCTTCCGAAATGTCAACAATACAATGACGTCCTTGTAATAAAATCATAGAATCATAGAATTTACAGTGCAGATTCTCCAGATGGGTGGAGGCTGCTCCAGCTAGAAGAGGGACAGCTGCCCATACAGCCAAAGTGCTATGCAAAGACTTTATCCCCAGATGGGGAGTACCAGCTAGCATTGACTCAGACAATGGAACCCACTTTACAGGTGCTGTTTGTAAGTAAGTCTGTAAACTACTAAACATTAACTGGAATTTACACTGTCCTTATCATCCATATTTATCAGGACAAGTGGAACGTATGAATTGAACTTTGAAAGAAAGACTGTCTAAATACAACCAGGAAGGCATGAATTAGGTCCAAACATTGCCAATAGTGTTATGCAGTATTAGAGCTACTCCAAACAGAACAACAGGCCTGAGTCCTTTCGAAATCATCACAGGCAGACCAATGTCTCTGCCAGGAACTATTGACTTGCGGAAAGCAGACTGTCATTTAATGAGTGATGCTTTGCTGTCTTACTGCCAAAATCTAACAAATGCTGTTAGTTCTGCTTCTCAACAGGTGTTAGCTGCATGGGGAGATCCTCCAGAAGGTGGGCACGACCTGGTGCCCGGTGAAGAAGTGTACGTCAAAAAGCAGCAAAAGGAACCCTTAGGATCGAAGTGGGACGATCCTTTCGTAATCCTTCTCACCACCCAATCCACTGTGAAGTTAAAAGGAAAGAAAAGTTGGATTCACGTATCGCACGTGAAGTACGCGTACAAGTAAAATGTTTGCCGCAATTTTAATTTTCAGTTATTTGATTGGCTTTGTGAATGTTGTACCAGAACTGAATAAGAACACATTCCTTTACACATCTAAGATATATGCTAAAATCTTTAATATTTCCAATTGTTGGGTATGCATTGCAACCCCTACTAACTTAGGAGAGGGCATTCCCTTTCTAACTATTCCCTTTAATGCTTCAGAAACAGCAGAATTGTACATCTATCAAAGCGTCCCTCGCTCTGTGGTGATCCGTTCTGGAGCATATTCATGTGGGAAAGGAAGGTACCAGATTCACATCCAAAAATCTATTAACTTATGGAAATCTGCAGGCTATCCACTAAACACCTTTTCAGGATGGCACCAACTTAAATATAACCCTAACCAAAAAGCTCAACATCTTAACCTCCCAACTAATATTAAACAAAAAGGATCAATTTGCCTCATCAGTAAGAACCCTAGAGGGATACAAATGGGTAATAGTGTTTGTACTAATTATGTAGATGTTAACACAGCTTATAAATGTACAAACGATCGCTTACAAAGAGTTATGCGGTCCTCAAGGATAACAGGCATACCTAACCTCAAAAATGATAAAACATTCTCAGATCAATGGTTCTTAGAATATATTTACTTATATTCTGCTTATAATGGAACTTATTTTATTTGTGGTGATAAAGCATATCCCTGGCTCCCAAGATCCTGGTCAGAATCTTGCTATTTACGATACATTGCACCTGCCATTCGTCATGTGACTAATCTCCCTCATGTTTCAGAAGCGGCTGCTCGAAGAAATAAACGTTCCATTACCTTAAGAGATGCAATTATGCTAGAATCATTCCTTTCTATTGGGAAATAAGGATGGAGAATGAATTGAATAAAATAACAACCATCATACAAAACGTAGCCGTTTACACCGCCACGGCCCTAGATACAATTTCTAACGAAATGCGAGCAATTCGAATCGTGGCATTACAAAATCGAATGGTACTTGACTATGTGCGAGCCGAAAAAGGTGTCACCTGCGTCCTGATTGGTGCAGAGTGTTGCACTTTCATTCCAGATAACTCAAAAGAAGTTAAAGATTTGGCATTACATATCCAAAGAGAAATCAAGAAACTTGATCCACCCCAAGTTATCTCTCTCTGGGATAAAATTTGCAGGTGGCTTGGACACACTGGAATGTCCACAATAGGAATAATCCTATTCTCCTGTGTAGCTGTATTCATCATTTACATAACATACCAATGTGCTAAGTGCATCAAAGAACTATTCGCTAAACGCGGGGGACCAACTGTCAGAATGATTCAAACTAACCCAACTGCACCCCCATTGGATGAATTTGAGATGAAATATTATTGTTGAAATGTTACTGATCAATCAATTATTTGATTGTATTATTAATATATATTAATACTGAATCAGTAGTATCAAATTTGAGTAATTTATTAATTGTTGCAATGCTTATCCACTCTATTGTTTAAAACTGCAATGACAATATGAATGAGTTACTCTTTGTGCTTTTACCTATCCCATCGCATTAATAATGTCTTTTATCTTATTCTGATATATCTCACTTAATCTTTCGATTTATCAAAAGCAGGGACTGTAGAAGTCAACTATTTCCTAACACACCTCATAGGTAAAAGATAGCTATTTAGGATAAATATTAAGCTCCAGTTTTACCCATTTTAAATTAAGGATTTCAACACTCTCATAACCTCAGGTCATCTCAAAACACACAGCTTACAAAACAGCATAACACAGCATAATTCACTTCACTCCATTATTCTAGCAAGACAGGACAACATAAAAACAACAGAAACACAAAAAGAACCTGATACATGTAAAAGCAGTAGAGATTAAAATAAACACTTTAACTGAACTAATGAATACATTTTTCAAGACAATGTCCAAGGACAGGACAGGCTCCATAGCAACACGCATGGCAATGACACAGGAACATGAAGGCTCTATTGTTACAACAGCTAAGTCAGTGAAAGACCAGTTCAAACTGGTCTTGATAACAGCACAATATCGCATTCCTTAACATACACTAGGATTCAGACACGAAACAATTAGAACTAATGTTGCATAGTAAAGATGGACGGCTTGCCATCAAATCATATGTGTTTGAGTCTAACCCAAACCAATTAAGATTATATTGGGGTGTAATTAGATGGCTAAAGACAGATATGAAACAGTATAGCTGAGAAGTTTTGTTCCGCCATTTATAGCTGGGGCTGAAGCTGGATCATTAGCTGGATTTCTTTCTCTCTCTTTCTGGAATCAATCTATACTTTGACTATTTGCTTCATATTTCATTTTCAGACTTTGACTTCTAAAGTTATTGCGAGCTGTTTGCCTAAGCAAGAAGTTAATTTCTGTGATTCTTTGAAAGCTTCAAATTGTCTACGAATTGCCTTTTAAATTACTTTCAATTGTAATCAATAGAAGACAAACAAACAATTCTTATTTGCACGTGAAAAGTTTTAACTTAAATTTCTACTGAGTTCCAGTAATCGCAGAGTGCTGCTGAAACTGCATGGTAGATCTATCAGTTGCTGGGCGGGTCTCTCGGGGTCGAGTTGGGCCGGGTCTCGTCGTCGGGGGTCGGGTCGGGAGCTCCGGGGACTGGGCTGGGCGATCCGGGGGCTGGCGTTGGTTGTTAGGCCGGGTTGGGAGCTCCGAGGTCCGGGTAGGCTCCAAATCGAGGTCGTGGCTTCACTTCCGGTTTGGGCCCGATCCACTTCCAGGTCGTGGAGGTCAGGTCGGGTCGGGTCAAAAGGTCTCCATGGGCCTCGGAGGATGTTCAAGCCTGCAAGAAAAGATAAAAGAGAGAGGTTAGTAATAATGTTAGTCTTAGAATTAAATTTTAAAAGATTAGAACGAGTATAAGTTAAGTAAAAAGTGGATCTGTTGGGGAGAGCTCGCAGAGAGTCGACCCACGCCATTGTCTGTTGTGGAAATCATCTGCTTCATCTTAATGAAGTATTTTTTATTTTTAAAAATACAAATGCAAGTTGTTGAATAGAAAAAGAAATAAAGCAGGCATGATCCCTAATTCTCCGACCATTGGGATTCACTTTTCCTGCCGGAAGCACGCCCCCTCCGGGTTTCCTGCCAGCGAACGATGCACCGCCAAGAAACACATGGCTGGGGATTGCCACCCATGATATTCTGAGGAGCGGCATACGTCATTGGATTGTCACCCCACTCGGCAATTCCCCCGACTTCACACTGCTCTGCATTTCATCTGGGACCTTCTAAGCCTGGCTTCCCCAGAAATATGCTTTGTCCAATAGGAAACCCCATCCATTGGAATCAAGTCAGGAGGAAGAAAGTACCTGGCTCCCTTTGAAGGCACTAGCTGCTATGTGGCAAATTTAAAGGTTGAGTTTTAATGTTGGTGAATGAGTAAATGGGTAGGGTGATAGGGTGGGTAGGTGGTTGAGGGGTTGAGGTGGGTGCTATGGGTGAGGTGGGTAAGTGGGTCAGGGGTGAGGTGGGTATGTGGATAGGCAGACAGGGAGATGTATAGGGTGGGTAAGGTTGAAGGTGGTGACTTGATGGGTGGTGAGGTGGTAGTCAGGTGGTTGCGGGCTTGATTGAGAGGCTAGTCGGCTCGGTTTGGAAGGGTTATTTGTTCGGGTCAGGGGTTAGTTGGGTGGTCAGTGAGTTAGTCGAGTGGTCAGGCAGGGGTAGTGATGGGGGGGCATAGGGGGGCTAGTCGGGGTGGGTGGTGGTCAGAATGATGGTTGTGGGGTAGTCAGTAGGCATTGTGATGGGGTAGTCAGGGGATGTGTTTGATGCATCAGTTGTGTTTTACTGAAATGTTAGGTTAGGTTTGGATCGATCTAACATTTCCTCGGTTACTGTCCAGTTAAATACTCTGGAAGTGTCCAAAGTCTCTGGCTCTAACTCAGTGTTGGAGACACTTGCGGAGGATCCTGGGCAGCAGGGAAATTCAACATATTTAAGTTGAAACTTCCCGAGTAATCCCCACATAGGTCAGCGTATAAGGATTTCCACAGGGTCCGAGTGCACATCTCAGTCATATGATCTGGTTACCAGAAGATTTGGGCCGTGGTTTCTGTTCTTGTTGCTGTAATAACCCCCACGAGACCCACGGCGATGACCCAATGGATCTCCCTGTGGGGTTCATGGAATTCAAGCTCCCCCGCTGAGGGGCGGAGGCGGTCCAGCATGGTCATGTTAAATCGGACCGAAGGGATGGGAATCGGCATCTTTGGATGGTCCAGGCTGGTACTGGCTCTACTGCCTTGAGGCCTTGCATGTCTTAAACCTAATACACCTTTAAGTTTGGACCTTCTCAGGACTCCTGTGATTATAATAGTTGCATAATACAGAAAGATAAACATATCCTGAGGAAAAGGCTTTCAATACAATTGACTTTGCATCAATTGACTTTACTATGTAACATTCGTGTGACAATAATTGAAATTTGTCTGGATTCATGTTCCTTTAATAAATGTGATAAAAATTGATTTAGATAAATTTAGAAGAATGAAATGTGCAGATGACATATCAGACCTATCGGTGTAAGTTTATTAATGTGCTTATATTGAAGTCCAATGTTTCTATCTGATGTGAGATGCTCTGAGTGCCGTGTACTCTCCTCTCATGTAGTTTTGGTTGATGTGGTAATGTGATAGTGGGCCTACCAAAGCAGATATGGGACACGTGCGTCTAAATTCCCATTGAATTAACTTAAACAGGAATGATGGATGGAGAAATAGGACCAAGAGTTGCCTTTGCCTCAGAAGCAATCAAGACTTTGCAGATTCAGGGAGCAGATCCTTCAAGTGGTAGTTTTTATCAGATGCCAGTGTCCGAATGATGCAAGTGTTCAAATTTATCAAACTCTATAACGTTTTGGTGAACAGTGGGTAGCCACCTGGCTGATTGAGACTGATGTGAATAATGTTCTGAATACCCATATAGCCTTCACGCCATGAAGACTTAGCAATCTTCCTTAATCTCGGTCATAATATACATCAGTATATCAGGGTGCAGACACACACACTGATGGACACACAGCAAGACCAATCAACACACACAACACCGCAGCCAATCACCAGTTAGAGTACACTCACTATATAGACAGAGGGCATCACAGTTCCCGCTCATTCAGGATGCAGTATCTCAGATGGACAGGGCTTACAGCTTTCAGCACAGATCTTCACCATGTGCTGAGTGCATAGACTGGTTAGGACAGGCATAGGTCTTTAGTTTAATCTAACATCGTGTTAACCCACAGTGAAAGTATGTTCAACAGTTTCTAGCTTAATAAAATAGTGTTGTACTATTTTTAAGTGTTGGTGGCCTGTATGTGTTCCACGGATCCAGAGCACCCAACACATCAATCTCTACAATACTAGCATTTTAACCGAGGCTAGTATGGTTCCAAACAGATTGTATTTCAGCATTTAGGTTATAAAATTAACATCCTGTATGGGCCTTAGCAGCTGAAGGTGTGGCTCTCAAAGGTGCAGAGATTAAAACTGGAGATATGCAAGAGGCCAGAATTGCAGGAATGCAGAGGTCCTAGAGCATTTTGGGACTGGAGGAAATGACAGAGATCGGGAGGAGCAAGGCCGTGGAGGAGTTTGAAAACAAAGATGAGAATTTTAATATTAAGGCATTGCTTAACCAGGAGCCAGGGTAGGTCAATGAACACAGCGGTGATGGATGAAGGGAACTTGGGACAGGATCGTATGGAGGCAATGGGGACTCACTGCTGGCTGGCGAACTAGCGAGACTCCTACGTCACCTCTTTTCAAGAAGGCCCATTGCAACTCGTGCCACTCAGACACTTAACAAGCCAGTGGTGGGCCTATCCCCAATATCAATAACCCCAGGACGGGCGTCATGCCAACCAAGAGCTGACGACCACTCAGAGCCTGTCAGCACTTCTGAACTCAACAGTTCCACCAGAGCACGGTGGCACAGAGGTTAGCACTGCTGCCTCACAGCACCAGGGACCCGGGTTCAATTCCAGCCTCGGGTGACAGTCTGTGTGGAGTTTGTATCTTCTCCCCGTGTCTTCGTGGGTTTCCTTCGGGTGCTCCGGTTTCCTCCCACAGTCCAAAGATGTGCGGGTTAGATGGATTGGCCAGGCTAAATTGCCTGTAGTGGGGATTTATGGGGATAGGGTGGAGGAGTGTGCCTTAGTGGGGCACTCGTTCAAAGGGTCAGTGTAGACTCAGTGGGCCAAATGGCCTCCTTCTGCACTGTAGGGATTCTATGATTCTACAAGAACCGGGTGGCTGCTGCTGGTACTACATCCACCCGAGGTCTCAGATCGAGGAGGGACCCAAGGCAAGTGAGTGATGGTGGGAAAGGAGTCATGGAGTGATAGTCAAGGGGATCAGCAGCAAGGGCAGGGGTGGTGTGGCTTTCAGGAGTCCTCTGTTCTCAATGTTGGGTCCTTTAAACAGGTACTGAGTTCCTTTGAACAAGGGACTATCCCCCAGAAGCCCCAATGCAAATAAGGTTGGGTTTTCTTGTCACATATTCTTTTGAGACCCCTGCTGCTGGGTTAATACCAGTGGCGGAAGGATAAGGTCCTCAAGTGGGCCTTGGACTTATGAACATAGCAACGTATAAAATAAGAGCAGGAGTAGGCCATTTGGCCCCTTGAGTCTGCTCCACTATTCAATATGATCATGGGCTGATCCTTTATCTCAACACCATACTTCCATTCTCTCCCCATACCTGTTGACACCTTAAGAGTCCAGAACTCCATTTATTTCCTTCTTAAATATATTCCGTGACTGGATCCACAGCCTTCTGTGGTAGAGCATTCCAGAGGTTCACCACCCTCTGAGTGAAGAAATATCCTCTAATCCCAGTCTTAAGAGGGCTACTAAGGGTGGCAGGTGGCACAGTGGTTAACACTGCTGCCTCACAGCGCTAGAGACCTCGGTTCAAATCCGGCCTTGGATCACTCTGTGTGGAGTTTGCATGCTCCCCCCCGTGACTGCCTGTGTTTCCTCTGGCTGCTTCAGCTGCCTCCCATTGTCCAAAGTTGTGCAGGTTAGGTGGATTAGCCATGCTAAAATTGCCCCTTAGTGTCCAAGGATGTGTAAGTTAGGTGGGGTTACGGGATAGAGCGGGGGAGTGGGCCTAGGCAGAATGTTCTTTCAGACGGCCGGTGCAGACTCAGTGGGCCAAATGGCCTCCTTCTGCACTGTAGGAATTCTATGGTACTTCATATCCTGAGACTGTGGCCCCTTGTTCTAGAACCCACAGACTGACCAAACAACATCCCTGTATCCAGTCCAACCCTGTCAGAATTTTATACATTCAGACCTAGCCGACCCAATCTCCTCATGCAACAATCGTGCCACCACAGGAATCAGTTTGGTGAACTTTACGGCAAGAATATCCTTTCTTAGGTAAGGTGACCAAAACTGCACAGAGTACTCCACGTGTGGTCTCGCCAAGGCCCTGTACAGTGGCAGCTACTTTGGTGTCGAGCCAGGAAAGCTGCGGAGTCCCCACCCACCACGATCCTGCCAGATTAAATGTCCCACACGCCCCCAAACCCGCCTCGGGGAAGGGTACAAGATTCGGTCCTTGGTGTGAGTTAAGACATGGGAAGCGGAGGTTTGGCTAACCTCAAGCTTATGGAGGTTAAGGTTTGGGAAATCAGTCAGGAGTGTGTAGGAATAGTGAAGCCTATGGCCCATAACTTCCTGGTCCCCCAGTGTCGCATTTAGGGGGTATGCCGGTAATGCTTTGGGGAATCCCTCTCGGAGGTTTCCATGTAAGGGTTTACACGGCAATCGCACAGAAGCACTAACATCCTCTGGGCAACTGCACAGCGCTGGGAACCATCCGACAGAAGCAATTTAAATCGTTAACTTCGGATGGTCCCTGGGCTGACCAATAACCCCACTCCCATATTCCCCCACTCAACTCCTGGATGGGCCCCCACTCCAGTATCCACCCCAACTCCCAGGCTTATCCCCCCCCCCTCCACTCTCCCCACCAAATCTCGGGCTGATCCCCCTCCAGTCACCCCCCCCCCCACTCTCCCCACCAAATCTCGGGCTGATCCCCCTCCGGTCACCCCCCCCCCCCACTCTCCCCACCAAATCTCGGGCTGATCCCCCTCCGGTCACCCCCCCCCCCCCACTCTCCCCACCAAATCTCGGGCTGATCCCCCTCCAGTCACCCCCCCCCCCACTCTCCCCACCAAATCTCGGGCTGATCCCCCTCCAGTCACCCCCCCCCCCCACTCTCCCCACCAAATCTCGGGCTGATCCCCCTCCGGTCACCCCCCCCCCCCCCACTCCCTGTCTCTCCTCCTTCTGTACTCTCCACGCCCCTCCATTCTCAGGCCGACCTCCCTCTGGTCTCTCCCCCCTCCCCCTGCCCCCGGGACTCCCACACCGCCTTCGGTCCCGCCACCCCACCCCTCCACATCTCCTGGGCTGACCCCCTCTGGTTTCCCACCCCCACCACCGGTCCCTCTCTCCCAGGTTGACCCCCCACACCCTCTCCCCCCCCCCGCCCCCCCCTGCCAGGGGACATGATGGCACTCATGTTTATCTGTGCTGTGCTGCGACAACACTCCCTCAGAGTGGCTTCCCTCCTCTCAAATTCACCCTCAAAGGTCCTGTGGGAGATGAAAGACATGACTAAGAATTGACTTGAGGAAATGGTTCAAAATCTACAGGTGACAGCATACCCACACAAGTGACTGCTTTGCACCAGCTCGCACTGTGATACCTAATTCTGCCACCGGGTATTTGGGAGACCCCCATCGCTCCATCGCCAATGCCCACATACTCTGATATCCAGCGAATCTCCTTCTCTGCAGCAGTCTGGGCGGCTATGACTAGTGCCCCCACTTCCCCCACCAGTTCATTCTCTCTCCTTGGAGTTATGAGCCCTCTTCTCCTGCAAAGAGAGAATGCAGAGTGATGAGTTTGAGAAATGCAATATATGGAGAGGATGGAATGTCAACAGTTCTGGGGGGTGACTGTGAGGAATGGGGGCGAGATGGCACTGAGATGAGGTGACACTCGGGTGTCCAGATGAGGATATGAGGCGGTGCCTGAGTAGGGAGAGGAATGAGTGGAGTTGTTCTGAGGAGTGCTTTGCAGGAGAAAGCTGGAAAAGCCAGAGTATGGGGGTTGGCAGCGGAAAGTGGGATACCGTTCACCGTTCCTGCCCCTATTGCAGCATTGAATGTAGGTTCTGGGGGCTACACCCCTGCTGCTGATTGTCTCTAAGACTTCCGGCCACGCTTGTTTGGATTGCGTGGTTCGCCTCTTCCTCCCATTTGCAGGGAACAGAATTTCTCTTTGGGCCCTCACCATCTCCAGCACCACCTCCAGGGGACAAGGCAGAGAATCTGGAGTGTGGGGAGTTGTGGGGGGGGGGGGGGGTTGGGGGCAGGAGGTGGTGGAGCAAGTAGTTGGGAAGCCTTCCTCAGTCTTCCTTCCATTACTTTGCTGGCACAAATGTCCAGGTCCAGAACTAACCCTCGCTGGGGTCCCTTCAAACAGAAATCCTTCCATTGCGAGTGCATACTGTAATCACTGCCGTTAGCATTCTGCGATTGGCCGGGGGCTGAGTTAAACAGCCACAGCAAAGCACACTGCTGCAATGATTGGCCTCCCAACCCACTGCTGCTGGGCAAACCCCGCGGAGACCAGCTCAATTCCGTTAGAATACCACCCTCGTGTTTCCTTTGCCATGACTCACAGTCTGAGCCCTGAATCATCCACGTCTTGCCAGCTTCGGGTACCAAGAGAGATTTGATGATGGAATTAGTTTGGGGGTAATTAAGCATCCTACTCGTCGAGTCAGGTCGCAAGAAAGAAATTAAAAAAGCACCACTCTTTATAGTAGCAGAAAGCAATTTCCTACAGCTATGGTTGTTAAGGGAATTCTCTATGTAGCTCCCATATTGAAAACTATAAGGTGTTGTTGTACACATCTGCTTCAGAGAATTGGTTATGTCATTTATTGCTGCACTGTTTCAGAGAACGAATCATGTCTGTACAGTGCAAATCTCCACACAACCCCCAAAAAGGCTGGGAACACAGTTGATCATTTTACATGTAGCAATTAATTTCTGACAAGATTCTCTGCAGAAGTTAACCAGTATTTGAAACCAAGAATAAAAATAAACTATATGGGACTTCCGGGTGCGGCGATGACCAGCTGAGTCGCACGTTTCGGCAGCTCCCTGTGAAACGGACTTTTGGGCTCTTGATAGGAGCCCCAACGGCAATTTTAACGGCTAAAAACACCGTGCGGTAAACCAGGAGGGTGTTCCCCCTGGACACGGATGGAAAAAGGAGAGGAAAGTGGCCGGATTGCAGCGGATCCTTTGGAACAACGGCAAGGAAGGCAAGCAAAAACCAAGATGGCGTCGGAAGGTGGCAGTTTCATATGGGGCCCTGAACAACAAGAGTTCTTGAAATGCTGCGTGGAGGAGATAAAAAAGGAAATGAAGAAAGAGTTGTTGACCCCGATACTACAGGCGATCGAAGGGCTCAAGGAGGAACAAAAGACCCAGGAGCAGGAGCTTCGGGTCGTGAAGGCGAAAGCAGCCGAGAATGAGAACGATATACAGGGCCTGGTGGTGAAGTCGGAGATACAGGAGGCACACCAGAAACGATGTGTGGAGAGGTTGGAGGCACTGGAAAACAACGCAAGGAGGAACAACCTGAGGATTCTTGGCCTTCCTGAAGGTGTGGAGGGGGCGGACGTCGGGGCATATGTGAGCACGATGCTGCATTCGTTAATGGGAGCGGAGGCCCCGACGGGTCCGTTGGAGGTGGAGGGAGCGTACCGAGTTATGGTGCGAGGATCGAGAGCAGGAGAAACTCCCAGAGCCATAGTGGTGAGATTCCTCCGTTTTAAGGATAGAGAAATGGTCCTTAGATGGGCGAAGAAAACTCGGTGCAGTAAATGGGAGAACGCGGTGATCCGCGTTTATCAAGACTGGAGTGCGGAGGTGGCGAGAAGGAGGGCGAGCTTTAATCGGGCCAAGGCGGTACTTCACAAAAGGAAGATAAAATTTGGAATGCTGCAACCGGCAAGACTGTGGGTCACATATCAAGGGAGGCACCACTACTTTGAGACGGCGGATGAAGCGTGGACTTTTATTGTAGAAGAAAAACTGGAATGAGTGGATTATGAAAAAGAACGTTTGGACAAAGTGGTGGGGCGAATGGGGGGGGCGAAGAGGGGTTTTATGTTCTAATCCTGCGGTATGGTAACTTTTCTTTCTCCCACAGGTGGTGATGGGGGGAGGTGGGGAGGGAGAGGAGATGGGGCGTTGGCCATGGGAGGCGGGGCCGAGGGAGAGGCGCGGGCTTGGTTCCCGCGCTATGATAATTATGGCGGGAATAGAGAAGCAGGAAGGAGGGGGCGTCGCACGGTGCGAGCCGTGGTCACGGGGGGAAGCCGAGGTCAGCCAGAGTTTGCTGACTTCTGGGAGCAACATGGGGGGAGTAATTACGCTAGCGGGGGGTCTAGCGGGGGGGGTGGGAGGGGGGAATTACTGGGTTGCTGCTGCTGGGGAAAGGGGGGAGTGGGTACGGGAGAGGATGGGCGGGGGGGCACCGCCTGGGGGAGATACAGCTGCGTGGGAACTGGGTGAGAAGCTGGAAAAAGATGATGGCTAACCGGCAAGGGGGGGGGGATGGGAACCCCCCCAACTCGGCTGATCACGTGGAACGTGAGAGGGCTCAACGGGCCGATAAAGAAGGCACGAGTACTCGCACACCTTAAGAAACTTAAAGCAGATGTGGTTATGTTACAGGAAACGCACCTGAAACTGATAGACCAGGTTAGGCTGCGTAAAGGATGGGTGGGGCAGGTGTTCCATTCGGGGCTGGATGCGAAAAACAGGGGGGTGGCTATATTAGTGGGGAAGCGGGTAATGTTCGAGGCAAAGACTATAGTGGTGGATAACGGGGGCAGATACGTGATGGTGAGTGGCAAATTACAGGGAGAGATGGTGGTTTTGGTAAACGTGTATGCCCCGAACTGGGATGATGCCAACTTTATGAGGCGAATGCTAGGACGCATCCCGGACCTAGAGACGGGAAAGCTGATAATGGGGGGAGACTTTAACACGGTGTTGGAACCAAGGCTGGATAGGTCGAAGTCCAGGACTGGTAGGAGGCCGGCAGCAGCCAAGGTGCTTAAGGATTTTATGGAGCAGATGGGAGGTGTGGACCCGTGGAGATTCAGTAGACCTAGGAGTAAGGAGTTCTCGTTTTTCTCCTATGTCCATAAAGTCTATTCGCGCATAGACTTTTTTGTGTTGGGTAGGGCATTGATCCCGAAGGTGAGGGGAACGGAATATACGGCTATAGCCATTTCGGATCATGCCCCACACTGGGTAGACTTGGAGATAGGGGAGGAAACAGGAGGGCGCCCACCCTGGAGAATGGACATGGGACTAATGGCGGATGAGGGGGTGTGCCTAAGGGTGAGGGGATGTATTGAAAAGTACTTGGAACTCAATGACAATGGGGAGGTTCAGGTGGGAGTGGTCTGGGAGGCGTTGAAGGCGGTGGTTAGGGGGGAGCTGATATCAATAAGGGCACAAAAAGGGAAGCAGGAGAGTAAGGAACGGGAGCGGTTGCTGCAAGAACTTTTGAGGGTGGACAGACAATATGCGGAAGCACCGGAGGAGGGACTGTACAGGGAAAGGCAAAGGCTGCATGTGGAATTTGACTTGCTGACTACAGGCACTGCAGAGGCACAATGGAGGAAGGCGCAGGGTGTACAGTATGAATATGGGGAGAACGCGAGCAGATTGCTGGCACACCAATTGAGGAAAAGGGGAGCAGCGAGGGAAATAGGGGGAGTGAGGGATGAGGAAGGAGAGATGGAGCGGGGGGCGGAGAGAGTGAATGAAGTGTTCAAGACATTTTATAAAAAATTGTATGAAGCTCAACCCCCGGATGGGAGGGAGAGAATGATGGATTTTTTGGATCGGCTGGAAATTCCCAAGGTGGAAGAGCAGGAAAGGGTGGGACTGGGAGCACAGATCACGGTAGAAGAAGTGGTGAAAGGAATTAGGAACATGCAGACGGGAAAGGCCCCGGGACCGGACGGATTCCCAGTTGAATTTTACAGAAAGTATTTGGACTTGCTCGCCCCGGTACTGACGAGGACCTTTAACGAGGCAAAGGAAAGGGGACAACTGCCCCCGACTATGTCTGAAGCAACGATATCGCTTCTCTTAAAGAAGGAAAAGGATCCGCTACAATGCGGGTCCTACAGACCAATTTCCCTCCTAAATGTGGATGCCAAGGTCCTGGCCAAGGTAATGGCAATGAGAATAGAGGAATGTGTCCCGGGGGTGGTTCACGAGGACCAAACTGGGTTTGTGAAGGGGAGACAGCTGAACACGAATATACGGAGGCTGTTAGGGGTAATGATGATGGCCCCACCAGAGGGTGAAACGGAGATAGTAGTGGCGATGGATGCCGAGAAAGCATTTGATAGAGTGGAATGGGATTATCTGTGGGAGGTGTTGAGGAGATTTGGTTTTGGAGAGGGGTATGTTAGATGGGTGCAGCTGTTGTATAGGGCCCCAGTGGCGAGTGTGGTCACGAATGGACGGGGATCGGCATATTTTCGGCTCCATAGAGGGACAAGGCAGGGATGTCCTCTGTCCCCATTACTGTTTGCACTGGCGATTGAGCCCCTGGCGATAGCGCTGAGAGGTTCCAAGAGATGGAGGGGAATACTTAGGGGAGGAGAAGAACACCGGGTATCTTTATATGCGGATGATCTGCTACTATATGTGGCGGATCCGGCGGAGGGGATGCCAGAAATAATGCGGATACTTGGGGAGTTTGGGGATTTTTCAGGGTATAAATTGAACATGGGGAAGAGTGAGCTGTTTGTGGTGCATCCAGGGGAGCAGAGTAGAGAAATAGAAGACCTACCGTTGAGGAAGGTAACAAGAGACTTTCGTTACCTGGGGATCCAGATAGCTAAGAATTGGGGCACATTGCACAGGCTAAATTTAACGCGGTTGGTGGAACAGATGGAGGAAGATTTCAAGAGATGGGATATGGTAGCACTGTCAATGGCAGGGAGGGTGCAGGCGGTTAAGATGGTGGTCCTCCCGAGATTCCTCTTTGTGTTTCAGTGCCTCCCGGTGGTGATCACGAAGGCTTTTTTTAAAAGGATAGAAAAGAGCATCATGGGTTTTGTTTGGGCCGGGAAGACTCCGAGAGTGAGGAAGGGATTCTTACAGCGTAGTAGGGATAGGGGGGGGCTGGCATTACCGAGCCTAAGTGAGTATTATTGGGCCGCTAATATTTCAATGGTGAGTAAGTGGATGGGAGAGGAGGAGGGAGCGGCGTGGAAGAGATTAGAGAGGGCGTCCTGTAGGGGGACCAGCCTGCAGGCTATGGTGACAGCCCCATTGCCGTTCTCACCGAGGAACTACACCACGAGCCCGGTGGTGGTAGCTACATTGAAGATTTGGGGACAGTGGAGACGACATAGGGGAAAGACCGGAGCATTGGGGGGGCCCCCGATAAGAAACAACCATAGGTTTGCCCCGGGGGGAATGGATGGGGGATATGGAATGTGGCAAAGAGCAGGAATAACGCAACTGAAAGGTCTATTTGTGGACGGGAAGTTCGCAAGTCTGGGAGCGCTGACCGAGAAATATGGGTTGCCCCAAGGGAATGCATTCAGGTACATGCAATTGAGGGCTTTTGCGAGGCAACAGGTGAGGGAATTCCCGCAGCTCCCGACACAAGAGGTGCAGGACAGAGTCATCTCAAAGAAATGGGTGGGGGATGGTAAGGTGTCGGATATATATAGGGAAATGAGGGACGAAGGGGAGACTATGGTGGACGAACTAAAAGGGAAATGGGAAGAAGAGCTAGGGGAGGAGATCGAGGAGGGGCTGTGGGCAGATGCCCTAAACAGGGTAAACTCGTCGTCCTCGTGCGCCAGGCTATGCCTGATTCAGTTTAAGGTATTACACAGGGCACATATGACTGGAACACGGCTCAGTAAATTTTTTGGGGTGGAGGATAGGTGTGCGAGGTGCTCGAGAAGCCCAGCGAATCATACCCATATGTTTTGGTCATGCCCGGCACTACAGGGGTTTTGGGTGGGGGTGACAAAGGCGCTTTCAAAAGTAGTAGGAGTCCGGGTCGAACCAAGCTGGGGGTTGGCTATATTTGGGGTTGCACAAGAGCCGGGAGTGCAGGAGGCGAGAGAGGCCGATGTTTTGGCCTTTGCGTCCCTAGTAGCCCGGCGCAGGATATTGCTAATGTGGAAAGAAGCCAAGCCCCCGGGGGTGGAGACCTGGATAAATGATATGGCGGGGTTCATAAAGCTAGAGCGGATTAAGTTCGTCCTAAGGGGGTCGGCTCAAGGGTTCACCAGGCGGTGGCAACCGTTCGTCGAATATCTTGCGGAAAGATAGATGGGGGAAAAAAGAAGGCAGCAGCAGCAGCCCAGGACTTGGGGAGGGGGGGGGGGGGGGGGAGGGATGGGGGGGGTGGGGGTGGGGGGGGGTATAGCCTGTGACAAGGCAGTTGCCACTGAGGGCTAGTTTTCATTTTTGTTATTTAATATTTATTTATTTGTTGTTTTTTGTTTATATAAAAAAGGTCATTATTATCTGTATTGTTATAATGTTGTGTAAAGGATGCACAATGTACTGTGTTGGTTGACCAAAAATTTTCAATAAAATATTTATTAAAAAAAAAATAAACTATATGTGCTGGATCTTCCACATTTATTTGGTGCATCTTAACTATATGACAATTCGGGTATTATCGATCACTTTGTTAAGATGAACCAAGTTTTCCTCCTACTACACCCCAGGCCATTCTCACATCTGAAGGGCTGAATCTTGTCAGCCCAGTTCCCAAACCAGCTAGCCTCCCAGCCACCGTCCCTTCTCAAACCCCTGACAATCCCTCAGCTTCATCACCAAATCTCTTCCAGCTCCATATCTAAGCCCCAGGCCTTGTTTGTTTTGGCCCTGAAGTGCGGTAACAACAAAAACTTGCATTTCTGTAGCGCCTTTAGCATAACAAATTGTTCCAGGATGTTTTAAAGGAATGCTAACAAAATTTGACACCAGGCAACATAATGTGAACGACTTTTTAATATAATCTTTATTGTCACAAGTAGACTTACATTAACACTGCAATGAAGTTACTGTGAAAAGCCCCTAGTAGTCACATTCCGGCGCCTGTTCGGGTACACAGAGGGAGAATTCAGAATGTCCAAATTACCTAACAGCACATCTTTCGGGACTTGTGGGAGGGAACCTGAGCACCCGGAGGAAACCCACGCAGACACGGGGAGAACATGCAGACTCCACACAGACAGTGACCCAAGTGGGAATCGAACCCTGGCGCTGCAAAGCAACAGTGCTACCCACAGTGCTACCGTGCTGCCCTCTTGCAATTACCTAACATCTTTTGTGACCTCAGCACCCCCCAACGCACTTTACAGCCAAGTAAATGTTTTATTTTTAAAGTATAGTCACTGTTTAAATGTAAAAAATGTGGCAGTGAATTCCAACGACCAGCAAAGTGACAAAGATCAGATTGAGGATGGATGTTGGCCAGGACACTGAACATATCTCCCCTGGTCTTCATCAACATGGTGCCAGGGGATTTTTACATCCTCCGGAGACAGCAGGCAAGGCCTCGGTTTAACAATTCATTCAAAAGACAGCACCTCCAACACTGCAACACACCTTCGATACAGCGCTGGAATCCCATTGACTTTTGCATTCAAGTCCTACAGCTTGGAGTCCGAGGAGATAGGAGAGGTGCTAAATGAATAATTTTCGTCAGTATTCACACAGGAAAAAGACAATGTTGCCGAGGAGAATACTGAGATTCAGGCTACTAGACTAGAAGGGCTTGAGGTTCATAAGGAGGAGGTGTTAGCAATTCTGGAAAGTGTTAAAATAGATAAGTCCCCTGGGCCAGATGGGATTTATCCTAGGATTCTCTGGGAAGCTAGGGAGGAAATTGCTGAGCCTTTGGCTTTGATCTTTAAGTCATCTTTGTCACAGGAATAGTGCCAGAAGACTGGAGGATAGCAAATGTTGTCCCTTTGTTCAAGAAGGGGAGTAGAGACAACCCCGGTAACTATAGACCAGTGAGCCTTACTTCTGTTGTGGGCAAAATCTTGGAAAGGTTTATAAGAGATAGGATGTATAATCATTTGGAAAGGAATAATTTGATTAGAGATAGTCAACACGGTTTTGTGTAGGGTAGGTCGTGCCTCACAAACCTTATTCAGTTCTTTGAGAAGGTGACCAAACAGGTGGATGAGGGTAAAGCAGTTGATGTGTATATGGATTTCAGTAAAGCGTTTGATAAGGTTCCCCACGGTAGGCTACTGCAGAAATTACAGAGGCATGGGATTCAGGGTGATCAGCAGTTTGGATCAGAAATTGGCTAGCTGGAAGAAGACAAAGGGTGGTGGTTGATGGGAAATGTTCAGACTGGAGTCCAGTTACTAGTGGTGTACCACAAGGATCTGTTTTGGGGCCACTGCTGTTTGTCATTTTTATAAATGACCTGGAGGAGGACGCAGAAGGATGGGTGAGTAAATTTGCAGATGACACTAAAGTCGGTGGAGTTGTGGACAGTGAGGACGGATGTTACAAGTTACAGAGGGAGATAGATAAGCTGCAGCGCTGGGCTGAGAGGTGGCAAATGGAGTTTAATGCAGAAAAGTGTGAGGTGATTCATTTTGGAAGGAATAACAGGAAGACAGAGTACTGGGCTAATGGTAAGATTCTTGGCAGTCTGGATGAGCAGAGAGATCTCGGTGTCCATGTACATAGATCCCTGAAAGTTGCCATGCAGGTTGAGAGGGTTGTTAAGAAGGCGTACGGTGTGTTAGCTTTTATTGGTAGAGGGATTGAGTTTCGGAGCTATGAGGTCATGTTGTAGCTGTACAAAACTCTGGTGCGGCCGCATTTGGAGTATTGCGTGCAATTCTGGTCGCCGCATTATAGGAAGGATGTGGAAGCATTGGAAAGGGTGCAGAGGAGATTTACCAGAATGTTGCCTGGTATGGAGGGAAGATCTTATGAGGAAAGGCTGAGGGACTTGAGGCTGTTTTCATTAGAGAGAAGAAGGTTAAGAGGTGACTTAATTGAGGCATACAAGATGACCAGAGGATTGGATAGGGTGGACAGTGAGAGCCTTTTTCCTCGGATGGTGATGTCTAGCACGAGGGGACATAGCTTTAAATAGAGGGAGATAGATACAAGACAGACGTCAGAGGTAGGTTCTTTACTCAGAGAGTAGTGAGGGCGTGGAATGCCCTGCCTGCAACAGTAGTGGACTCGCCAACACTAAGGGCATTCAAATGGTCATTGGATAGACATATGGACGATAAGGGAATAGTGTAGATGGGCTTTAGAGTGGTTTCACAGGTCGGCGCAACATCGAGGGCCGAAGGGCCTGTACTGCGCTGTAATGTTCTATGCTCTATGTTCTATGGATTTCAATCCACAAAAACCTTCTATCTCAGAAATGAGAGTATAATAATGACAATCTTTACTAGTGTCACAAGTAGGCTTACATTAACACTGCAATGAAGTTTCTGTGAAAAGCCCCTAGCCGACACACTCCAGCGCCTGTTTGGGTACACCGAGGGAGAATTCAGAATGTTCAATTCACCTAACAGCACGTCTTTCAGGATTTGTGGAAGGAAACCGGAGCACCCGGAGGAAACCCACACAGACACGGGGAGAACATGCAGACTCCACACAGACAGTGACCCGAGTGGGAATCGAACCCTGGCGCTGTGAGGCAACAGTGCTAACCACTGTGGTACTATGCTGCCGATAGTGTTACCAACTGAGCCACTACTGACCTAAAGGCAAATTAGGACAGATGGCCAATAGTGTGCTCAAAGTGTTAGAGTTCAAGGACCATCTAACGGAGGAAAGAGAAGTGGAGAGGTGGAGAGGTTTAAGGGAATTCCAAAGTTTAGGACCTTAGCAACCGAAGACATCACAGCTAGTCTTTGTTGCCGTTAAGAGAAAAGTTATGGAGGTGCCCACACTCTGGATTTGGGTAAAACACAATGAGAGGTTTATTACAGTTCAAAAATGTATGTGAATCTCAAATGATTCATGTATTTCCCTGTGTTTTTTAAAGTAAAAAGGAAATTGAATTAATTATTGTAAATTTGCTTAATTTTCAATTTATTACCCGTATTGTTGGATTTAATTGAAATAGCCAAGGGTTATACACGTCCCTCGCCCTCAATTGATATTAACAAATATCTCTTGATTACAAACAAAATTTAAATTCCCCCAATTATCTGGATCCAGAAGGATTGCAATGTGACAATAAAAGCGTTTCAATTATTTTGCTATAACCTCCATTTCTAGATTTTAACAAAAGAGGTTGTGAAAATGGTAGTTTTTCATAGTAAATTATATTGGGAAGCATGACAGCTAACGCGTGCACAGTAAGCTCCCACAATTTGCATTAAGCCGACTGACTGTTTTTGTGGTCTTTGCTGGGGATAAATGTTCACAAGAGCACTGGGAGAACTCCCCTGGTGTTTGTAAATACATCTACAGGGCCTTTCACAGCCACCTTTTTCATTTAATTCCTTGTCTAAAAGCTGGCACCTCTGACAGTGCAGCACTCCCTTAGTACACCACTCAAGTGACACCTATCATTATTGCTTAAGTCCTGGGGTGGAGCTTGAATCTAGTATTTTCTGATTCACACATTGAGTTGTACCACTGAATTATACAGAATCCAGGTATTATGTTAGTATATTGAACTCAGCGCCTGCGTATATTTTGCAGTGAATCCTGTGTATGTTACATCTGTCTATTACAGTTGATATCTGCATATGGTACATCACGTGCGCATTATATTTGCATATTTGACTCAGCACCAATGAATATGTGAGGCTGGATTCTCTGCCCGGCAAGGCGGATCGCAATTGGGCGGAGAATCAGGCATCTGGCCGAAATCGAGGTTCATGCCGAGCGCCGAACTGACCGCTATGCTCCGGCCCCATGCTGGCGGCAGGATTGGTGTTCGCATTTGCGCGCCAGCGGGAGGATACTCATTTGCATCCACCTAGCGGGCCTGACTCCAGGGGCGGGATTCTCCGACCCCCCCACCGGGTCGGAGAATCGCCGGGGGGCGACGTGAATCCCGGCCCCCCCTGGCTGCCGAATCCTCCGGCGCTGGGGATTTGGCGCGGGCGGGAATCGCGCCGCGCCGGTCGGCAAACGCTGGCAGCGGCCCCCCCCGGCGATTCTCCGGCCCGCGATGGGCCGGGCGGCTGCCCGTTTTCGGCGGCGTATGTTACGACTGCAAACCGACCCCGAAGAAACAAATCTTTTAGCGTCTTAATCCCCTTCTCTTCCCATTTCCGAAAACTTCCATCCCACCTTCCTGCATTTTCGATAACGAGCTGGGCGAGACACTGAAATATTTTTGTGGCCTTCTTGATTGAAAATTTCTGAAAATGTTCATTTGGTGAAGGAAACAGAAGATGGAGGAGTTTAAATGCTGCACTTATTGCCTTTTTCACATTGCTTTTTTGTATGTGTTTTAAATACTTGAACCAGGTGAGGAAAACGGAGGTTGGGTGGGGTGCTCTTTCCAAGAGCTGGTTCGGATTCGATGGGCCGAATGGCCTCCTTCTGTCCTGTAAATTCTATGGCTCAAATCTGTGGTTCCCCCGAATTGGCATTTCCCTTGACCCTGCCCCCAACATGAAGAGTTGACGAAACTGCCTCCAGATTTTCAATGAAGCTATTATTACCGACTCCCTGAGTATTTCCTGGGGGCTATCGGGAGCGGCGCCGTTGCTAGTGCTTTCAGTCCCGACCGCCTGCACAAACTCTCCTCCATTCTGCCCCACTGGAAATCAACCCCTCTGACCATGCTCCGCACCTTCTCCACATTCGCCACCCAGTAGTTGTACATCAGGTTCGGGAGATCTAAACCCCCTGCCTGCCTTCCCCTCTGTAGCAGCACCTTTCTCACTCTGGCCACCTTCCCTCCCCATAGGAATGAGGTAATCCTTCCCTCAATCTCCCTGAAAAAAGCCTTTGGCAGGAAAATCGGTAGGCATTGAAAAATAAACAGAAATCGCGGCAACACATTCAATTTAACCGCCTGTACCCGACCCGCCAGTGGAAGACCATCCCACCTTGCCAGATCAGCTTTCACTCTCCCCACCAAACTAGTGATGTTGTACCTGCGAAGCCTCCCCCACACCCGGGCAACCTGCACCCCCAGATACCTAAAGTGAGTCCCTGCCCTACGGAATGGCAGCCCCCCCCACCCCTGCCCCCACCCCGGCCGAGACACCACAAAGTACTCACTCTTGTCTTGGTTCAGCTTGTGCCCCGAGAAAAACCCAAATACTCGCAGTAGCTCCAATATTCCTCCTATTGACGCACTCGGTTCCAACACATACAGCAGCAAGTCGTCGGCATATAAGGACACCCTGTGCTCTATACCCACCCCCCGCACTATTCCTTTCCATGCTCCCGAACTTCTTAATGCGATGGCCAACGGCTCAATCGCAAGTGCAAACAGCAGGGGGGGGGGGGACATAGGACATCCCTGTCTTGTCCCACGGTGGAGAGAAAAATATCTCGAACTGATATTGTTTGTGCGGACACTCGCCTTCAGCTCCTTATATAATAGCTTTACCCAGTTCACAAATCTTGGTCCAATCCCAAACCGCTCCAGCACTGCCATCAGGCACCCCCACTCTACCCAATCAAACGCCTTCTCGGCGTCCAATGCCACAACCACCTCTGTTTCCTTCCCTTCCGCCGGTGCCATAACGATGTTCAAAACCCTCCTAATGTTCGAAAACAGCTGCCTCCCTTTCACGAACCCCGTCTGATCCTCCCCTATCTGTCGAGGTAACAAGTTAAAGCATTTTTAATCTTATAAGGAACTGAATTTTTAAAAAATCATGGCTCAGATTTTACCTTCAGCGGCAAAGCATGTCACTTACCACTGACATTAACTCCTCCGATCCTCACCCTGAGAACGATGGGTGCCTTGAAGGAGACGCCCTCACCTGGCATGAAGTTGCTGTGAGGCCCACATGCGCAGGCTGAGGCCTGTAAAACAGGCAGGCAGTTGTGGCCTTGACTTATAGCTACTGCTGACACAAAAACAAAATAAAAAGGCTATTGCAGTAAAAAGGCAATGGAAGGAAATAGGCATTGAAAAATCCAATTAGAAAGGTGCTGGAAAATCACATTTCCAGTAGACATAATTAAATTTACAAAATTAAAAACATAAACATTTTTTAAAAGTACATTAATTTTGATCAGATACATCATTTTAATAATGGAAAAAATTAAACTTCTGATATATCATGCTAAATATGTCAGAGGTTTTACATTTTTAACAGGATTTTTTTAAGAGTTTCATGTTAAGAAGTATTAGAAAATGAACTGAAAAGCTTGTCCCCTATTCTCGCCTTGGTGTGTGACCTATTCTTGAGCCCCGAGTCCAAAGATTTTCTGTTCTAAGATTATGCTAGATTTGAGTGCACGATCTAAGCTGACATTTAATAATAATAATAATAATCTTTATTGTCACAAGTAGGCTTACATTAACACTGCAATGAAGTTACTGTGAAAAGCCCCGGTGCACTCCAGTGCCTGTTCGGGTACATGGAGGGAGAATTCAGAATGTCCAATTCACCTCACAGCACGTCTTTCAGAAGTTGTGGGAGGAAACCAGAGCACCCAGAGGAAACCCACGCAGACACGGGGAGAACGTGCAGACTCCGCACAGACAGTGGCCCAAGCCAGGAATTGAACCTGGGACCCTGGCGCTGTGAAGCAACAGTGCAAACCACTGTGCTACCATGCCGCCCATTTCAGATCAGTACTGGGGAAGGGCTGTGTTTCTGGATGTGCAGCGTTCTTTTCATGCAACTCTCCTAACCATGACCTTGTCTATCCGCTGTAAAATATCCCATGGGACTGTAGGAGGGGATGCCTTGGCCAATATTTACAAAAAAGCAGATTATCCATCATTTATCTCATTGCCAGCTCTTGTAGTACAATGGAGAATGTTAGACCATGTCCCATTAAGGATTAACTGTAACAATCTGTAATGTCATGGAAGGAAGTGACATACACTTACGGTTTGGGACTTGAGGAAAGTAAGCATGGTCAGAAGCTAGCAAAGGGTGTTTTTATAACTGTAAATACGTTACAATAAAGTTAGAGTGTTTTGCAGCTGTCATGATATTAGAATGACTATGGTGGTGAACTCCAGTATTAAATATAATACGGTACACCCTGTAGTCCATTGGGTCACCTGACCTTGGAGTCAGATAACACACGTAAATGAAAGCTGTGAACAGGTTGCAGGCCTGCAATTGTGTCCAAGTTCTGTTCTTAATAACGTTAGTTTATAATAAAAATACTGGGGTCCTCCTGCAACATGAAAACAAGATCGCAGCCAGCAGTCTTTGAGAATTTATTGAAACAACTCCAACGTATCAACACAATAATATGGTTGTGGGACCTTGCTGCTTGCAAACTGGCTAGTGCAATTGTCTGTAAAACAACAGTGACTGCTCTTCAAAAGTAATTAATTGGCCATGAAGCATTTTGGGACTTCCTCTAGAGGCATGAAAGGTGCTATATAAATGCAAATCAGTTTTTCTATTCCTTGCAACGCCATATCCAAGACATCATTAATGAAGATATCTAACAGAATATCTCACTGCTCTTTTGAGAGGAATAGGTTCAGTGAGCCTGTCATCCACACGAGCTCTGAAAGCTGGAGTACACTGGATCGGATTCAACTTTTGATTATGTACTGCTATAGTTATCAGCTTCTTCACGCTGTGCACAAATTGGCTGACACATTTGTCTGCAGAGGAACAAGTGACTACATATCAGAAGTAATTTATTGGCTGTGAAAGGTACTCCATAAATGCAAGTTTCTTCTTTTTAATGATATTTGTGCGAAGAACTAACTCAAAAAACCTTATGAACGTCAACTAACCTGATTGATCACAGATTGCGGAGGATTGCTAGCTTTCCCATTACATGCTGCTCTCGTTTTGTCTTTCAGAGATTAACCACGGGTGAAGTTGAACTTCACGCTGAGGCGCGAGTTCCATTCCTCACCAGTGCTGTGAGTGTGGGAAAGTCTGAAGATTTCTCTGTAGTCATGTGACCAGCAACAAGCCAAATCTTTTTTCTCCCCAATTAAGAGGTAATTTAGTGTGACCATTCCACCTACCCTGCACATCTTTGGTTGTGGGGCGTGAGATCCACACAGACACAGGGAGAATGTGCAAACTCCACATGGACAGTGACCTGGGGCTGGGATCGAACCTGGATCCTCGGCATCGTCAAGCAGCAGTACTAATCACTGTGGCCACTGTGCCGCCCTACAAGCCAACTCTGATAGTCAAAGACTTTTTCCCAGGGTAGAGGGGTCAATTACTAGGGGGCATAGGTTTAAGGTGCGAGGGGCAAGGTTTAGAGGAGATGTACGAGGCAAGTTTTTTTACACAGAAGGTAGTGGGTGCCTGGAACTCGCTGCCGGAGGAGGTGGTGGAAGCAGGGACGATAGTGACGTTTAAGGGGCATCTTGACAAATGCATGAATATGATGGGAATAGAGATCCTGGAAATGTAGAATATTTTAGTTTAGACGGGCAGCATGGTCGGCGCAGGCTTGGAGGGCCGAAGGGCCTGTTCCTGTGCTGTACTTTTCTTTGATCTTTGTTCTTTGTAGTGCTATAAGGCAGTGGTGAGCAACCTGCGGCCCGGGAGCCTCGTGCGGGCCATCTGGGTTCTGAGTGTGGCCCACGAGATGTTTTGGTGACTGTTGCCCAAACGCTGATTTCCACCCGTGTAGTTTTTTTCCCTCCTGGTATGACTGAAATGAAACATACAGAAGCAAGGGAGAGTGAAGTGAGGTGCGTGCTCATTGCTCACAACATTGACTGTGAGAGCCATGCACTCTCTCTGTGTCCAGCGTGTAAACATTTAATTTGTTTTTAACCATTTGAAGTTGATGACAGTTCCATTAATACATAAATGATTCAACATTTTCTATAACTCGTGATGAAATATTCAGCGTGTATTAAATGTACTTAATCTTATAAATGGGGTCAGGGTGAGTGAACATGCCTGTGGTGATTGTCCCTTTATGGGCAACACAGCAGAGTAAGGGTCACCTGGCCTGGGTGATCAATGAGGATTCAGATTGTGGAATCACCCCATGGTGAGAATGTCTCCTAGGCCGAGACATTTTGGACGTTAGCTATGCCCATGTGGCTGCTGTACAATTGTTATTAATAAATACCTTTTGTGTTCACTAATGAAGTCTGTGAAAGTATATCTTTACAAGGATAAATTATCCTGACACTGCCTCTGGCCCGACACCTGGGAGTATCCTGTTTAATCAAAGTCTGATAAAGAAAGATACTCACCAGATTGTCTCTCTTTGGGCAAATAGACCCATTTGACTCCTCCACAGAGGACTGAATACAATACATCGAGAGCCTTGGGCATTAGTTTCAAGCAAACAAAATCAGGGAGAAGGCAAAACACAAAACAATTCTCCTAAGTGTTTCTGGAACTCAGACCTAAACTCCTATTCGCAGTCTTACAACCCAAGTGCGCCTGACTCCAAATAATTTAGCGAGCTTGTGGATTTAACATTACACCCCTGTATGCTTCATCCGATGCCAGTGCTTATGTAGTTACATTGTGTACCTTGTGTTGCCCTATCATGTATTTTCTTTTATTTCCTTTTCTTTTCATGCACTTAATGTTCTGTTGAGCTGCTCGCAGAAAAATACTTTTCACTGTACCTCGGTACACGTGACAATAAACAAATCCAATCCAATCCAATCCAATTAAGGCTTGATTGAAACCTCAACTATCAGTCATACTCCAAAGATTCAACTTTAATTTGAGGATGAGAGCCCCAGGCAAATTGATCGTGACTTACATTGTTAACCTGAAGCAGTTAACAGAATATTATGATTTTGGAGACACCCTAAAAAACATGTTGTGGGATAGGTTAGTTTGTGGTGTGAACAGCGACACTATCCAATGCAGATTACTTGCAGAGATTGACATAGATTTTAAACGAGCAATGGAAATAGCGCTGGCCATGGAATCTGCTAAAAAAGGTGCACAAGAGCTACAGAGCGCATAAAATGGCGCCAATCACCAGTTAGGGCAGGAACCTGCAGTCAAGCTGTGGCTCCAAAACTGCCGAAGCAGCCGCGAAGCGGGAAACAATTTCAGCCACCACAAAACAAAAAGATACAGAATAGGCAATCAGTCAGTAATGCTTAAAGTAGAATTTTACCGATGTGGAGGTAATCACTCGCCTGAATCATGTTGGTTTAAGGAGACTGAGTGCTTTTATGGTCACAAAGGAGGACGTTTGTTAAAGCAGTGCAGAGCTAAGTCAAGATCGTCAAATTATCGATCAGCCAATATGTTACAAGTATACAATGTGGAAAAGCCTAACACCAGTGATTCTGGTACTAACTCTCTGTTTAATCTAAAACCAGGCAAGATGGACTCTATTACTGTAATGCTCCAGGTAAATGGGAAGCTTCTTGAGGTGGAATTGGATCCAGGGCATCAGCTACTGTGATGGGTGAGCATAATTTCCATATCTAAGATCGGGAGACCATCCATTGAACTTGAAGAGCATCTTTGCCGAGTTGAAGACTTATATGGGGGAGCAATAAAAATAATGGCACCACAATGGTACCTGCAAGCTAGGAAAACAGTCTACCCAGCTCCCAGTGATAATAGTGACGGGTGAAGGATCAAGACATCTAGGCTGCAATTGGCTTAAAGAAATCAAATTGAATTGGGCTGAAATTTTGCAAATGCGGAAAGGGAACTGCCCGAACTGATAAAATAATATGAGAGCATCCTCTGTGATGAATTAGGAAAAATTGAAGGGCTACAAGCTAAGATTCATGTGAATCCAGAAGCGACTCACTAATTCTTTAGGGCAAGACAGGTACCATGTGCCTTATGAGAGAAAGTGGTACTGAGTTAAACAGGTTGGGAGAATTAGGTATTATCCAGCCAGTTCAGTTCTCAGAATGGGTAGCACCTATAGTCCCCGTATTGAAATTGGACAAGACCATCCACATTTGCAGTGATTATAAGCTAACAGTTAATCAGGCCACAAAGCTAGTTAAATATCCAATCCTGAAAATTGAAGACTTGTACACAAAGCTGGATATGTGTGACACACACCAGAAACTCAAATTAGATGATGCTTTCCGGGTGATGTCACAATAAACACACACAAAAGCCTGTTCCAGTACACGCACCTGCCTTTTGGCGTGTCTTTGCAATATTCCAAAGGACAATGGCAAGTCTGCTACAGGGGCTACTGCGAGTTGCAGTATGTCCTTATAACTGGATCAACAGAGGCCGAGCATCTACCAAACTTAGAGGGGGTGCTAAAGAGATTTCAGGAGGTTGGAGTTCACCTCAAGAAAGAGAAGTGCACCTTTCAAGCCACAAAGGTGACCTACCTGTGGAACCATATTGAAGCACAAGGATTACATTCCATGGAAAACAAGGTCAAGGTGATGAAGGAGGCGCCTGCCCCCATAAACACAACTGAACTCAAATCGTCTTTGGAGATGGTAAACTACTATGGACTTGTTTTACCAAACTTAACGATGGTATTGGCCCCCTTGCATATACTTCTCAAGAAACATCATTGTTGGTCATGGAAGGCTCACCAGGAGGAAGCTTTCCACAGAGTAAGGCAATTGCTAGATTCCTCAAACCTGTTGGCACACTTCAGCCCATCTAAAGAACTGATATTGACCGGTGGTACATCTCCATATAGTGCTGGTGCAGTGTTGTCCCATGAGATAGACGACGGCTCTGAAAGGTCGATAGGGTCTGTGTCAAAAACCCTCTCAGAGGCTGAAACAGGCTACTCACAAATCGAGAAAGAAGGACTATTAATAGTTTCTGGTGTCACCCCCGGGAAATGTCTTTAGATATATGCAGGTGAGGGCTTTTGTGAGGCGACAGGTGAGGGAATTCCCGTTGCTCCCGGCACAAGAAGTTCAAGATAGGGTGATCTCGGGTGTATGGGTCGGGGAGGGCAAGGTGTCGGAAATACACCAGGAGTTGAAAGAAGAGGGGGAAGCGCTGGTAGAAGAGTTGAAGGGTAAATGGGAGGAGGAGCTGGGGGAGGAGATCGAGGAAGGTCTGTGGGCTGATGCCCTAGGTAGGGTTAATTCCTCCTCCTCGTGCGCCAGGCTCAGCCTGATACAATTTAAGGTGGTCCACAGAGCGCAGTTGACGGGGGCGAGGTTGAGTAGGTTCTTTGGGGTAGAGGACAGATGTGGAAGGTGCTCACGGAGCCCGGCGAACCATGTCCATATGTTTTGGTCATGCCCGGCACTGGAGGGGTTCTGGAGAGGAGTGGCGGGAGCAATATCTCAGGTGGTGAAAGTCCGGGTCAAGCCAAGCTGGGGGCTAGCAATATTTGGAGTAGTGGACGAACCGGGAGTGCAGGAGGCGAAAGAGGCCGGCATTCTGACCTTTGCGTCCCTAGTAGCCCGGCGAAGGATCTTGCTAATGTGGAAGGAGGCGAAGCCCCCCAGCCTGGAGGCCTGGATAAATGATATGGCTGGGTTCATAAAGTTGGAGAGGATTAAGTTCGCCTTGAGAGGGTCTGCGCAGGGGTTTTACAGGCGGTGGCAACCGTTCCTAGACTATCTCGCGGAGCGTTAGAGGAAGGTCGGTCAGCAGCAGCAGCAACCTTGGGGGGGGGGGAGACGTCCTGGGAGGGGGGGGAGAAGGGGGACTGCCTGGGAGGGTGGACGAGCAAGAGATAACATGAAGGGTTGGGGAAACTGGCACGCACGGGTGAGGGCCAGTGTACAAAGCTGTGTAAATATATAATTTTGCCATGTATATATCTTGCTCTGCGCGATTTCTCGGGTTTTTTTTGTTACCGGGGGGGGGGGGGGGGGGGGGGGGGGGGTTATTGTTTGTAAGGGAGAAAAATTGTGTTAAAAAACTTTAATAAATATATATATATTTTTTTAAAATAGTCTCTGGTGTCAAGAAATTCCACCAATATTTACAAGGTAGACACTTTACCAATGTCTCTGACCACAAACCGCTCTTGGTTCTCTTCAAAGAGGACAAGGCTATCCCACTGGTCACCTCGGCAAGAATTCAGAGATTCTATCTGTTAATTCTATCTGCCTATGAATGTATTTCAAGCAGCGACCTGGAACACACATAGCCGCCTACCCTTGCAAGAAAGTATCACGTACTCCAGTACCACAAGAAATCATCATGGCATTAAATCTTTTAGACATATTGCCAGTCTCGGCGCATCAGATCAGGAACTGGACCAGTTGAGACCCACTTGTCCAAAGTGAGATACAAAGTACTTAAAGGATGGGTAAATGAGCAAGTTTCCAAGGAAATGAAACCATTCTTTAACTGCAAGAATGAATTGAGTTGTCAGGATGGGATCATACTCTGAGGAGCAACTTTTACAGATGCACCATAGAAAGCATCCTATCGGGCTGCATCACAGCCTGGTATGGCAACTGCTTGGCCCAAGACCGCAAGAAACTTCAGAGAGTCGTGAACACAGCCCTGTCCATCACACAAATTTTCCTCCCATCCATTGACTCCATCTACACCTCCCGCTGCCTGGGGAAAGCGGGCAGCACAATCAAAGACTCCTCCCACCCGGCTTACTCACTCTTCCAACTTCTTCCATCGGGCAGGAGATACAAAAGTCTGAGAACATGCATGAACAGACTCAAAAACAGCTTTTTCCCCGCTGTTACCAGACTCCTAAACAACCCTCTTATGGACTGACCTGATTAACAGAACACCTTGTATGCTTCATCCGATGCCGGTGTCTATGTTGTTACATTGTGTACCTTGTGTTGCCCTATTATGCATTTTCTTTTCTTTTATTTTATTTTCATGTACTTAATGATCTGTTGAGCAGTTCACAGAAAAATACTTTTCACTGTACCTCGGTACACGTGGCAATAAACAAATCCAATCCAATCCAATCTAAGAGAATTTGTTCCTATACCAGGCAGAGTGTTGCTCCTAACTGAATTCCAGAGCGCTAATCCTGGCATTTCCAAGATGAAAATACTTGGGGGGTTGGGGGGAGTTATGTGTGGTGGCCTGGTATTGATGCTGATATCAAGAAGCTAGTCAAACACAGTCAACGGTGCCAACTGCAACAAAGGTTGCCTTCTACAGCCCCACTGCACCCTTGGAAATGAATGGGCCAGCCATGGGTACAAATCCAAATTAGTTATGTTGGTTCCCATTTCTGGGAACAATGTTTTTTGCTTGTGATAGATGCACACTCTAAATGGATGGACATTTCTGAGGTGAAGCCACCTGCATCGCATGCTATCATCGAAAGATTACACCAATGTTTTCCAACTCATGGATTCCCTGAAGTCATGGTATCAGACAATGGAACCATAATCACAAATGTTGAGTTTCAAAACATCACCGTTCTTAACGGTATTAAACACATTAGAACTGCGCCTTACCGCCCAGCATCAAACGGACTAGCCGAGAGAACCATCCAAACTTTCAAGTTTGGCTAAAAGAAACTGTCAGGAGGAACCTTGGAGACCAAAATCTCATGATTCCTCCTTAGCTATTGTACCATTCCACATGTAACAACGGGGGTTCCACCAACTGCTCATGAAAAGTCGTCGTAGAACGAGACTGAGCCTTGTGTTTCCAAATTTGCCAGGGAGGGTAGAAGTCAGCCAAAGTAATCAGAAAGCAAGTCAAGATTCACATGGTGCAGCACCATCATTTATGGTAAATGAAGCATATACGTGAGAAACTTCAGTAGGGGAAGTTGGATCCCATAATTAGTGCCTCAAACTCCGGACTCCTTTCATACCAAGTTTTTTTTTTTAATTTAGAGTACCCAATTATTTTTTTCCAATTAAGGGGCAATTTCGTGTGGCCAATCCATTAAACCAGCACATCTTTGGGTTGTGGGGGTGAAACCCACGCAGACACGGGGAGAATGTGCAAACTCCACACAAACAGTGACCCAGGGCCGGGAGTCAAACCCAGAGCCGGGATTCGAACCCGGGTCCTCAGCGCCGTAGTTCCAGTGCTAACCACTGCCCCACCGTGCTACCCTCCTTTCAAACCAAGTTGACATGGGACGGATCGTTCGTAAATGCATGGACATGTAAATACATAAATTGAGGAGTAGAGAGTTGCTCCAGCAGTCAGTGTGGCCATCAAGAAATGTTTTTGAACCCGGACGTACCTGTTGTCAACACAACTGATGTCTCTGTGGAAGCAAATAGTGATGAATCGCCTGTGCCAGAATGTGCCCGTTATTGCAGTTCTTGTTAATGGAAGCATCCAGGCAACAGAATTACTCCAGTCTACAAGGAACAGAAAACCCCCTCAAAGATTCGATTTTTAATCGAATGTCCAACTTATGTACATAACGTTTAGTTAATATTTAGGACTGAGTGAATTAATTATTGAAGATTGTATAAAGGACTTAAACCAGTAGGGATGTTACAGCCACGTGGCTGCTGTACAATTCTTCTTAATAAATATGTTTTGTGTTCACTAATGAAGTTTGTGAAAGTGCATCTTTACAATGCCTAATTTCAATCTTGTGACCCACTGAGATGAAGGAGGGCCTCCCATGCGGTGCACTCATTAGCCGAGGCTGTCCATCACTGCTGCAAGGTGAGTGCAGAATGACTACAGCTCGGGCGGTAGATTTTGTTTGGCTGGTCGATTTCAGGCGGAAGAGACTAGTTTGGTTGTGCGTATATGCAAGACAAGCCAGTCTTCGCGCAAACCTCCAGTTGGTCTATTCGCACAAACACACTGAAACAGGTCAACCTAAGCTAGCAACTCAACACCTCATGGAACCCACCAGAATCTCTGCCCCTGAGTTTAAATAGATGAAAAGCTGGACATGCCCGGTTACGTTTGTGTGGCCCTCACCACCTAATATCTCCCCACCCACCGTGCTCGGTAATTCTTCATAATCCCAGTAAAAGAAAAGAAACACCTATCCTTAGACCTGCAGTTCCAAGTTCCATAATCAAGTGTGAAAATGAGCTATTCACACCAGAATAGTCCCAATTTCAATGTCGTGTTGGGTGCTCTGCTACATAGACGAACAAACACGGTTGCGTATGGTACAACTCAGTTTTATTACTAACAATAACAACATCTGTAAACTGGTTACTGCGGTTCGTTCATTACCCTCTAACCTGTGGACCTAGCCCTAACACTATCTTGGAGAAGCACTCAGCACATGATAAATGTCTGAGTGGCTTGCTGTGAGCTCTGTGCCCTGAGCTGTCTCCTGCTGGAATGAGCGGGAAGTGTCGTGTTCCCCGTTTTATAGTGTGTATGCTCTTGCCCGTGATTGGCTGTGATATTGTGTGTGTATTGATTGGTCCGTTGATCTGTCCATCAGTGTGTATGTATGTTTGCATCATGATGTTTATCTGAATATCATGACATCCCCCTTTTTTACAAGAATATGTGCCTATGTGGTAATAAATATAGATATGTACTGAGTGCAGCTGAATGTGTGTGTGCAATATCTACAACATGTACATGAGGCTAAACTATATACACAAGAAGGTGTCAGGTGCAACATAGTAACGAGGTTGTACCATAAACAAAACACGTGTAAACATCAAGCATCAAAACGAACTCCTGCAACGACAAAAAGAGAAACATATTAACATTGTGGCATGATACGTCAGTGAGTTCAATGTTCAAACAGGCTCATAAGTCCAGCCTAGTAGGTGGGCGACAAATTTGGGTTGACCGCTCAAGGGTGGGTCAGGATCCACTGGCTGAGGAATGGGCCTGGCCACAGGCAACAGAGGAATGGGCATGGTGGCAGGAAGCTCCACGAAGTCGACATCAGGAACAACAGGAGGGCGTGGCACTGGTGTATGATCACGTTGCGAGCGCGGAAGCAGACGAAGAGCCCGGCGATTGCGCCTGCGAATGGAGCCATCAGGCATGCGAACCAGGAACGAGTGGGAAGCCACGCGTCTGAGAACTTCGGCAGTTGCTGACCAGCCACCCTCTGGTAGGTGGATGCGGACGTTGTCTCCAGGCGCCAGGGCAGGAAGATCAGTTGCCCGAGTGTCATGTGCCACCTTCTGCTGAGCACGCTGCTGTCGCATCCTTTGCAGTACTGGAGCATAGTTGGGTGTAGGGACCAGAATGGATGGCACAGTGGTCCTGAGTGCGTGACCCATCAACAGCTGGGCTGGTGAGAGGCCAGTGGCTAGTGGGGCTGAGCGATAGGCTAGCAGGGCTAAGCAGAAATCCGATCCGGCATCAGCAGCCTTGCAGAGGAGCTGCTTGACAATGTGAACGCCCTTTTCCGCCTTGCCATTTGACTGGGGATGCAGAGGGCTGGACGTCACATGTGTGAAGCCATACGAAGCAGCAAAAGAAGAACCATTCCTGGCTGGCGAAACAGGGCCCATTGTCCGACATGACAGTCATTGGAATGCCGTGGTGAGCGAAGGTGTCTTTGCAGGCCCTGATGACAGCGGACGATGTCAAATCGTGCAG
The DNA here is from genome assembly GCF_047496885.1 of Scyliorhinus torazame. Taxonomy (NCBI): domain Eukaryota; kingdom Metazoa; phylum Chordata; class Chondrichthyes; order Carcharhiniformes; family Scyliorhinidae; genus Scyliorhinus; species Scyliorhinus torazame. Next base: position 365,378,523 of record NC_092707.1, read on the forward strand.
GCGTATGACCTCTGGATAATTCAAAAAGTAATCTATGATGATGACGTAGTCCCTGGCAAGCGCATGAAAAAGATCCACACCCACCTTCGCTCAGGGGGACGTCGCCAACTCATCGGGCTGAAGCGTCTCAGGGGGCTGCGCCGGCTGAAACCTTTGGCAGGTGGGGCAGTTGAGCACCATGTTGGCAATGTCATCGCTGATGCCCAGCCAGTATACAGCTTCTCGGACCCTCTGTCTGCACTTCTCAACCCCCAGATGGCCTTTGTGTAGTTGGTCGAGGACCAGCTTGATGAGCCACCCTCCCGTCATGTGGCTCATCACCCGTTGTAGAAGGGGGTCAGCCGCAGTCACCCGGCGAATATGGGCCAGACTTGAATCATCAGCTGGCAGATTTGCCGATGTGAAGGCCACCTGCGCTTCGACCTGACAGACGAATCCCTCCGAGTTGGGAGCTGTGCTCGCTGCTCTGGATAGGGCATCCGCAATGATGACGTCCTTACCCGGGGTGTAGACCAGTTGGAAGTCGTACCTCCGGAGCTTGAGCAGGATGCGCTGGAGGCGAGGGGTCATCTCGTTCAGGTCCTTATGTATGATGCTGACCAGGGGGCGATAGTCGGTTTCCACGGTGAACTGGGGGAGACCATACACGTAGTCGTGGAACTTGTCTATGCCGGTTAACAAACGCAGGCACTCCTTCTCGATCTGCGCGTAGCGCTGTTCTGTGGGGGTCATGGCCCGTGAGGCATAGGCGACCGGGGCCCATGACGGCGTGTCATCCCGTTGCAGGAGTACCGCCCCAATGCCGGACTGGCTGGCATCAGTCGAGATCTTCGTATCACGAGAGGTGTCGAAGAACGCCAATACCGGGGCTGTGGTGAGCTTAATTTTGAGCTCCTCCCATTCCTTCTGGTGTGCAGGCAGCCACTGGAACTCCGTGGACTTCTTTACTAAGTGGCGAAGAGCCGTAGTGTGGGAGGCAAAGTTGGGAATTAACTTCCCAGGAAGTTGACCATGCCTAGGAAGCGTAGCACTGCTTTCTTGTCTGCCGGTTGCGGCATGGCGCTCACCTTAGAACATAGAACATAGAACGATACAGCGCAGTACAGGCCCTTTGGCCCACGATGTTGCACCGACATGGGAAGTCAAAAAACAAAGGCCATCTAACCTACACTATGCCATTATCATCCATATGCTTATCCAATAAACTTTTAAATGCCCTCAATGTTGGCGAGTTCACTACTATTGCAGGTAGGGCATTCCACGGCCTCACCACTCTTTGCTTAAAAAACCTACCTCTGACCTCTGTCCTATATCTATCACCCCTCAGTTAAAGGCTATGTCCCCTCATGCTAGCCATTTCCATCTGTGGGAGAAGGCTCCCACTGTCCACCCTATCTAACCTTCTGATCATTTTGTATGCCTCTATTAAGTCTCCTCTTAACCTTCTTCTCTCTAACGAAAACAACCTCAAGTCCATCAGCCTTTCCTCATAAGATTTTCCCTCCATACCAGGCAACATCCTGGTAAATCTCTTCTGCACCCGTTCCAAAGCTTCCACGTCCTTCCGATAATGAGGTGACCAGAACTGTACGCAATACTCCAAATGCGGCCGTACCAGAGTTTTGTACAGCTGCAACATGACCTCATGACTCCGGAACTCAATCCCTCTACCAATAAAGGCCAACACATCATAGGCCTTCTTCACAACCCTATCAACCTGGGTGGCAACTTTCAGGGATCTATGTACATGGACACCGAGATCCCTCTGCTCATCCACACTTCCAAGAATTTTACCATTAGCCAAATATTCCGCATTCCTGTTATTCCTTCCAAAGTGAATCACCTCACACTTCTATACATTAAACTCCATTTGCCACCTCTCAGCCCAGCTCTGCAGCTTATCTATATCCCTCTGTAACCTGCAACATCCTTCCGCACTATCAACAACACCACCGACTTTAGTGTCGTCTGCAAATTTACTCACACACCCTTCTGCGCCCTCCTCTAGGTCATTTATAAAAATGACAAACAGCAACGGCCCCAGAACAGATCCTTGTGGTACGCCACTTGTAACTGAACTCCATTCTGAACATTTCCCATCAACCACCACCTTCTGTCTTCTTTCAGCTAGCCAATTTCTGATCCACATCTCTAAATCACCCTCAATCCCCAGCCTCCGTATTTTCTGCAATAGCCTACCGTGGGGAACCTTATCAAACGCTTTACTGAAATCCATATACACCACATCAACTGCTCTACCCTCGTCTACCTGTTCAGTCACCTTCTCAAAGAACTCGATAAGGTTTGTGAGGCATGACCTCCCCTTCACAAAGCCATGCTGACTATCCCTAATCATATTATTCCTATCTAGATGATTATAAATCTTGTCTCTTATAATCCCCTCCAAGACTTTACCCACAACAGACGTGAGGCTCACCGGTCTATAGTTGCCGGGGTTGTCTCTACTCCCCTTTTTGAACAAAGGGACCACATTTGCTGTCCTCTGGCACTATTCCTGTAGCCAATGATGACATAAAAATCAAAGCCAAAGGCTCAGCAATCTCTTCCCTGGCTTCCCAGAGAATCCTAGGATAAATCCCATCTGGCCACGGGGACTTATCTATTTTAAGCCTGTCCAGAATTGCCAACACCTCTTCCCTACGTACCTCAATGCCATCTATTCTAATAGCCTGGGTCTCAGCATTCTCCTCCACAACATTCTCTTTTTCCTGAGTGAATACTGACGAAAAATATTCATTTAGTATCTCGCCTATCTCTTCAGACTCCACACACAACTTCCCATCCCTGTCCTTGACTGGCCCTACTCTTACCCTAGTCATTCTTTTATTCCTGACATACCTATAGAAAGCTTTTGGGTTTTCCTTGATCCTACCTGCCAAATACTTCTCATGTCCCCTCCTTGCTCGTCTTAGCTCTCTCTTTAGATCCTTCCTCGCTACCTTGTAACTATCCATCGCCCCAACTGAAACTTCACACCTCATCTTCACATAGGCCTCCTTCTTCCTCTTAACAAGAGATTCCACTTCTTTGGTAAACCACGGTTCCCTCGCTCGACGCCTTCCTCCCTGACTGACCGGTACGTACTTATCAAGAACACGCAGTAGCTGTTCCTTGAACAAGCACCACATATCCAGTGTGCCCAACACTTGCAGCCTACTTCTCCAACCTACCCCTCCCAAATCATGTCTAATGGCATCCGGACGCACTCCTGACCGGGATATGTGGTCCCCCAGAAACTTTAGCTCAGTTTGGCCGAAAGAACACTTGGCTCGGTTGAGGCGCAGGCCGTGTTCCCATATCCGCGCAAAGACACGCTGGAGACGACTGATGTGCTCCTGTGGTGTGGTGGACCAGATGATGACGTCGTCAACATAGACGCGCACCCTTTCAATGCCCTCCATCATCAGTTCCATGATTCTGTGAAATACCTCGGATGCCGAGATGATGCCAAACGGCATTCTGTTATAGCAGAACCTGCCGAAAGGAGTGTTGAAGGTGCACAGCTTCCTGCTGGACTGATCCAGTTGGATCTGCCAAAAACCCTTCGAGGCATCAAGCTTTGTGAAAATTTTAGCCCGGGCCATTTCGCTCGTGATCTCTTCCCGTTTGGGTATGGGGTAGTGTTCCCTCATTATGTTGTTGTTCTGGTCTTTCGGGTCGATGCAGATCCGGAGTTCACCAGAGGGCTTCTTAACGCACACCATGGAGCTGACCCATGGCGTGGGCTCCGTGACCCGGGATAGCACCCCTTGGTCCTGGAGATCCTGCAGCTGCTGCTTGAGGCGGTCTTTGAGTGGTGCTGGGACCCTGCGAGGTGCGTGAATGACCGGGGTGGCATCCGGTTTGAGCCTTATTCTGTAGGTATAGGGTAGTGTGCCCATGCCCTCGAATGCCTCCTGGTTGTGGGTGAGGAGCGAGTGGAGCTGTGCCCTAAATTCTGCATCCGGGAAGTCTGATGTGCCTTCTGGAGACAGAGTGTGTACCCGCTGAACGAGGTGGAGAACCTTGCATGCCTGTGCGCCTAGCAGGGAGTCCTTCGATGATCCAACTATCTCGATGGACAGTGTGGCCGTGTATGTATTGTGTGTCACCTGGAGCTGGCAGGATCCCATAGCTGGGATAACGTTTCCGTTGTAGTCGACCACCTTACAACAGGATGGCCGAATTGGTGGTCTGACCTTCAAGGCGTAGAAGGCTGACCATGCTATTAGGTTGGCGGAAGCACCAGTGTCCAAACGGAATGTGATTGGTGATCGGTTGACCGTTAGGGTGGCACACCATTCATCACCCGGATTGACACTGTTCACTGGCATCGGCTGGTGGGTCCTGCTTGGAGACATCCCGTTCCTGTCAATGACCGCAACGCGGAAGGCTTCCCGGTCGTCTGTATCACCGGTTTGTATATCGTCCGGGTATGACTCGGAGTACGGAGGCTGAATTGGCCGCACGTCCCTGCGAGGCTGTCGGAATTGGGGAGCGTTGGCAGGTTGAGCTGCTCGACAGCAGGCAGCGTAGTGGCCCATCTTGCCACAGCGGAGGCATTGTCGGTTCTTTGCCGGACATTGCCGCTTTAAATGTGCGGATCCACACGTCGTGACGTCATGGCGTTCATTGCGCCATCGTGCATGCGCAGTTTGGTCCTGCATAGAGCGCGCCTGCGCATCACGTCCCTCTGCGTCGACATCTCTTTTGGTGCGTACAAATGCGGGAGTCCGCGGAAAGCGCGCGAAATGGCCGCCCTCGTCCGGGCCACGGGCCAGGTGGACCTCAATCGCCTGGACCCGCTTGGCCTCGTAGGACCCCTGCCTTGCCGATTCGGCCACGTAGGACCCTTGCCGCGCCGATTCAGCCGCCTGGAATTGGGAGTAGCGGCTGGTCGCGTTTTCATGGAGGACGCAGGCTTCGATGGCGGTGGCTAGGGTGAGGCTTTTAATTTTGAGGAGTTGCTGGCGTAGGGTGCCTGAGGTGACCCCAAAAACAATCTGGTCCCGAATCATGGAATCGGAGGTGGCCTTGTAACTGCAGGACTGCGCGAGGATACGGAGGTGTGTTAGGAAAGATTGAAAGGGCTCATCCTTACCCTGCAGGCGCTGCTGGAAGAGGTACCTCTCGAAACTCTCATTTACCTCGACGCTGAAGTGTTGCTCGAGTTTGAGAAGGACCGTCTTGTACTTCGTCTTGTCCTCACCTTCTGCGAACACCAGGGAGTTGTAGAGGTGGATGGCGTGTTGCCCTGCCGTGGAGAGGAGGAGGGCAATTTTCCTTGTGTCCGAAGCATTCTCCCTTTCTGTGGAGTCTAGGAAGAACTGGAAGTGCTGTTTAAACAGCTTCCAGTTGACGCCGAGGTTTCCAGTGATTTGGAGCGGCTGCGGCGGGTTGATGGTGTCCATGGCACAGGATGGCGGATTCCTTAAGATGCGTAGGTAGGTCTCACAGTTACTGGGTTCCAATCCTGGTACCATGTCGTGTTGGGTGCTCTGCTACATAGACGAACCAACACGGTTGCGGATGGTACAACTCAGATTTATTACTAACAATAACAACATCTGTAAACTGGTTACTGTGGTTCATTCATTACCCTCTAACCTGTGGACCTAGCCCTAACACTATCTTGGAGAAGCACTCAGCACATGGCAATTGTCTGAGTGGCTTGCTGTGAGCTCTGTACCCTGAGCTGTCTCCTGCTGGAATGAGCGGGAAGTGTCGTGTTCCCCATTTTATAGTGTGTATGCTCTTGCCTGTGGTTGGCTGTGATGTTGTGTGTGTATTGATTGGTCCGTTGATCTGTCCATCAGTGTGTATGTATGTTTGCACCATGATGTTTATCTGAATATCATGACATTCAATATCCTGCTCATTCTCACTGAGCTGATCTTAGCTTTGGGTGATGGTAGGGATGTTGCAGTTGGCCTCATTTCCCACTAGCCAAAAAGATAAAAAGCATCCAAGGTTCTTACTTAACCTTATTTACAGAAGCATACATTTTTTGTTTTGTTTGTTTTTTTATAAATTTAAAGTACCCAATTCATTTTTCCAATTAAGGGGCAATTTAGTGTGGCCAATCCACCTAGCCTGTACATCTTTGGGTTGTGGGGGTGAAACCCACGCAGACACGGGGAGAATGTGCAAACTCCACACGGACAGTGACCCAGAGCCGGGATCGAACCTGGGACCTCGGCGCCGTGAGGCAGCAGGGCTAACCCACTGCGCCACCGTGTTGCCCTTCCAGAACCAAACGTAACCTGGCAGTAGGTGGAAGCCCTGCCGGTGTTACAATTGTTGGCTGCGGAACATCACTTTAAAAAGGGATCATCAATAAATGACTAATGTGGTCACTTAACAGCATATCACAGGGACGGCAGTATATCACTCCGGATCCCCTTTGCACTGAATCAGACAATGCATCCACTCTTCTGATGTGAGCAAGCCCTGCTTATTGAACGCCCACTAATATGTCTCAATGGTAAATGCTCAGTCTCATCAAGTCTGATTTTGAATAAACTGGCATGGCAATTCAGTCCCGCTAAGTTTCATCTGCCTCGGTGATGAATTGGAGCTGCTTCTTTCTCAATTGCAGACAATTATGAACAGGATTAGGATTTGTGGCTTTTAGAGATAATTATAGGCTAAAGAGATCAGACAATTCATGGTTCCAATACTGCCAGAGAAATCAGAGTAATTTTATCTGGAGAACCGGCAGCTAAACTTGATCAGTGAAGATGTGAGGATAGATGAATATACCCTAATGTTGTTTAATTACGTTTGGGGGACAGGGAGTATTTAGGAGACGTAATTCCCGAGGTGAGGTAGGACTCATAATGGTGAACATTACACATGCTCTGTGAAAGAGTTAACCTAATTACGTAGATTCTGGCATTGTAAAATGGTTGACAGCATCCTGTTAAACATCGCTCTTGAATTTTATTGCCACATCTCAGGAGTGATGTAAAACAGGCTGCTGACTCACTATCGCCCATTTTACATTGTTTCAAAAAGCCAACGTGGACTGAATGGACTTCTCTTATTCCATAACTTCTTGTTTTCTTAAGCCACCTGGAGCATTTACACAGAACGTCAGCAGTGACATTTCTCACATCACTTGTAATAGCTCCCAGACAGTGCTAATACCTGTATCTCTGCTACTTGTGGCTGTTGGAGCATACTTTATTTTACTTTCGTACCATCCTGTGACCTGCTTATTGGCACACCAGCGCACAGTCCCCGACATTTTCTGTGTTACCACCAAGCATGAACACCAAATTCATCCAGTTTATCTGTCCTTCTCTGAGATTGTCAACATCAGGGATGTAGTCAGAGTGAGGGTTATGCTCAAATAGAGCATGCCAGATTGTACACCCATTAAACATATGGCGCTTGTTTATTTTTCAGGGTTAGGTAACTCAAAATACATGACATTTTTAAAGCAATGTTTCACTCCCAGTCACTGAGCTTTGAAAGGTCTGTTTTTGGCTACATGCTGCTTTGCCACCTGATATATAAACACAAAAAGAACAAAACCTAGATATTATTCACATCAAGCTGTTCCTCAAGATCCCAAATAACATAAATCTCTTCTTCATCAACACTCCTGTGGGAAGAAGTAGTGACAGAATGATGCTGAGAAATGTCATGATATTTTCAGCACAGTGGTAAAAAAAAAAATGACCCTATCATTAAATATTTATCAAAGAATATGAGTACAGTAACAGTGCAAAGACAACATTTTGGGACATTGATTTAGGCCCCACCTGGCCTCCTTACAGCACTAGAAAAGCTTCAGCTCTATAGCCATGAGTGTCAAGCATGTATAGGTGAACAATCACTGCACAAATCGATACCTCTCGTCTTTTCAAAGTGGTGCAAAGCAGACTAATATAGTGTGTAAGGATGGACAGCTGTGGAGTTTCCCACAATATGATTGAGGAAGGGGTTCAAAGGAGAAACTTTAAGTCAGTAATGGAATATATGCCGCATGCTGGGATAGATCGTGAATTTATGTGATAGTCTAAACCAGGTGATAGTGGGCTGGCAGCCTGATTTTCATCTCCCCCCATTATTTATTCTTACTGACATCAAGGAAAGCCATTGTCCCATTTACACCATAGCAGACCCAGATCCGCCATGAGACTCAGATGATCACCAATAAAGCAGTGAGTTGTGAGAGTGGAAAATGAAAGGACTTTGGCAGGGATTTTCCAGTCCCACCCACAGCAGGATCCGTCATGGTTGGGAGCGGAACGTTTGGAGAGCCAGCCAATTGCCCATTGACTTTTGACAGCAAGAGAAAATCCTGGCCATGGTCGGGTGTGGAAAATCCCACCCTTTGTCTACAGCAATTTATCCAGAAACTTTACATGACAAAAACTGATTGTTTATCTTCTGAACAAAATGCTGGAAATATTGAGCAAGCCGGGCAGCATCTGTGAGGAGAGAGGTAGAGTTAGCGGGCGGAGTTTTATGGCCCTCTTGTGGTACTGGCGGAAAATGCGGTGATCTGTGCCAAAGTCTACTGGTTTTGGCAGGACTGGAAAATCCCTTCAGCAGGAGTGTAAAATTCCACCAAAATATTTCAGTCTGGTCAGATGATAGGTCATTGACCTAAAGCATTGGGCCGGATTTACTCCGATATTGGCAAAAGCCCATGTTCGGTGGGAAAAGGGGCATTGAGACAGATGATGGGAATTACATCTTTTTCTGACATACAGCCTGGGCCTTAGAAATAGAAATCCACGGCGTATCGTGGGTGGGTGGTTTCGCCCATCCTGCCATCAAACCAGTGGCCCGATGATCCAGGCACCATTTTTAAAGGCTGCTCAAGTGCACAGCGAGCAAACCAGGAAACAATCTTCACCCAGCTGCCCCCCACCCCGTCGCCGGTATCAAGCTGGCACTACTCTGGCACACCCTGGCATTATCCGAATATGACCCTCCCCTCCCTCTGTGCTGCACTCACCTCCAAGTTCCCCTGGGAGTACTGCTCGCTGGGTGTACGCTTTCTAGGACCGCTCGTGCTTCACGCTGTTTTGAGATCACGCCGCTGTGGTTGGATTTTTTGACATGGGGGGATGATTCCGGTGCATGGAGCCTGATAATTATATGTTAATTCATTAAAATGAGATTCCCGACTTTGAATGGCAGGAAAAGCAGCCCGCCACTGACGGGGGAGGGGCCAATTGCTTCCTGCTTTTACGTCGTTGTGAAATACCACTTTGGCCGTCTCCTGACATTTTCTGCTCTCGCCGCCAGGCCCGCCTGACGCAGACAGGAGCGGAAAACCCCAGGCATTAACTCTGTTTCTGTATCTGCAGGTACTGCCTGGCTTGCCCAGCATTTCCAGTCTTTTCTGTTTATATTTCAGATTTTGCTTTCGATTGTTTATCATTATTTCTCCAGCAGCTGATTAAAACAGATAATTAATCTCTTGCGGTTATTTCCAAATAGGTTTAGGATTGATGCTGTTCTTGTATTTCTGAATTTTATTTCTTTTTTCTTTAATAAACAATTTTATTAAGACATTTTGGCACAATCAACAACAACATAAAACAGTGTGGAGAAAACAATCATTATTGTGCAAGAAAACCAACTCCCCTCCTACAAGGATCAGCCTAACTACCCCCCTAATGTACGTTACCCTAACTCCCCCCGCTGCCGATTAATTTTCCGTGAAGAAGTCTATAAATGGTTGCCACCTCTGGGCGATCCCTGACAGTGACCCTCTCAAAGCGAACTTAATTTCCTCCAGACCTAGAAAGCTCGCCATATCCGATAGCCAGGTCTCCGACTTCGTAGGCATTGAGTCCCTCCATGCCAACAGAATTCGTCGCCGAGCTACCAGGGAAGCAAAGGCCAAAACGTCAGCCTCTCTCTCCTCCTGGACTCCCGGGTCCTCCGAAACCCCCAAAATAGTCACCTCTGGACTCATCACCACCCCTGTTTTCAGTACCTGGGACATAACATCCGCGATCCCCTGCCAGTACTCACTGAGTTTTGGGCATGCGCAAAACATGTGGACATGGTTCGCCGGCCCTCCCGAACATCTGGCGCACCTGTCCTCCAATCCGAAAAATGTACTCATCCGGGCCACTGTCATGTGGACCCGGTGGACGACCTTGAATTGAATCAGACTGAGCCTGGCACACGTTGCGGTCGCGTTTACACTGCTCAACGCCTCCGCCCATAAGCCCTCTTCTATTTCACCCCCGAGCGCCTCTTCCCACTTAAGCTTCAGCTCCTCGGTCTGTATCTCCTCTACTCCCATACGTTCCTTATATATATCCGAGACCCTCCCCTCCCCCACCCATCCACTGGACACTACCCTGTCCTAGATCCCCTGAGTGGCAGGCGTGGGAAGGATGGAATCTGTCTGCGTAGAAAGTCCCACACCTGCAAGTACCTGAACTCATTCCCTCTCGCCAGCCCAAATTTCTCCTCTAACGCCCTCATGCTCGGGAAGCTCCCTTCCAAGAACAAATCCCCCATCCTCTCAATCCCAGCCCTCCGCCATGCTCAGAACCCACCGTCCATAATCCCCGGGGCAAACCGGTGATTGTCGCAAATTGGGGACTTTTGTGAGGGCCACGAAGAATCCAGCACGAGTTTTAAGGATACAAAGGAATAACATTTATTTACAATAACATATATATACAACAGCAGCAGCAACTTCACTTGCTACTCACCCCTTCCTGCTGGTTCCAAACTGGCCAGCTTTATTTATACAGGGAGTCTGCTAATGATTTCTCCGCCGGCCTCATTGGGGAAGCTCATACTCCCACAGGATTGTGGGATTGTCATTAGTCCCCAGCCAATGGTAAGCCGGCAGGTTATAACATCCCTCCCCCCACTAAAGTCCAAGGAATCCACCGAACACCCTGGCGAAGGAGGGCGTCGCAGGTTATAACAGGGACCAAACCGATGCTCCCACTCCCCCCACGTGCCTTCTCCATTGGCCCCAGATCCGCAAAGTCGCCACCACTATATGGCTGGTGGAGTACCGTGCCGGCGGGAGCGGCAGGGGCGCCGTAACTAGGGTTGCCAAACTGGTGCCCCTGCACGAAGCGGCCTCCATTCACCCCCAAACCGACCCCGCATCCCCCATCCACTTCCTTATCATAGCTATGTTGGCCGCCCAGTAGTAGTTACTAATGTTTGGCAGCGCCAGCCCCCCTTCCCCTCGGTTCCTCTCAAGCATCAATCTCCGCACCCGCGGGGACTTCCCCGCCCACATGAATCCCATAATCATTTTATTGACCTTCTTGAAAAAAGACCGCGGAATGAAAATGGGGAGACACTGGTGTCATGATATCCACATTAACATATCATGGTGCAATCACACACACACACTGATGGACAGGTAGATGAACCAACCAACACATACACAACATCGCAGCCAATCACCAGTGAGAGCACACGCACTATAAAACAGGGAACACCACAGTTCCCGCTCATTCTACCAGGAGATAGCTCAGAGCACAGAGCTCACAGCGTACCACTCAGACATACACCATGTGCTGAGTGCCTCACTAAGATAGTGCTAGGGCTGGGTCCACAGGTATATTGGTGAAGTACGAACCACAGCCAGAAGTTAATAGTTATTATTGTACAGAATAATAAAACAGAGTTGTACCATCTACAACCGTGTTGGTTTGTTTGTGTATCGGAACACCCAACACGACAACTGGAAGACGAACAGGAATCTCGGGAGGATTGTCATTTTAACCATCTGCACTCTCCCCGCTAGTGTCAGTGGGAGCGCATCCCACCTCCGGAACTCAGCCCTCATTTGCTCCACCAACCGAGATGAGTTCAACTCAGTCCCGCGCCACCTGTATCCCTAAGTATCTAAAGCTGTCCCCTACTAGCCTGAACGGCAGCCCCCCTCAACCTACCCTCCTGGCCCCTCGCCTGGACTACCAACAACTCACTCTTTGCCATGTTCGGTTTGTACCCCGAGAACCGGCCGAATTCCTTCAGGATCCCATGATTTCATCCATCCCAGCCACTGGATCCATGATGTATAAGAGCAGGTCTATTGCTAACGCAAACAGCAGTGGGGAGAGGGGACACCCCTGCCTTGTCCCATGGTACATTCTGAAATAGTCAGATGTCGTCCTATTCGACCTCTCACTCGCCTCAGCTAGGTTAGCCACCAGCTGCCTGCCATGACAAACCCGGTTTGATCTTCCATAATGACGTCTAGCACACAGTCCTCAATCCTAGCCGCCAAGAGCTTGGCCAATATTTTAGCATCTATGTTGAGCAGAGAGATCGGCCTATAGGACCCACATGCCTCTGGGTCTTTGTCCCATTTCAATATAAGGGAGATGGTGGCCTGTGACATCGTCAGGGGTAAAACCCCTCTGTCTCTTGCCTCATTAAAAACCCTAACCAGCACCGTCCCACTTTCTCGGAGAACTTTTTGTAAAACTCCACCAGATACACATCCGGCCCCGGGGCTTTACCCAATTGCATGGTCCTCAAGCTCCTCAATATTTCTTCGGTCCTGATCGGGGTCCCCAACCCGTCTACCAATCCCCTGCCCACTTTTGGGAAGGTCAGTCCATCCAGAAAGCGCCTCAGCCCCTCCAGCCCCGGGGGGGGAAGGGGGGGGTCCGAGGTGTAAAGCTTACTATAGAAGTCCCTAAACACCTTGTTCAGCGCTGCTGGATCTCCTCCCAAGTTCCCCCCCCCCCCGTCCCCGTTCCCCCCGTCCCCCCGTCCCGTCCCCCGTCGACTACCTTCCCTATTTCCCAGGCCTCCTCCCTCTTCCTCAGTTGCTGTGCCAGCATTCTACTGGCTTTCTCCCCGTGCTCATAAATCACACCCTACGCTGCTCCACAGCCTTACCTGTGGACAACACCCCAAACTCAGTCTGTACCCTTCTTCGTTCCCTTAATAGCTCGGCCCTCAGGGTCTCCGCATATCTCCTGCCTGTCTGTAAGATCTCCCTTACCAGTCCGTCCATTTCTGCCCTGTCCGTCCTTTGTGCTCAAATCGAGATGAGTTCCCCTCTCATCACTGCCTTCAGAGCCTCCCAAAGCACAGCAGCTGAAACTTCCCTTGTGTCATTGACCTGCAGGTAGTTTTGCATATATTTCCTCACCCTCTCACACACTGCCTCGTCTGCCAACAAACCGACCTCCAGCTTCCATTGAGGATGCTGAAAACTTTCCTTGCAGACCTGCAGATTCACCCAGTACGGGGCATGGTCTGAAATAGCGATCACCGAATATTCTACGTCTGTCACCCCCGCTAGCAAATCCCTGCTCATGATGAAAAAAATCAATTTGGGAATACACCTTATGGACATGTGAATAGAACAAAAACTCACTCCCCGTCGGCCGACTAGCCCTCCATGGATCAGCCCCCCCCCCCATTTGCTCCATAAACCCCCTCAGCTCTTTTGCCATTGCCTGCACCTTACCCTTTCTTGAACACGACCGGCCTAGGACGGGGTCAAGGACTGTGTTAAAATCACCTCCCATAATCAGCCTGTGCGAGTCCAGGTCAGGTATCTTCCCCAGCAGTCTCTTAATAAACTCCACATCATCCCAATTTGGGGCATATACATTGACCAAGACTACCCTGATCCCCTCAAGCTTGGCACTCATCATGACAAATCTGTCTCCCCCATCCGAGATTGTGCTGCCCGCCTCAAATTGCACCCGTTTGTTGACCAAAATCGCAACCCCCCTGGTTTCAGTGTCCAACCCCGAGTGGAAGACCTGGCTAATCCAGCCCTTCCTTAATCTGACCCGGTCCACCACTTTCAGATGGGTCTCCTGAAGCATTATTACGACCGTCTTCAGCGCCCTCAGATGCGCGAACACCGGCCCGTTTAACCCTCTGACGTTCCAGGTGATCAGCCTGGTTGAGGGGCACCGTGCCCCCCCCCCCCCCCCCCCAGCCGATCAGCCATCTCCTTTCTTGGGGCTGCCCCCAGCCCGCCCGCCCGCCTGTGCATTACATAAATTCTTGCTGTGTTTTAAACAGCTTGGTATGGTGGAATACCAAATTGAAATTATCATTTTCATAGGCTTAATAAATTAACATATTTATTTACAATTTGCATGACACAAAGACCCGTCAGAAATAAAATTCAGGACTTCCGGTGTTGGCAATGGAGGAGCAATGGAGGCCCGCCTTCTGGCAGCCCCCACCTCCCACCTCCTCCATGATCCCGCACCTAAGTCCCTCCCTCGTCAGCAGAACAACTACCCCCCTCCCCCCTAGCAACAACACCCTGTAATCTAACCCCTGCCATAAACTAACTAAATACACCCTTCCCCACCTGGCTTCCGTAGACCAGCTCACCCAGCTAACCTGGTGACTCTCGACTCCAGCGCCAACAAGTCTCCCACCTATTGTTCCCTCTGACCCATCCCCCTCGCCCATCAACACCACTTCCTCAAACCAGCCATCCTCGAGCAATTGCTCTGAAAAGAAACAAGCAAAACAAGAAACAAAGAAAACCCCAACGCTAGTGCGAATCAAATAAAACAGAATACATAATCTGTAATCCGTAATACCACCCCGATCCAAACACAAAAAGCCGCCAGCACCATATACCTCAACTACCCTCTTTTGCCAACAAAAACTCAAATGCAGGAAAGAAAAAGAAAAACTAGGGAAAAAAAAACATAGCACCAGAAAAATGTGTAAACATCGCTCAGTTTCTTTTTAACACAAGTCAAATAAGTCCTCAGTTTGGCACCAGCCCTTCTCTCTTGGTGAAGTCCACCGCATCCTCGGGCTCCTCAAAGTAATGGTGCCGTCCCTCATGTGTGACCCACAGGCGCGCCGGGTACAACAGCCCAAACTTCACCTGCTTCTTAAACAGGATCTCTTTGACTCGCCTGTAGCCTGCCCTCCTTCTGGCCACCTCCACGCTCAGGTCCTAGTAGATGCGCAAGACACTGTTATTCCAATGGCAGCTCCGCGTGCGCTTGGCCCACTGTAGCACCCACTCCTTGTCCAGGAACCTGTGAAACCGGACCACTATCGCTCGGGGGGGAGCGCTCGCTGATGCCTCGCCAGAGCCCTGTGCGCCCTGTCCACCTCCACCAGGCGAGGGAAGACATCATCTCCCAACAGCTTCTAGAACATGCCCGCCACATACGCTGTGGCACCCTCTCCCTCAGCCCCCTCCGGGAGACCAACAATTCTCAAATTCTGCCGACGAGACCTATTTTCCAGGTCCTCCACCTTTTCCAGCAGCCTTTTTTGTTGATCCTTCAGCCTCTCCATCTCTGCCTCCACCACCGTTTGGTGATCCTCCTGCTCCTCCAGCGGCTTTTCCAGCTTCTGGATTGTCCGATCCTGGGCATCCAGCCTATGCTCCAGGCGCTCGATAGATTTCTGAATCAGGTCTAAACCGTCCCGCTTCAACGTGGTAAAGCCCTCTTGGATGACCTTCAACTGATGCTCCGTCGTTGGCTGGGCTGTCTGCACTGGGGTCCGGACATCAGCCATATTGTCCTCAGCAGAAGCTTCTACCCTGCCCTTGATTGCCCACTTCATCAGCTGTTTGCGATTCTTTCTGCTTCTTAATTCCATACACCTATGTCTGGAGTCAGTACCTGAGTGCCTATGCCTTCCGATCCAGCACTCAAAAGTACAAAAAAGTCAGGGGAAAAGGTCCAAACGTCCGACCGGATCGAGAGCCACCAAATGTGCGACTTACTCCTCCATTGCCGCCACCGGAAGTCCTGAATTTTATTTCTGACGCGTCTTTGTGTCATGCAAATTGTAAATAAATATGTTAATTTATTAAGCCTATGAAAATGATAATTTCAATTTGGTATTCCACCATACCAAGCTGTTTAAAACACAGCAAGAATTTATGTAATGCACAGTACACAGATGATTACAAACTGTGCTAATTGTAATCGCACCCCATCTGCAAGACAAATGTGAGGTAAAAAAGAGAGTGAGGTACATTCGTAGAACAGGCATTGCAAAAAGCCCCCCCCCCCCAAATTGAACAAATCAACCACGGAGGGCTTAATACAATCTCCACCACAAACTATTTTCTTGCATATGTTAGGACATTGTGTTATGGGCCAGGGTTTAGAGAACCCCAAAGTGTATCATGGAGTTCACCTGACCCACAACTTTTACTAGATTGTGGTACGAGGAGCACACAGCCCACTCTACAGGTGTGATGCAGCAGAAATTTAAAAGTAATTTTTGAAACAAAGCAATGTTTATTCTATGAACACAGTTAACCTTTTTAAAACATACAGTGAACATCTTAGCAACCATCAATTCAAATACACCCCCCAAAGAATACAACACTCAAAGTAATCCTTAAACTTTCCTTTTAACATCCATAAGACAAAAATCCTTTTTACGGAAGCACATCAGGTTTAAATTCTCTATTGAGAGCAGTCAGCACTTTGAAATCACCCAATTGATCTGGAGACTGTCTTTAGTTTGCAGAGAGATCCTTACACAGATCCTTGTTTTGCCTGCAGCTATTCAGCTCTCAAAACGGAACCACAAAACACAGACACACCCAAGCTTTTCCTCAAAGCGAAACTAAAAAGCAGAGGCAGAGCTCAGCTCCACTCACACTCTGACATCACTGCAGCCACTTGAGCAGACAAACATTTCTTAAAGGGACATTCCCATGACAATTGTTGTAAAACCTTTTGTCTGTCCTGTGTTTCCTTTTTTTCCTCGTCCTTCCTGGTTTGATCTACAGCCTTCTGGTTAGCTGCTACAACATTGCGACACCATTTGGGATTTCTGTTTAAACTCCAGATTTTAGGCAGAGTTGGAACTCCCTGTCCTGATGGACCAGGCCAAGACGTCTCCTTTAGGTTCTGTTGCAAAACCTGTGATGTCGATTTGATAGACTTGGCAAGCAGCCAATCGGTGAATGTGCCATTTTCAGCCGTCTTCAGTTGATGCCTGTGATTGGTGGAGTCAGTCAGAAAGTTCCAGAAGGAAGGTGGATCTTCTGAAGAGTTCAATTTTGTCTGAGATCTGTGAAGAGATCCAAGCATAAGGCAGTTTTAAAACTCTCTCTCTCTCTCTCGGCCTGGCAATTTAGAGAGCATTCTAATACGTGGGGGTTTTGTTCGGAGTCATCATTAGGAGATCGCTGGCTACAAAGACCACCATGTCGGCAGCAAGCAACCGCCTCATAACTCTTAATCACTGTTATTCTTTAACCTTTCCCCCTATACCACCGTGGGTCCACCTTGTGTGTGGTTGGGTGGAGGGTGGGATGGGGTTTGGGGATTAGGTAGATCATTGATCTGTTATTTCTTCATATATTCACCTTTTCCTCTAGTTATTAATAAACAGTGTGTTAACGTTTTCACTTATAAATCTGGGGCGGGATTCTCCGTTTTGCCAGCGCCCGGGGGTTTCCCGACGGCGTGGGGCTGCCCCACTATGGGAAACCCCATTGACCGGCCGGCGTAACGGAGAATCCCGCCGACGGGCCGACGCAGAAAAGTGGGGCGGTGGGCTGGAGAATCCAGCCCCTGGTGTCTGCATCTCATTGCAGCAGTGTAGGGCCAAAACCTCAACAAGTTTATAAGAATTACTTATTCATTCACTTATGTTGTGACTCAGGGATGAGGGGGGCTGGAATTGAGCGTTCGCCCAGGGTGTCGTAACACAGGTGAGACAAAAAAATTATAGAATAATGAAAAGACGATTTTGAAATAAACGTGTGCATTTTTATAGATCAGTTCAGGAGAAGAGGGGCGTGGGTATATGTGTGCCTATCATTGAAGGTGCCAAGACTGGTTGAGAATGTGAGGGGATCTCATTGAAATATATAAAATTCCAACTGGGCTGCATAGGCTGGTTACAAAGGTGTTGTTTCCTTTGGCTGGGGTGTTCTAGAACAAGGGGTCACAGTTTCAGGATATAGGGCGGGCCATTTAGGATTGAGAAGAGGAGAAATGAAGGTGAAGGTGAGCCTATGGAATTCTCTTCCGCAGAAGGCTGTGGAGGCCAAGTTACTGAACATATTTAAGAAGGAAATAGATGGATTTCTAAAGGGGTAAGGAGGAAGCACAGGAGTGTAATGTTGAGATAGAGAATCATGTTGAATTGTGGTATTGGCTTGACTGGCCAAATGGCCTACTCCTGCTCCTATTTTCTATGCTTCTATGTTATCAATAGCGGCATAGAGTACAAAAGCAAGGAGTTATAGTAAACCTGTACAAAACACTGGTTCATCCGCAGCTGGAGTATTGCATCCAGCTCTGGGCACCACACTTCAGGAACGGTGTGAAGGTATACCAGAGAGTGCAAAAAAGGTTCAAAAGATTCCAGGGATGAGGAACTTCAGTTGCGTCAATCAAATGGAGAAGCCGGGACTGTTCGCCATGGAGACGGTTGAGAGGAGATTTGATCAAAGTATTCAAAATCATGAGGGGTCTGGATGGAGTAGGTAGAGAGAAACTGTTCCCTTTGGTGGAAGTGTCAGAACCAGGGATCACAGATTTAAGGCAAAAAAGGGCAGCACGGTGGCGCTGTGGTAGCACGGCACCACCGACAGCAGTCTCACGGCGCCGAGGTCCCAGGTTCGATCCCGGCTCTGGGTCACTGTCCGTGTGGATTTTGCACATTCTCCCCGTGTTTGCATGGGTTTCGCCCCCACAACCCAAAGATGTGCAAGGCAGGTGGATTGAACACGCTAAATTGCCCCTTAATTGGAAAAAATTAATTGGGTACTCTGAATTTATTTTTTTAAAAGATGGCGACCTGAGGTAAAATGTTTTTAAGCAGCGAGCGGTTAGGATGTGGAATGCACTGAGGGTGTGTGGAGGCAGGTTCAATCATTTATTTCAAAAGGGAATTAGATTGTTTCCTGAAATGTACGATGGAAAGGCAGGGGGAGTGGGGGAAGTGGTACTAGGTGAATGTTTATTTTTAATTCTTTCCCAGGGCGTGGGAATTGCTGGCTCGGCCAGAATTTCTATTGCCCACCCTTCATTGTCCTTGCAGCAAGCTAGCAAGGACATGAGAGGTGGAATGGCCTCCGAACATGCTCTAATCATTCAATAATTCAAATGGTTGACCATTGATTGCCCTCTGAAATGACCTAAAATTGTTTCAATATGACTGCAGACAAACTATAATAAGTATAAAACTGGACAGACCATCCGCCATTGAACTTGGATACAGCAAAGGCAAGCAACATCCTGATCAGTCATATCCACTGACACTCAGCTTTCAACCAATGCCCCAGACTCCTCCACCACATTAACTTTGTTTCTTTCTCCACAGATGCTGTCAAATTTGTTCAGTGCCTCCCACATGTTCTGGTTTTATTTCAGATTTCCAGCATCGGAAATGTTTTGCTTCTGTCCTCCGTTACCAACCCTGGGCATGTCCTGTCCACCAGAGGTGATGTCGCAATGGTACACTGCCAGGAAGGAGGACATACTCAACAATAACTCAGCAGCTCATAGCGGCTGGTCAAATGTGAGCAGATAAACCTCCTGTTGGTTACCATCTACCACCCTCCCTTAACCAATGTATCAGTACACCTCCACTGGGAAGAAACACTCAAGATAGCAAAATTGTACTCTGGGAGGGGGAGTTCAATGTCTATCACTAAGAGTAGCTCGGTAGCACCACTACTGACTGAGTTAGTCAAGTCCTGAAGGAAATCGCTTCCAGATCAGAGAGGCAGAAGGAGGTGAAAGGACCAGCACCATGGAGAAACCTACTTGATCTCATCCTCACCAATCTACACGTCATACATCTGTCCATGACAGAGGAGTCTTCATCGCATAGTCCTTGTCGAGACAAAGTCCCATGTTCACCGTGAGGACACCCTCCATCATGATGTGTGGCACTACCCAATTGTGCTAAATGGGATAGATTCAGAACAAATCTAGAAGCTCAGAACTGGGCATCCACATGGTGTCGTCGGCCCTGATCAGCAGCATATACTCCAGCACAATCTGTAACCTCATAGCCCAGCATATTCATCACTCTACCATTGCCAACATGCCAATGGACTTACCCTGGTTCAATAAGAAGTTAGAAAAGTGAGCCAGGAGCAGCACCCCAAAGTGAAGTCCAAACTGGTGAGACTATAACACAGGGGTACATGCATACTAAACAGCAGAAACAGCATGTGATAGACAGAACTAAGTATAATCCAACAAACAATCAATCAAATCAAGGCTCTGCAATCCTGCTACACCCAGTCATGAATGGTGATGGACATTTAAACAACTATCGCGAGGAGGAGGCTCCATGGACATTCCTCATTGATGACAGAGATCAACCTGTGTGTGAAAAAAACAAGGCTGAATTATTTTCATCCATCTTCAACCAGACGTACCAAATAAATGAGCCTTTAAAAAAATTCATTGTTTGGATGTGGGTGTCACTGGCTAGGCCAGCATTCATTGCCAATCCCTAGTTGCCCTTGAGAAGGTGGTGGTGAGTTGCTATTCGTGAGCCGCTGCAGTTCATGAGATGTAGGTGCACTCACTGTGCTGTTAGGGGGCCGGGGGGGGGGGGGGGGGGGGGGGGGGAGTTCCAGGATCTTGACCCAGTGACAGTGAAGGAATGGCGATATATTTCCAAATCAAGATGATGAGTGACTTGCAGGGGAACTTGTAGGTGGTGGTGTTCCCATGTGTTTGCTGCCTTTGTCCTTCTAGATGGCAGTAGTCATGGGTTTGGAAGATGCTGTCTGAGGAGCCTTGGTGAGATCCTGTAGTGCCTCTTGGAGTTGGTACACACTGCTGCCACTATTCATTGGCGGCGGCAGGAGTGAATGCTTGTGGATGGGGTGCCAATCAAGTGGGCTGCATTGTCCTGGATTGTGTAAAGCTTCTTGAGTGTTGTTGGAGCTGCACTCATCCAGGTAAGTGGAGAGTATTCCATTGCACTCCTGACTTGTGCCTTGTAAATTGTGGACAGACTTTGGGGGGGTCAGGAGATGAGTTACTCGCTGTAGCATTTCTAACTTCTGTCGTGTTGTAGTAGCCACAGCATTTATACTTGACAAGGACTATGCAATGATGACTCTTCCTGTCATGGACAGATGTATCTGTGACATGTAGATTGGTGAAGATGAGATCAAGTTGTTTTCACCACCTTCTGCCTGTCTGATCTGGAAGTGATTTCCTTCAGGACTTGACCAACTCGGTTGGAGATGGTCATTGGCTGGCACTTGTATGATGTGAATGTTACTTGCCACTTGTCAGATCTTGCTGCATTTAGACATGGAGTGTTTCAGTATCTGAGGAGTCGTGAATGGTGCTGAACATTGTAATCATTGAAATTGGTTGGATGTGTCCTGATTTTTGTGTACCGGACATATTTAGGCAATTTTCCAAATTGCTAGGTAAATGCCAATGTTTGTTGCTGTGCTAGAACAGCTTGGCTAGGGGTGCAGTACAAGTCTTCCGTACTATTGCCAGATTCCAATCAAACAAATTCACCAGTCTACTCTCGATCATCAAAGAAGCCACGGAAGGTTACCTTGACAGTGCTATCAAGTGGCACTTACTGAGCAATTAACAGCTCACCTTCATTCAGTTTGCCATATTCCGGCCATAAAAGTGCCAGGCAATGACCATCTCTGGTACTAGAAAGTCTGAAAATATCCATTTGATGTTTCATAACATTACCATCTTTAGTCCCTCACCATCAACAGCCTGGCAGGTCACTATTGACCAGAAACCTAACTGGACCAGCCATATAAATACTGTGGCCGCAGAGCAGGTCAGAGGCTGAGAATTCTGCAGCAAGTAACTCATTTTCTGACTCCCCCAAGCCCGTCCACCATCTACCAAGACACAAGTCAAGAGGGTAATGGAATACTCTCCAACAACAATTGAGAAGCTTGACACCATCCAAGACAAAGCAGCCACTTAATTGGCACCCCATCCACCACCTTCAACATTCATTCCCTCCACCATCGACACACAATGGCAGCAGTGTGAACCATCTAAAAGATGCACCGCAGCCACTCACCAAGACTCCTTCGACAGCATGCCCACAAAGCTAGAACCTCAAGAACCAGGGCCGCAGACGCATGGGAAAATCACCAGCGGCAAGTTGCCCTCCAAGTCACACACCATCCTTACTTGGAAATGTATCGCCGTTCTTTCACTGTCACTGGGAACTCCCTCCCCAACACCTCATGGACTACAGCGGTACAAGAAGGCAGCTCACCACCATCTTCTCACGGGCAATTGGGGATGGGCAATAAATGTTGCTCTAGCCAGCGGTACCCATATTCTGTGAAAGAAACAAAATGGAAAATAGGTAAAGGCGAGTCATAATCTCTTTTTATTCCACCCAGTTGTGTTTCACAGAAACCTGAATGTGGTGTAAAACAAGCTGCCAATTCAATATTGGTTGATTTGCATTGCTGCCAAGGTTGAGCTTTGCACCCATTCCAAAGTCTTTTGTTGGAGTACATTAGTCACCCGCTCATGGAATTTGTTGCATCCAACATGTATTGGTGCTAAACTGAACTATTTGCCACTGAAAAATATTTGTGGTTTAAGGATAATTTGTCCCTGGAAGGTTAAAGCAATTTTTTTTGAAGATTATAAAGAAAGCAAAATCTTCTTGGTGTAACATCTTAGTTCCCAGTGGGCTGATGTCTTGGGTTAGTCACATCTGCCACCTACAGTTTTCATGCATCTTAATCAAACCTTTTAATACACGACAATTACACAGACTTTCATGAAGATATGCTGCCATTTGTAATATGAAATATATGGACTAAACATGGAGCCTTTTATGATAAAATAACGCAATTTCAAATAGAGCTATCAGAATCCCTGATGCCTGGCAAATTCTTCTTCATACTTTAGATGTAGCAAACACATCAAAGAATAGGATGAGCGTTTGTTTGCACTTTGCAATCACTGTAATAAAATAGACTGTTCACTGACAGGGCACTTTGTTATTCATGGAGGTTACGGTCAGACTGAAAAGGGAGCTTTAATTTGATGCTGATTTATTCAATCTGGTGATGACTACCAGCACAGACCGATTTTTTGCAAGTGAGGGAGAAGGAAGCCAGGCTGTCATGTTTATGGAGACTGCGTTACATAGAGGTGAAAACTACCAGGGCTAATTTTCCTCCCATGTTCTTTGCAACAGCCATGATTATTCTGGATATCGAACCTGGAGAACCCCGCCTGACTTATCAAGGCAGCAAAATGGCACTTTCAACTTCCCAATGTGCCAGAGCTAGCCCCTTTCAGGGACGTTCCCTAAAGGAAGGGTCCACTGGCCCGCTAGTCCAATCGGGGATGGGAATTGGGAATTCACCAGGACGTGTTGGGACTTGTCCCATCAGTTGGACCCTAGAGAGGAGTATGGAAAGACCATTTTAATGTACTCTGTAAATTTGGCCGGGTGTGGGGGCAGGAGTGGCTGCCGTATGGCTGCCATTCCATAGGGCAGGGACTCACTTTAGGTACCTGGGGGTGCAGGTTGCCTGGGAGTGAGGGGGCTCCGCAACATTTCTAGTTCGGTGGGGAGGGTGAAAGCTGATCTGGCAAGGTGGGATGGTCTCCCTCTGTCACTGGCGGGTCAGGTACAGGCGGTTAAAATGAACGTGTTGCCGCGATTTCTGTTTATTTTTCAATGCCTGCCAATTTTCCTGCCAAAGGCTTTTTTCAGAGAGATTGAGGGAAAGATTACGTTGTTCATATTGGGAGGGAAGGTGGCCAGAGTTAGAAAGGTGCTGCTACAGAGGGGAAGGCAGGCAGGGGGTTTGGGTCTTCCGAACCTGATGTATTACTACTGGGCGGCGAATGTGGAGAAGGTGCGGAGCTGGATCAGAGGGGTTGATTCCCAGTGGGTCAGAATGGAGGAGAATTTGTGTAGGGGGTCGGGATTGAAAGCACTAGCAACAGAGCCGCTCCCGATAGCCCCGGGGAAGTACTCAGGGAGTCCGGTAATAATAGCTTCATTGAGAATTTGGAGGCAGTTTCGCCAACACTTCGGTTGGGGACAGGGTCAAGAGAAATGCTGATTCGGAGGAATCACAGATTTGAGCCAGGGAGGTGGGATGGAAATTTTCGGAAATGGGAGGAGAAGGGGATTAAGACACTGAAAGATTTGTTTCTTAGGGGTCGGTTTGCAGGATTGAAGGAGCTGGAAGCGAAGTATGGGCTGGAGCAGGGGGAAACGTTTAGATACATGCAGGTTCGAGATTTTGCCAGAAAGGAGATACAGAACTTCCCGGTGGAGCCGGCCTCCACATTGCTGGAGGAGGTGCTGACGACAAGGGGACTGGAGAAGGGGGTAGTGTCAGCGGTCTACGGAGCTATTTTGGAAGAGGAGAAGGCACCACTGGAAGGGATCAAAGCAAAGTGGGAGGAAGAGTTGGAAGAGGATATGGTGGAGGGGTTCTGGTGTGAGGTGCTCCGGAGAGTGAACGCCTCCACCTCGTGCATGAGGTTGGGGCTGATACAGCTGAAGGTGGTATATAGAGCGCACTTCACGAGGGGGAGATTGAGCCTATTCTTTGAAGGAGTAGAAGATGTGTGTGAACGTTGCGGGGGGGGCCCCGCTAATCACGTTCATATGTTTTGGTCCTGTCCAAAGCTAGAGGATTACTGGAAGGAGGTTTTTAGGGTAATTTCTAAAGTGGTGCTCGTGAAACTGGACCCGGGCCCCCGGGAGGCAATATTCAGGGTGTCGGACTAGCCAGGGTTGGAAACGGGTGCGGAGGCAGATGTTGTAGCCTTCGCCTCGTTGATCGCCCGAAGGCGGATCCTGATGGGTTGGAGAGCAACCTCTCCATCCTGTGCCCTGGCGTGGCGGGGGGGGGGGGGGTCTGTTGGAATTCTTGACTGTTGAGAAGGTTAAGTTCGAACAGAGGGGAAGAACAGAAGGGTTCTACAATTCAGGGGCATTATTCATTATGCACTTTCAAGAACTGGATAACATCGAACATTAGTTGGGGGGTGGGTGTGTGGGAGGGTTGGGGGGGAGGGGGGTGATGGGTGTTAATGGGGGCTATGGGTGATTCCTTTTTGTCAGTTGGTTATGTGAACATGTGGGCGAATGTTTTGGGTTTGGTGGGAGGATGGGATCATTGTTATTGATATGGGGATTGACATATTTGTTACTGATTATTGTTTATTGTTGGTGGGTGTAAATTTGGGAGAAAATGCGAAAAAGGAGGAGAATAAAGAAATATTTAAAGTACTCTGTAAATATTTTTTTATGGTTGGAATAAATCATTGTTTGTCATAAGTTAACCGGTGAAGCCAATTCGTAAAGTTATTACCCAATGGTTCTCTCGATGATCAATCTGTTAGCTTCTTGTCACATTCCTCTGGGCCCTTCAGATTATGATAATCAGCCATTGAAGCAGGGGTTTGCTTTGTAGGCCACAAACCATTTGTGGATCTGGTTCTCTTTCGTAAAGAGGTCCAAGAGGGTTGAAGACAGCATGGCAATTTGCTTTATATGGGGCAATGACTTCAGTTGCACAAAATTTAGTGATCAAGGTTGAGTGGGTGTCCTGCAGCCAGTTTTAATGCGGTCCTTCTAACAATAATGCCCTGGATTGTATGGAAGAAGCAAAAGCTGTATGGCCCCTCTCTCTCTGCTCCCTTGCTGTGATGCCAAACCTTATGAATGGGACAGCTCTGTTGTAAATGCACACCCGTCCTGATCCTTGGCTAATGTTACACAGCTATCTTCACAACCATTGAGGGAGCAGTGCGGACAGATGAGCAGGCTGCAGATCTTCATGCGGTAGGTCACAGAGATGTCCGACTGTCTCTTTCATAAGGCACACTCTTCATGTGCAGTGCTCTTAGACATAGCCCTGATGTTACCTGCACAGCTTTCATATCCTTGAAGAGCTAATATCTTGTGTGCTAATCTAATCCTAATTTAAAATGGTGGCTGATCCTGAGTAACCAAACAGACTTAAGAACTACTATCTTAATAGATGTCTAGACTGAATACATAAAAGCAAAAGGAAATATTTACACTTGGTTATCATACTAGACTACCCTTTCAATAGTGTGAAATGTGCTCTACTTTACAGTTCAAAATCTTTTCCACATTAACAATGTTGATCTTTTACTTGACAATGGGAGCTAAAGCAGGACCTTTGGCTACCCTGCTCGACGGCCATTTTCTTTGGTCCTGCCTCTGTGTGGTCCCAAGTGGACCCATGAAAATCCAGCCCCAAACATCAATGGCTTATCGTTCTTTGGAAAATACCGTGAAAACTGAGGCAGCTCCAGCATTCATTCAACACCTGTGGAATTGCACTTTCCAGGAAAAATCATTGGCACTAGGAAACCAGGATCATTCTCCCTCTCCTCTTCCCAGAAATTCTGCAGGATCAACTAGGATCATCCTGTATCTCTCAATACCGCACCACCTCTGCCCACTGAGCCATCGGTGGGGCCCCGAATGAGTATTATTAGGCACTAATTGACAAAAAGGTAAGCATATTATTGAATAATGTGGGGCCACAATCAATGCCCGGTGTACTAGATTCTTTCAGGGCCTGAATTTCTGAATGTCAGTGAGCCTCGTTGTTAAAGGCCATGCTCTGGACCTCGGTGAGTCTAACAAAAGTCATTGCAACGTCATTTTCAATTCATTTTTAAAAACAACAAACTCCCTTCAGATAACTGTTCAAAGTGAATAATGTTATAATGTGAATAATGTTATAAGCTTCGTATATTAAAAGCAAAGAGATCATCTACAGCATATTGCCATCCCTCAAAACTGCAGTTGACACCGATTTTATTCACTGTCTCTACTCATTGGCATCTAAGTTTTAACTCATCATCATCGAGAGTGAATTAAGCTCTAATTGTTCATTAAAACAATCCGCTGTTCTAAAGATTTCCAAAAATTAATTTTCCGTGATTCCACATTTTAAATTCCTTCTGCTAATTTATTTTGTCCCTGGGTTCAGCTCTGCACTATTTTTAGTTTTCTGTAAGTCTGAGTTTGAATTCCAATTGTGTTTTGTCTGAATGATTTATCGCTTTATTTGTTACCATTGCGTGAAATGTCACATTACTTCAGTCAGTTATTTCCATTTCCCGTTTAGTTTACTCCCCGATGCAAGGCTTTCTCGTCATTGTGAATTTTTGCTTTTAAAAATCGGGGGCATCATAAACAGGTGGATTATTTCCTCTCCCTTTTGCACAGTGTAGAAAGCATTCATACATTTACCCTGGCCATTCATTAGATATAGTACAGGCCCGGAGATTGGAAGCATTGTCAACTATGATGAGGATAGTCTCGAACTTCAAAAGCACACAGACATATTGGTGGATTGGGAAGACAAGATGAAGTTCAGTGCAGAGCAGTGTGAGGTGATTCATTTGACAGGCGGAATGTGGAGAGACGGCATAAAATAAAGGCAGAAATTCTGAAGCCAGTGCAGGAACAAAGGGACCTCGGCCAAATGTACATAAGTCATTGAAGATGACAGAGCATATTGAGAGAGCAGTTCATAAAGCATATTGTCTCTTCGGCTTTATTATTAGAGTCAGTGAGTACAGGAGTAAGGAGTTCATGTTGAACCTGTATCAGACATGGGTTAGGCCTCCTCTGGAGTTCTGCAGCCAGTTCTGGGCGCTTCCTTGAGAAAGGATGTGAAGGCATTGGGGAGAGTACAGAGGAGATTCACAAGAATGATTCCAGGGATAAACAACTGTAGCTATTGTCATGTTGGGTGCTCTGCTACACAGACAAACCAACACGGTTGCGGATGGTACAACTCAGTTTTATTACTAACAATATTTGCAATGGTAAACTGGTTACTGTGGTTCGTTCATTACCCTTGAATCCGTGGACCTATCCCTAACACTATCTTGGAGTGGCACTCAGCACATGGTGGATGTCTGAGTGGCTTGCTGTGAGCTCTGTGCCCTGAGCTGTCTCCTGCTGGAATGAACGGGAAGTGTCGTGTTCCCCGTTTTATAGTGTGTATGCTCTTGCCTATGATTGGCTGCGGTGTTGTGTGTGTATTGATTGGTCCGTTGATCTGTCCATCAGTGTGTATGTATATTTGCACCATGATGTTTACCTGAATATCATGACAGCTATGAGGATAGGTTGCAGAGGAGTTGGGTTTGTTTTCAATGGAGAAAAGAAGTCTGAGAGGAGACCTAATAGAGGTATTCAAGATCCTGAGGGCTATGGACGGGTAAATAGTGGGAAAATATTCCCTTTCAAGAGTACATAAAGAACTAGAGGACACAATTCAAAATAATGGGCTAAATGAATAGAAGTGATGTGAGGAAACATTTTTTCACCCAGAGGGTGGTTGGAGTCTGAACGAAGTTCCTGAGAGGGTGGCGGAGGCAGGTTTGATCGAGGTATTCAAAAGGGAATCAGATTGTTATCTGAAAAGAGAGAATGTGCAAGGTACGGGGATAAGGTAGGGGAGTGAGACCAGGTGAAATGCTCCTTCAGAGAGCCAGTGCAGACTCGATGGTTGAATGGCCTCCTTCTGCGTTGTAAGGATTCTGTAAAATTTTCATGGCTCTGCCATAATGCACTTGTAATCACAACCTCAAATAATCACCAGACCATGCCTGATCATGGGCAGCACAGTAGCATAGTGGTTAGCACAGTTGCTTCACAGCTCCAGGGTCCCAGGTTCGATTCCCCGCTGGGTCATTGTCTGTGTGGAGTCTGCACGTTCTCCCCGTGTCTGCGTGGGTTTCCTCCGGTTTCCTCCCACAGTCCAAAGACGTGCAGGTTAGTTGGATTGGCCATTATAAATTCCGCTTCGTGTCCAAAATGGTTAGGTGGGATTACTGGGTCCGGGATAAAGGGGATAGGATGGAGACATGGGGCTTGGGCAGGGTGCTCTTTCCAAGGGCTGGTGCAGACTCTATGGGCTGAATGGCCTCCTTCTGCACTGTAAATTCTATGAATTCTATGATACCTACAATGTGACATAGCTCACCAGCCTCTGACTGAGTTACAAGTTTTTGCTATCCAGGTTAAGCGACATCTCAGCTTTTCAAATTCTCGTCGTTGTTTTCAAATTCCTGCATGACCACACCCCTCCCCACCTCTGAAGTTCTGTAAACTACTTTGCCCTGGCATTTGAATGCACTGCCCAGGAGCGTAATGGAGCCAGTTTCAATCATGGTTTTCAAATGGAAATAAGATAAGCACCTGCAGGGAATAAATTTACAAGGCAATGGGAAAAGGGCGGGTCAGTGGGACTAGCTAAATTGCTCTTGCAGAGTGCCAGTATGTGGCTCTATGGGCTGAATGTCCTCCTGCGCTGTAAACATTCCAAGCTTCTATTCTAACCTCCTATCTGGACTCCTCTAATTCTGGTCCCTTGAACACCCCATGGGTGATATATGGGTGTTACCAGAAAGATTTATGTGAGGGCTAGCATCTTTGATCCCGTACCAAGCCACACACCCATGTCAAACGGGGTGTATGAAGGGAAAACTGGCATCCCATAACTCTCTAACTCTCAGTAATCCATCAGTTCAGGCTGGTGTGGGGACATCACTCCTTATAAGTACACAAAGACTCGGAACAGGTTGAGGAAGAGGTTGACAATCCTGACAAGTTAGTAGGCTTAGGAGGCAGAGACCAACATATTGTGTGGCACACACAGGGCACAGACATGACCCTTGGTAA
This sequence comes from Scyliorhinus torazame, assembly GCF_047496885.1. NCBI lineage: Eukaryota > Metazoa > Chordata > Chondrichthyes > Carcharhiniformes > Scyliorhinidae > Scyliorhinus > Scyliorhinus torazame. Next base: position 365,408,163 of record NC_092707.1, read on the forward strand.
GGTAAGTAGCCAATCACCTGTGAAGAGCCAGGGGCCTCACACAGTTCCTCGAGTTAGCCATGGGAAGACATAACAGAAGACTGGGAGATATAGAAGAGGTTGAGTTCCATGTAGTCAAAACTATTGCTAATGATGATGGGAAGGAAGACCCCTTGCCCAACAAAGTAGGCAACATATTTGTGACAAAGTTGACTTAAACTTACAAGAGGGATCAGTTTCTGACCCCATAGCACTCAATGGAAAAGTAGCTTCTTGCGACTTGGAACATGGAATATAAGGTGGCCGCGATTTTCTGCTCCCATTTTATTTGGCCGGTTTGGTGTCGTGAGTGGAGAATCTCGCAAGAGGCCCAAATTGCATTTTATGTTGGTGGGAAATTTCACCCCGATCGTCCGCCTACCCTCCCTTCCTCCCCTCCCCATTGGTGGCAGGCTGCGTTTCCCGCCATGCAACATTGGGAACCGCATTTCCATTCATTTGCATCTAATTATTGGGCCTCCCTGCAGGGATCAGCCCTTTCCCAGATCCACAAATCCACCCACGACGGCGAGACGTCACGACGGCACGATTCTCGACTGCTTTCAGAAGGCATGCAAGCTGACATCAGAGGGTGACAGGGCACCAGGAAAGTACTCAGGGGTTCCAGGTGAAGCCTCGGGGTGGGGGGCGGGTGCTGGGAAATACTCGGGAGATGAGACCTCGGGGGTACCAGCAAAATACTCGGGGGGGGGGGGGGGGGGGGGTACCGGGAAATACTCGGAGGGCACAGGGAGAGGTGTTGGATGTTCCAGGAGAGGCCTTGGGGGGTTAGAGGGCTGAAGGAACAGGGGCCAGAAGGGGCGAAGAGTTGGGGCCAGATGGTGAAGACAGCCAAGTGTTACAATGACTGTTCCTGAGGCTGTCCTCCTCTGCTGCTGGACCACTGCCTTCTTGGAGGTCCCTGACACTGGGAAGGAAGCTTGGCCATTGCCAAAGGGGTGGGTGCCCATTCATCACACGGATCCACTTATATGTCGAAGGGACAGGGGGAAAGGGGTCTGCAGATGCACTACTGACAAGGCCAAGTCTAATGGTGAGACACATCTGTTATGTACATTCCATTGCAGCCGGGATCTTTGAACTACAACTCAGTTAAGATGCCTGTAGGCTGCCTGTGCACCCAATTGTGTCCACTAAATCAACACTGAATCCAAGGAGACAAATGTTAACTGTCAACTTTCTTTCATTTTGCAGTGAATTGAGCGAGAGAAAGATGGAGCCTGTGGAGCTGGCTATCATTCTTCTGGCAAACAGAGGGGAGACAAGACGTCAAGGGAGGCACTTACCTTTCCAGAGGCATGAGGAGAACCCTGAGGAGGAAGGGTGGCAGGGCCTGCTCCACAGGTAGAGGAGATACCCCAGAGAGTGGTCACTCAGAGGCACCTTCCTTGACCCAGGGTGCACAGCCGGCAGCTGACCTTCCTGCAGATGAGTGTGAGCTGGTCTCGCCGAAGACTTTGCCTGTCAATGCACCTTTCTGCAGGGTTTGGTGCCACGGGAAGTTGGAAGGCATTCACTGCCTGTGGCATTGTAAGTCACAGCTGCCCTCAACTTTCACTTGACTGGACCTTTCCAGGGCTCTACGGTTGATTTTTGAGGCAACTTGCAAGCCTCCGCTCATAAGTGCAGCCAGGAGGTGTCTCTTCGCTAGAGTTTACAACCATGTCCATTTCAACCAGGATCAGGCAAGTCAGGATGCAAGAGCTATGGGATTCATGTGGATGTCTGGCTTTCCACAGATGCATGATTCTATCAACTGCTCTCTCATGTGGCTCTCAGATCCCCATGGCATCAAGGAGTGCAGTTCGTGAACCGCAAGGACTTCTGCTTCCTGAATGTTCAGCTGGTCTGCAAAGCGAATCCACCAGGTGTGCACTTGCTCCCCGTGAGTGTTCACGACTCATACATCCTGAGCTACTCTCAGATCCCTGGCACCTTTGAGGGTCCACAGCGACCACACTATTGGCTCCTCAGGGACAAGGAGCACCCCCCCTGAGGATGTGGCTGATGATGCCTGTGCGAAGGCCACCAGATGTAGCAGAGACTAGATATAATGAGGCCCATGCTGCTCCTCGCACTTTAGTGGAGCAGACCATCGGAATGCTGACAATGAGGTTCCAGTTCCTGGGCCAGTTTGGTGGAGCACTGCAATATAATCTGCAGAGAGTGTCATGCATCATGGTTGGCTTTTGCACCCTGCACAACCTGCCACTTCAACAGTGGGAGGAGCTGCCTGAGGAGGAGATGGAGGAGCGGCACATTTACTCAGGTGAGGAGGATGTCGAGGTGGACGAGGAAGAGCAGGTTCTGGAGGGAGAGGATGTCGCCCATGAGACAGTGGTAAAAGCCAGACATGATGGAACCCCATCATAGACAACCGATTCATGGAGGGTGATGATTTGAACCACCGAGGATATCCCATCATCCTTACCTCCCTTCTATGAGCATTGCTCTCCCATCTGACTGCTGGTAGAGCACGCCCTCAATAATATCGCTCATGTCATGGGGTTGCTCATAGTCCACATTGCAGGAGGGTGAGGATGATGATTTGCGGCGGGGACAGTCCATTGTTCTTCAAAGAACTACTGTGAATGTCTGATTCCAGTGCGGTTGATGGCAGCTGGCTTACTCTGAACGACCTGGTCATATCATGGCGATGTCACGCGGAGAGTTTCACCCCTCCTGATTTAAGGTGATCTGTATTCTTGAGGTTCAGTGTCACTGGAGACTGAGGTGACTGGAATATGGGGTCAATCAGCAGGACAACATGTGCAGAGAGCACACATTGACAATGACTGGGATGAGTTAGAGTAACCCTGAACATTGTTAGAGACAAAGAGAGATAGGCGTCACAAATGTGTTCAGTCACTGAGTCGATGTCACCAATGTGCTGGCAACCTGACAGATACACGTGAAGGAAGCTCTGGATTCATGTTTTCAGGCAGGCACTATAGCAAGACATCTCATCAGAACAAGGAGCCATAGAAAGAGTGCAATTAGTAAGAGATTATTTACAGAGGCGAACGCTACCTACAAATACTTAACACCCGTGCCCATGTTGTGCATCTAGACCTTCTGAAACTTTCTGAGCTGCTGCTGTATCCTGGTGCAACCCCAGCGTGCTGTCTGCCACGTCCTGTAATCTGTGATGACCTTGTCAGGCGTCCTCTGGAATTCCGAGACCTGGAAGCCCCCGGCCTGCTTTCGAGGTCCTGCTGTGTGGCAGTGCCACCCTCCTTGGTCTTTGGAGCTGGAGCGGAAGTGGTCACAGGAAGAGGGGATTCGGATGGGCTGGGTACGCCCGGGGTCATCTGGGTGGATGGCCCAGGCTGTGGACCAACTGCTCCTGAATTCTCAGACCCCTGGTTCCTCCTTGAGATAGAGGGACAGCTGGGGTGAGCTCGAAAACCCCCACTGTCCTCTGACGTTGGCATTTGTGGATCCCCAAAGTGCCTGCACCATGGAGAACATGTCGTGCAGCAGTGCAGGACAGAAATCTTGCACCAAGGTCTCCAAGGTGGTCGCTAACCTCGCTGTGTTGGCCTGGTTGTGTCGTAGTGTCGGCTCAATCACATTAAACACAAGGTGGTAGGACCCTCCATTCTACCTTTCAATGCGAGGAGTGTAGCCAGAGGCAGATTTATACTTTTCAGGGACCTGCCCTCTCCCTCTTTGCGGGGGCCCCAAGTCACACCCTGTCCCCTGGTGACGAAACGCCCACCCCCGATGACATCAAGCTCTATCCCCAATGATGTTGAACCCCGCCCCCAATGACATACAGACAACCCCAATGACATTGAGCCCCATCCCCAATGACATACAGACAACCCCAATGACATTGAGCCCCGTCCCCAGTGACATTCAGACAACCCCAATGACATCGAGCCCCATCCCCAATGACATAGAGCCTCATCCCCAATGACATAGAGCCTCATCCCCAATGATGTTGAACCCCGCCCCAATGACATTCAGCCCCATCCCCAATGACATTGAGCCCTGCCCATAATGCCACTGAGCCAACCCAATAGTGTTGAACCCCGCCCCCAGTGGCATACAGCCCCGTGCCAGTGACACTGAGTCCCATCCCCAATGACATTGAGCCCTGCCCCCAATGACATAGAGTCCCATCCTCAATGATGTCAAGCCCTGCCCTCAATTACATAGAGCCCCATCCCCAATTATGTTGAGCCCCGCCCCCAATGACATAGAGCCCCACCCCCAATAACATCAAATCCCACCCCAATGACATAGAGCCCCACCCCAATAACATCAAATCCCACCCCCAATGACACCAAGCCCCACCCCCAATGACATAGAACCCTATCCCCAATAACATAGAGTCCCATCCCTGATGACATAGAGCCCCATCCCCAATAACACCAAGCCCCACCTCCAATGACACAGAGCACCATCCCCAATGACATCGAGCCCCGCCCCCAGTGACTCCGAGCCCCATCCACAATGACACCCAACCCCATCCCCAATGACATCGTACCCTATCCTCAATTATATTGAGCCCCGCCCCCAACGACAACGAGCCCCGTCCTCATTGACACCGAGCTCCATCCCCAATGACACCGAGCCCCATCCCCAATGACACCAAGCCCCATCCCCAATGACACCGTACCCTATCCCCAATAACACGAAGCCCCAACCCCAACGACACTGAGCCCCATCCCCAATGACACCAAGCCCCACCCCCAATGACATCGTACCCTAACCCCAATTATATTGAGCCCCGCCCCCAACGACACTGAGCCCCGTCCTCATTGACACCGAGCCCCATCCCCAATGACACCGAGCCCCATTCCCAATGACATTGAGCCCTGCCCATAATGCCACTGAGCCCAACCCAATAGTGTTGAACCCCGCCCCCAATGGCATACAGCCCCGTGCCAGTGACACTGAGTCCCATCCCCAATGACATTGAGCCCTGCCCCCAATGACATAGAGTCCCATCCTCAATGATGTCAAGCCCTGCCCTCAATGACATAGAGCCCCATCCCCAATTATGTTGAGCCCTGCCCCCAGTGACATAGAGCCCCACCCCCAATAACATCAAATCCCACCCCCAATGACATAGAGCCCCACCCCAATAACATAAAATCCCGCCCCCCAATGCCATAGAGCCCCACCCCCAATAACATCAAATCCCACCCCCAATGACATAGGACCCTATCCCCAATAACATAGAGCCCCATCCCTGATGACATAGAGCCCCATCCCCAATAACACCAAGCCCCACCTCCAATGACTCCGAGCCCCATCCACAATGACACCCAACCCCATCCCCAATGACATTGTACCCTATCCTCAATTATATTGGGCCCCGCCCCCAACGACACCGAGCCCCATCCTCATTGACACCGAGCCTCATCCCCAATGACACCGAGCCCCATCCCCAATGACACCAAGCCCCATCCCCAATGACACCGAGCCCCATCCCCAATGACACCAAGCCCCATCCCCAATGACACCGTACCCTATACCCAATAACACGAAGCCCCAACCCCAACGACACTGAGCCCCATCCCCAATGACACCAAGCCCCACCCCAATGACATCGTACCCTAACCCCAATTATATTGAGCCCTGCCCCCAACGACACTGATCCCGTCCTCATTGACACCGAGCCCCATCCCCAATGACATTGTACCCTAACCCCAATTATATTGAGCCCTGCCCCCAACGACACTGAGCCCCGTCCTCATTGACACCGAGCCCCATCCCCAATGACACCGAGCCCCATCCCCAATGATATCGAGTCCCCAATGACACCAAGCCCCACCCCAATGACATTGTACCCTAACCCCAATTATATTGAGCCCTGCCCCCAACGACACTGAGCCCCGTCCTCATTGACACCGAGCCCCAACCCCAATGACACCGAGCCCCATCCCCAATGACACCGTACCCTATCCCCAATTATATTGAGCTCCGCCCCCAACGACACGGTGCCCCGTCCTCATTGATACCGAGCCCCAACCCCAATGACACCGAGCCCCATCCCCAATGACACCGTACCCTATCCCCAATTATATTGAGCTCCGCCCCCAACGACACAGAGCCCCGTCCTCATTGACACCGAGCCCCAACCCCAACGACACTGAGCCCCATCCTCAATGACATCGTACCCTATCCCCAATTATATTGAGCTCCGCCCCCAACGACACCGAGCCCCATCCTCATTGACACCGAGCCCCAACCCCAACGACACTGAGCCCCATCCCCAATGACATCTTACCCTATTCCCAATTATGTTGAGCCCCGCCCCCAATGACGTAGAGCCCCATCCCCAATAACACCAAGTCCCGCCCCCAATGACGTTGAGCCCCATCTCCATTGACATAGAACCCGCCCCAATGACATAGAACCCTGCCCCCAATGACATAGAGGAGAATGTGCAAACGCCACATGGACGGTGGCCCGGAGCCGGGATCGCAGCTGGGACCTCGGCGCCATGAGACACTGCGCCACCGTGCTGCCCTAGAGAGTGATGAAGATTGAGATCAAAGGAAAATCTTTTGATCTGATTGCCACAAACATTTACGCCAGACCCAAGACCACAATGATATCGAGCCCCAACCCCAATGACACCGAGCCCCATCCCCAATGACATCGTACCCTATCCCCAATTATATTGAGCTCCGCCCCCAACGACACCGAGCCCCGCCCTCATTGACACCGAGCCCCGTCCTCATTGACACCGAGCCCCATCCCCAATGACATCGAGTCCCCAATGACATCGAGCAGGAAATAGAGGGATTCCATGATGAAATCCTGAAGTGTTATAATCAAGTCAAATCAACCAATGTGATATTTGTAATGGGTAACTTAAATCCGAAATTGGTGGAGGAATAGCAGGAACCCACGTCAATAAATATGGCAAAGGATTGAGAGAGACGGTGAAGAAAATGAGTTGATGGTGGCAACCGCCTTCTTCAAGCAACCAATTGATGTAAGGGCCCAGGTATCGTGTCCAGAAATCAAATAGATTATGTGGTGGTGAAACAATATTTGAGAAATAGCATAAAGAATATTCATTTGTATCCCAGCGTGGATATAAATTCAGATGGTTGTCTCCCTGTGGCAAAAATTAAGATGAAACTAAACATATCCAAAAAGAAAAAGATGTGCAACGATTTAGCATTGACATGCTGAAGGACGAGACCGTTAGAGAAGCATTCACTGTTAAAAAATGCCTCAGAGCTGAGGAAGCAGTGCAGAGATCTTTGAACAAGAAATGGAAAGAGAAAGCAAAATGAAAAATAGGAAAGAGAGAATGCTGCAAAAGATATATTACCAAAACGGAAAGGAAAACAAAAACAAATGAAGTAGTGACAGATGAGACACTAGCAATGAAGATAGAAATGGCAGAGAAAAAGATGAAATTGAAATGCTAAAGAGAAATGGTATAATGTGATGTGTGATTGGCACTGGAGCTGGGAAGAAATCACAAAACGTCTTATGCACCAGAATGCGAAATCTTTCACAGATAGAAAGAAAAAGCTAACTACAGATAGTGGATGCATTAAAGTTAAAGATGATAAATAGTGTTTGAAAGGGATGTCATTGCAAAAGGATGTATAGAATATTGAAGTGAATTGTATGATAATCCAAATCTCTCAAGGTCTCTCAAGATATAAAGGCAAACAATGGACCAAACATTATGATATCAAGAGGTAAAGAATGCTTCGAAATTGATGAGTACGGGCGGCACGGTGGTGCAGTGGTTCGCACTGCAGCCTCACGGAGCTGAGGACCCGGGTTTGATCCAGGTCCCGAGTCACAAAGAACAGTACAGCACAGGAACAGGCCCTTCGGCCCCCCAAGCCTGCGCCAATCACAGGTCCTACCTAGACCAACCTTCTATACCCCGTCTGTTCATGCGTCTATCCAGATAAGTCTTAAAGGTCGCTAATGTATCTGCCTCAACTACCTCACTTGGCAGTGCATTCCAGGCCACCACCACCCTCTGTGTAAAAAACTTCCACTGCCCATCTCCACTGAACCTATCCCCCTTCACCTTGAACTTGTGCCCCCTTGTAATTGTCATTTCCGCACTCGGAAAAAGCCTCCAACTGTTTACCATATCTATAAGGTTTGATAAGGTTCCCCACGTTTGATAAGGTTCCCCACGGTAGGCTACTGCAGAAAATATGGAGGCATGGGATTCAGAGTGATTTAGCAGTTTGGATCAGAAATTGGCTAGCTGGAAGAAGACAAAGGGTGGTGGTTGATGGGAAATGTTCAGACTGGAGTCCAGTTACTAGTGGTGCACCACAAGGATCTGTTTTGGGGCCACTGCTGTTTGTCATTTTTATAAATGACCTGGAGGAGGGCGTAGAAGGATGGGTGAGTAAATTTGCAGATGACACTAAAGTCGGTGGAGTTGTGGACAGTGCGGAAGGATGTTACAAGTTACAGAGGGACATAGATAAGCTGCAGCGCTGGGCTGAGAGGTGGCAAATGGAGTTTAATGCAGAAAAGTGTGAAGTGATTTATTTTGGAAGGAATAACAGGAATACAGAGTGGTGGGCTAATGGTAAGATTCTTGGCAGTGTGGATGAGCAGAGAGATCTCGGTGTCCATGTACATAGATCCCTGAAAGTTGCCACCCAGGTTGAGAGGGTTGTTAAGAAGGCTTACGGTGTGTTAGCTTTTATAGGTAGAGGGATTGAGTTTCGGAGCCATGAGGTCATGTTGCAGCTGGACAAAACTCTGGTGCGGCCGCATTTGGAGTATTGCGTGCAATTCTGGTCGCCGCATTATAGGAAGGATGTGGGAGCATTGGAAAGGGTGCAGAAGAGATTTACCAGAATGTTGCCTGGTATGGAGGTAAGATCTTATGAGGAAAGGCTGAGGGACTTGAGGCTGTTTTTGTTAGAGAGAAGAAGGTTAAGAGGTGACTTAATTGAGGCGTACAAGATGATCAGAGGATTGGATAGGGTGGACAGTGAGAGCCTTTTTCCTCGGATGGTGATGTCTAGCACGAGGGAACATAGCTTTAAATTGAGGGGCGATAGATATAAGACAGATGTCAGAGGAAGGTTCTTTACTCAGAGAGTAGTACGGGTGTGGAATGCCCTGCCTGCATCAATAGTGGACTCGCCAACACTAAGGGCATTCAAATGGTCGTTGGATAGACATATGGACGATAAGGGAATAGTGTAGATGGGCTTTAGAGTGGTTTCACAGGTCGGCGCAACATCGAGGGCCGAAGGGCCTGTACTGCGCTGTAATGTTCTATGTTTGATGTTCTATACCCCTCATAATTTTATAAACTTCTATCAGGTCGCCCCTCAGCCTCTGTACCTCTCGGGAGAACAATCCCAGTTTATTCAATCCCTCCTCATAGCTAATACCCTCCATACCGGGCAACACCCTGGTAAACCTTTTCTGTACTCTCTCCAAGCCTCCACGTCCTTCTGGTAGTGTTGGTGACCAGAATTGGATACAGTATTCCAAATGTGGCTTAACCCACGTTCTATATAATTAACATAATTTGCGAGCTTTTATTTTGCCCGTCCTATGAAGGCAAGCATTCCATATGCTTTCTTTACCACCATTTCCACTTGTGCTGCCACTTTTAAGGATCTGTGGACCTGCACGCCCAGATCTCTGTGTGTCTCGATCCATGTAGAGTTTGTACATTCTCCCCGTATCTGCGTGGATCTCATCCCTACACCCCAAAGATGAGCACGTTAGGTGGATTGGTCACGCTAAAGTTGTCCCTTAATTGGAAACTTGTTTTTTAAAGAAATTGAGGAGTACAGAATAAGCAAGATGGAGTAACAACAGAAAATCCAAAAGACCTTGGAGAAGCAGAATTAGAAGTGATTACAGAAATTTGTGATCAAATATAAACCAACGGATACATTCCAAGTGATTGAGACATTCATTATTCGTTAAGTTACCAAAAGCAATAGAGTGCAATCATTTTAGATCCATAAGCTTAGTGAGTCATCTCATGAAATTGAGCTTTATAATCATAATAAAATAAATCTTAACGTATTTGAAGCAGAAGTTGGTGAAACTGAGTCTGGATTTAGACCTGGAGTAGGAGTAAGAGAGGGAATATTTAACCTAAGAATAATCTAAGATGAATATTTAGAAGTAAATCAGAACATTCACATCTGCTCCTGGCCTATGAAAAACCATTGAACATGTTTTTCACCAAAAGCTAATACATGTGTTCCTAGACGAGCCACAGATCGTAAAGGAAAGGAAAGGGGCTTGGGGGGTGAGGGAGGAAGAGAAGGGGGCAGGAAGAGAAGGGGGCCGGGGGGGGGGGGGGGGGCGGCAAAAGCCCATAAAACAGATTGCGGGACAAAGGGTGCATAGCCGCAGGGGACAGGCCCAAGGGCAAGCGGAGGACCAGAGGGAGCAGCAATATACGAGGAAATGCAGGTTGGGGCCAACTCCAGGCAGGATAACTGAGGCAGATCTGCCAAATGGGGCCCACAGCCACAGAGGAGGGTTGCGGGACATGTAGATGTACATACTTACAGTGATCCTCGTTTGTTTGTGTTTTGCATTGGTCTATCTCTCTTTTGTAATTTTAATTTCACCTTGGTTGCTTTTGTTTGATATTATGCACAGACATCACACTTGTCGTTTAATTTACAAACTGAAATGTGTAACATAAAAATGTGAAAACCAATAAAACATTAAAAACGTTTTCCTGAAATGTGAAATTGACAGTAAAGGTGTGAAATTCATCCGGAGCCTATATTGGAACTTAATAGCGAGCATCAGGCTAGAAGATGGACAATCAGATAGGTTTCAAGTGAAGAGAGGAATACAACAACGTTGTGTACTGTCGCCAAACTTATTCAATCTCTGCACAGGACAAATGTTTGGAGAATTAGGGGTACTTCCAAGGTTAAAAATTGCAGGCAAGAACATAACAAACTTGCAGCATGCTGACAACACAGTGCTACTTGCAGGTTCAGTAGAGGTCCTACAAAATATAATAGATCAAGTAAAATCTATCAATTTAGAATACGGATCAAGTATGAACCAAAAAAGACAAAAAGAATGGTCATCAGATGGAATACCTTAGAAGAAACAAGGGTGAAGATTGAAGTGGATGGTATCACACTAGAAACAATAGATAATTTGTCTATTTAGGACAAATAATATCAGAAGATGGTGTGGTGATGTGCATCAATGTAAATACATGTAGGCTAGCTAGGCACTAGAGAGAGCACAAGAGACATCACACACACACACTCAACCAATAGATCAAGTAGATATGACACGACCAATAGACATTCACGATACACAAGGAGATGACATGACCACACCATGGTCATCAACCCATATGTCCCATGGTCATCAACCCATATGTAAAGGACACCACACACATGATCTTCCTCTTTCCAGTGGAGACAATCAGTGAGTAGAGACACTGGGTTGATTCAATATTACACCCACCACGTGGATTGCAGCAACTAGTTAGTCAGTCTGGGTAGCTATAGTAGGATTATCAGTAGTGTCGAACCCGAGTAATAGAAGTGTAAATAGTTTAATAAACGTGTTGAAGTTATCTCCACGTCTGAACCTTCCTTTGTCAAGTGCACCACAAGGAAGCCGCTCATGTTACACATAAACATAACAAATCATGGTACCAGAGTGAACTGTTTCAATCCATATAGCCATACCTCAGCGTACAGTGACAACCAGCAACAAAACCCAGGGAAGGTCCGTTTGCGCATGCGCGAGACGTTGCACATGCGCAATCACGAAAACGGCCTTCAGTAAAGGAACCGCGATCTGCACATGCGCAATCACTTCCTACGCAGTACGTCACATGCGTCATGACATCAGAGGCCCCAGACCACGTCCATTTAAAGGGGAAACATCCCAAATCAAAGAAAATATATTTTAAAGCCGTAAAACAACCTTCCTTCACCTGGAATGACAGCACAATGTCTCAAATTGAACCAGGGAATGAAATTAACCTCCGAAGAACCCTGCAACAAGCAGATACCTACGGCCAAACCGATGATTCTGACCTTGAAAACTTCGATACCGACCTTTACATTTTCTCTGGACCTCGCGAGCCCAATGCCAGCTCCGACGCAAACAGTGATGATATGGTCCTAGAAGACTATGACACGGACGAACCTTTCACCTTGGGAGGCTACCCCAGTACCAAATCCGAACCGCAACTAGACGTGTTGCACATTGACAGCCCCCGTATTGAATCCGACGCAGACGCGGATTCATTCTTCGGATTTGAGGATCTTCAGCCCAGCAGATATGACATCCCAATTCGTGAGTGCAGGATGATGCTGCAGCCTGAAACTAAGAGAGCAGTACAAGCCCACAGAGAGCGGCCTGCTGCCACACAGAGCGTGGTCCACGCACCGCTCAGGGTTCCCAACTCTACGAAAGAAGACATGCAAGACTCCACTCCGCAGTCCTTGCATGAACAAGAAGTGACTCCAGTGTCACAAGCCTCCACAGCGAGCTTGTGGACATACTCCACGATAGAAGAAACGCAAGACTCCAGAGCGCAGTCCTTGCACACACAAGATGTGACTCCAGTGTCACAAGCCTCCGCAGCGAGCTCGTGGACAGCCTCCACGATAGAAGAAACGCAAGACTCCAGAGCGCAGTCCTTGCACGAACAAGAAGTGACTCCAGTGTCACAAGCCTCCGCAGCGAGCTCGTGGACAGCCTCCACGATAGAAGAAACGCAAGACTCCAGAGCGCAGTCCTTGCACACACAAGATGTGACTTCAGTGTCACAAGCCTCCGCAGCGAGCTCGTGGACAGCCTCCACGATAGAAGCAACGCAAGACTCCGACGCGCAGTCCTTGCAGGAACAAGACCTTGAGGGTCTGGCAACCTCCTTTGACCAACTAGCGGCAGACGATGCAATTCTGCCATGCTCAAGTAAACAGCAAGAAGACTATGACAGTCTACCACGCTCCAGTGCACAGCAGGACAACCATGACGGTCTATCATGCTACAGTGAAGAACAAAGCGACGATGACAGTCCAAGCCCAAATGAAGGACAACAGCAAGACAATGACAGTCCACCCACATTGTTTGCACCACCAGATGAAGACTCTGACAATTTACCCAACCCAAGTGAACAACAAGCAGCTACTGAGGATCTACCCATGGTATGTGAGATGAGTAACGACAGCATCCCACGTCCCATGCAAGGTGTGCAAGGAGGTGACACGACCACAGGGGGCATTACACCAACACATATATAAAGGACACCACACACATGATCTGCCTCTTTCCAGTGGAGACAGTCAGTGAGGACAGACACAGGGTTTATTCAATATTACACCCACCACGTGGATTGCAGCAGCTGGTTAGTCAGTCTGGGTAGCTATAGTAGGATTAACAGTAGTGTCGAACCCAAGTAATAGAAGTGTAAATAGTTTAATAAACGTGTTGACGTTATCTCCACGTCTGAACCTTCCTTTGTCAAGTGCACCACAAGGAAGCCGCTTATTTTACACCTACAACATAACAAATCAGATGGTAGCTGCGATACTGAAACTAAGAAGCCATGATGTGGAGATGCTGGCGTTGGACTGGGGTGAGCACAGTAAGAAGTCTTACAACACCAGGTTAAAGTCCAACAGGTTTGTTTCAAATCACTAGCTTTCAGAGCTCTGCTCCTTCCTCAGGTGAATGAAGAGGTATGTTCCAGAAACATGTATAGAGACAAATTCAAAGATGCAAGACAATGCTTAGAATGCGAGCATTTGCAGGTAATTAAGTCTTTACAGAGCCAGAGAGAAGGGTAACCCCAGGTTAAAGAGGTGTGAATTGTCTCAAGCCAGGACAGTTGGTAGGATTTCGCAAGCCCAGGCCAGATGGTGAGGGGTGAATGTAAAGCAACATGAATCCAAGGTCCCGGTTGAGGCCGCACTCATGTGTGCAGAACTTGGCTATAAGTATCTGCTCGGCGATTCTGCGTTGTCGCGTGTCCTGAAGACCGCCTTGGAGAACGCTTACCCGGAGATCAGAGGCTGAATGCCATTGACTGCTGAAGTGTTCCCCGACTGGAAGGGAACATTCCTGCCTGGCGATTGTTGCACGATGTCCGTTCATCCGTTGTCGCAGCGTCTGCATGATCTCGCCAATGTACCACGCTTCGGGACATCCTTTCCTGCAGCGTATGAGGTAGACAACATTGGCCGAGTCACACAAGCATGTTCTGCACACATGAGTGCGGCCTCAACCGGGACCTGGGATTCATGTCGCATTACATTCACCCCCCACCATCTGGCCTGGGCTTGCGAAATCCTACCAACTGTCCTGGCTTGAGACAATTCACACCTCTTTAACCTGGGGCTCCCCCTATCTCTGGATATGTAAACACTTAATTAACTGCAAATGCTCACATTCTAAGCATTGTCGTGCATCTTTGACGTTGTCTATATATATATATGTTTCTGGAACATACCTCTTCATTCACCTGAGGAAGGAGCAGCGCTCCGAAAGCTAGTGTTTGAAACAAACCTGTTGGACTTTAACCTGGTGTTGTGAGACTTCTTACGAAACTAAGAAGGAGAGAGATAGCTAGAAGTAATTTTGAGAAGATGAAGGATGTGTTAACAAGAAAACTCAAGCTTGTACCATGGAAAAAAAAATTCCATCTATTTTGCTGTCTGTCTCAGAAACCTGGACAATAAATAAGGATCTGTGGAAGAAAGTGGAGGCCTATGAAAAATGAACGCTGAAGCTTCTGCTTAAAATTCCATGTACATGTCATAAGATCAAGGAAGAGGTTGATGAAATTGCAAGAACAAAAATAACTCTTAAAAAGTGACATTCAGAAAAGAAGATGTTAGAATTTCAGCTATTTGATCAGAGCAGAAAAGCTACAGAGATCTCTGCTGGAGGGCAAAGTGGAGGACAGCAGAAAGAGGGGTCAGCCTTGGTGTAGTTGGATGATGGGTGGTTGCAGATGAACTACAATAGATGATCAAGGCAGACGAGCGTGACATATCAGACAGCAGATCTCCTAGTAAGAGCGGCTACAAGGAGCTGCAAGCCACAGCAGAGAACATTTTAATTGTTCCACCATTTTTTAAAAAACTTTCATTATCTTCACAAAATGTATATTCCAAAAGATTTTAAAGTAACACTGCAGAAAGTGCAATGAAATTCAACTTTTCTCCAAAGAGCATGTTGCACTCTGAGCCACTGCAACACAATTACAATACGCGTAATATTTATCATATACATTCCACGTCAAGCACTCAGCCCGAGGAGTTTCACAAAGTCTCCAAATCCTTGGTGTACTATAGTGGTGTCCTTTCCCCATTGCACCCTTTTGGTGGTTGCCCCAAGCTTCAGTGCATCTCTCGGCACTTAGTCCTGGGCTTTGGAATGTGCCAGTCTGCAACACTTGATCATGGACAACTCTTTGCACTGGAAGACCAACAAGATTCGGGCAGATCAAAGAGCATCTTCCACTGAGTTGATGGTCCAGCAATGGTTGATGTTTGTCTTGGTGTGCATCCTTGGGAGCAGCTTAAAGAGTACAGGGTCCCAGAGCTGCCCGGGATGAACCTCAACAAAAACTACTGCATCTCTTTCCAAAGCATCTTAGCAAAGGCACAAGCTAGAAAGAGGTGTGTGCTAGTATTCTTCCTGCCACAGCTGCTTAAAGGGCCGAATGTAGTGGTGCTCTGACTCACCACCAACCAAACAGCAACTTGGGGCCTGTTTGAAAGTTCTGGTGATGAGGCAATTTACCAAATGACTTTGCATTCAACAGGATAGACCACACCTTTTTCCCACAGGGGCTCGAGGATGTTACATGTGGACCACTGTCTGATAGACTTGTTGTCAGTAGTGTTTTTCTGTAGTAACCGTTCCACGAGGGACAGAGAGTACAACTGATTAGAGTATTTCATGGCAATGTAGCCAAACTCATCCTTTGCAGCACTAGGAGCAGGTTGAACCTCAACACAGAGTGAGTCTTGGTGTTTACATCCCCAGAGTCCACACCCTGTTTGATTCAGCCACACATATGTTTAGCCAAGGGGCGACATTAGGTATGTTCATAATCCATCTTTGACCTCATGATAAAGTGGAAGATGGTTTGGCTGACTGCTGTGATGCAGGATCAGGTTATGAGCCAGACCTGCGCCTTATACCCCCAGAGCGCCTTGCACCTGATGATCAGGTTTTCATTTGCAAAGGAGGGAGCGTCACTTCCACATGTCCAGTCATATGTTCCTCCCAGTTTTTGGAAAACACCCCAGTCTCTCCTAACCATATCCCAGAATCTTCAGGTAGTCTGACCTGTCAGTGAAGGAGACAAAGGATCAGTCAGCCATGTTTACAAAGAACACGGCCTCTCGCTCTTTCCTTGACCTTAACTCCTGAGGCCCATTTAAATGGTTGCAGATGCTCCTCAGTCTGGGCGCTGACAGTGGATCCATGCAGGAGGCAGTGAAATCGGGAGGCTTTGACCTGCACAGCTCCGCTGCCTGGGATCATCACCCCTTTTATGCCCACATCCTTCCTGATGGACTCCGCAGAATGTTGATTGTGGCACATGAGAGACATTGCCTGACTCCAGACTCTGAATCCAGAATCAGAAAGCTTTCAGATTCTCACCCACTGATTGAAACTACGTTACTGATGTTTGTGTGGAGCAGCTGGGTGAGGCTGGATCACCACCTCCAAAGCAGACTTGACCCGACTGGCAATGACCTTGGACAGAATATTGTAGTCCACATTCAGCAGTGAAATGGGCTGCCAATTTCTAATTTCCTCCCTTTCCCCCTTCTGCGTGTAGATGTGGGTGAGGATGCCTTTCCCCATGGATCCTGACTTGCTGTCGGACTGAAGTACATTAATACATTTCCAGCAGGTTAGGTCCATCTAATCCCACCGGGCTGAATACAACTCGGCCCCAAGGAACTGATGTCCTTTGTCAGTTTGTCCAGGGTTAAAGGTTTGGCCAGACCCTCTCTCTTTCTGTCACGCATAGACCTCCATTACAAAGGACAGAAAGGACTGGGGGGGCGGGGGGGCTGTGCTGTCAGAATTTGGTGATCTTAAATGCATCAGACTGCTATGACATTAACGAGCCATCTTCTTCCTTCAAGTCGCAGGTCACTGACTAATTGTAGTGGGGGCAGGGATGGGCAGACCGGTCACCTGCTGGATTTAACATGTCCCCCTCACCTACCCCACCCCGCCTTCAATCCCGTTGGTGGGAGAGTGCTAAATCCAGCCCAGAGTTTCTGGTCTGTGACCCTTCTGACAAAAGGTCATGAACCTGAAATTTTACCTCAGTGTCTCTCCACAGAGCTGCAAGACCTGTTGAATTTTTTCCAGCATCGTTTGTTTTTATTACTGCCAAAGACTTGATTTGCTAAATTGCCTGGTTTCATGCATTAACGTTCGGTGATTCTGTGGTTCAATGGCTCAGTCGAAGGAGGTGGTCTATTTGTTGACAAAGTCACCAAAGGATTGTTTAAGATTTTCAGTCCCCTCCTCTGGATTGAGACCTTTTATACAGATTGGCAACTCGAACTGGACAAAATCCAGGACTTTGCGCCAAACAATTGCAGATAATTATCAGTTAAGCTATAGGGAGAGGGAGACAGAAAATTGCTATTCGCAGCAAACAAGGCAGAAACAATTGGGCCCTGAACAAGTTTAGCAATCTCAATTTAAGATGAATTAGAAAACTTCTCCTCACAGATGAGTTCATTGTGCCGAGCTGCTCTGTGCTGTTTGTTTGCCTTCCATGGTTTAGCAGTGGCAATTAACCGAGATTACTCGAACAAAGGATGAAAATGCAGCTTTATTGATCTGTCATATCTAACATTTTCCATCTCTTTCATTCCAGAGTGCGGGGCTACCATTTTCCAAATTGATTTACTCTGGATGAATTGATTTGTATCTGTATGAGCTGGAGCCAGAGTTTCTCAGAGCGCAGCCCGAGGCAAAGTAAAGTTCACGCCTTTCTGCTTCTCAGCACGGGAGATTGATGTGCTCCACAGTGAGAATTGTGCGGCAGAATTAATTCTGCATGGTGGCCCTCCGTTGGCATTGCTCATGGTGAGTCATAGGGCGCATCCTAGATTGTTCCCTCATGAATATTCATTGTATTATTATTCCAGAGAACCACACCATTTCCCCTTTCTACTCGGGATCTGTTAAACCACGATAAAAATAAATGAAATGGGGCAACACGGTGGCACAGAGGTGAGCATTGCTGCCTCACGGTGCCGAGGTCCCAGCTCCTGTATGGCGGTGGTTTAACCTGAGGGTCACCAAGCCTCAGCCGAAGGGCAAAGTTGAGAAGTGTTCAGGAATAACCTCAGCCAGTATGGGAATTTGAACCTGTGCTGTTGGAGGAGCTCTGCATCACGAATCAGCCATCCAGCCAACTGAGCTAACTGACCCCCTAATAAAAATAATAGGCAGCTATACAAAGGAAAATAAAGCCATTCCCTCAGCAGACACCCATCATTTACCCTTTCACCATCTTCTTGAAAACACAGGCGGGAAAGTAATTATTCTGGTCACATCGAAACCATGGGCGAGATTCTCCGACCCCCCGCCGGGTCGGAGAATCGGTGGGGGCTAGCATGAATCCCGCCCCAATTCTCCGGCACCGGAGATTCGGCGGGGGCGGGAATCGCGCCGCGCCGGTTGGCGGGCCCCCCCCCCCGGCGATTCTCCGGCCCATATGGGCCGAAGTCCCGCTGCTGGAATGCCGGTCCCGCCGGCGTGGATTAAACCACCTCTCTTACCGGCGGGGCAAGGCGACGCGGGCGGGCTCCGGGGTCCTGGGTGGGGCGCGGGGACGATCTGGCCCCGGGGGGTGCCCCCACGGTGGCCTGGCCCACGATCGAGGCACACCAATCCACAGGCGGGCCTGTGCCGTGGGGGCACAGTTTTCCTTCCGCCTTCGCCATGGTCTCCACCATGGCGGAGGCGGAAGAGGCCCCCTCCACTGCGCATGCGCGGGGATGCCGTGAGCGGCCGCTGACGCTCCCGCGCATGCGCCGCCCGGCAATGTCATTTCCGCGCCAGCTGGCGGGGCACCAAAGGCCTTTCCCGCCAGCTGGCGGGGTGGAAATCAGTCCAGCACGGGCCTAGCCCCTCAAGGTTAGGGCTCGGCTGCTCAAGATGCGGAGGATTCCGCACCTTTGGGGCGGCGCGATGCCAGACTGATTTGCGCCCTTTTTTGGCGCCGGTCGGCGGACATCGCGCCGAATACGGAGAATTTCACCCCTGGTTCCTTCTTGATATTTTAAATTCATTCTTCAATTATGAGCATCACTGGCTAGGCCAATATTCATTCCCATCCTTAATTTCCCTTGAGGAGTTGGTGGTGAGCCGCATTCGTGAACCACTGCAGTTCCTGAGATGTAGGTACACCCACCATGCTGTTCGGGAAGGAGTTCCATGATTTTGCCCCATCCACACTGAGGAATGATGATACACAGATCCAAGTCATGGATCCAAGTCATCCAAGGATGATGAGTGATTTAGAGAGGAACCTGCAGGTGGTGGTGTTCCCATGTATCTCCTGCCCTTGTATGGTTTGATTAGCAAGTTTGCCGATGACACAAAGGTTGGTGGAATTGCAGATAGTGATGAGGACTGTCAGAGGATACAGCAAGATTTGGATCGTTTGGAGACCTGGGCGGAGAGATGGCAGATGGAGTTTAATCTGGACAAATCTGAGGTAATGCATTTTGGAAGGTCTAATACAGATAGGAAATATACAGTAAATAGCAGAACCCTTAAAGGTATTGACAGGCAGAGTGTGTAGATCCACAGGTCACTGAAAGTGACAACACAGGTGGAGAAGTAATCGAGAAGGCATATGGCTTGCTTACCTTCATCGGCCAGGGCACTGAGTATAAAAATTGGCAAGTCTTGCTGTAGCTGTATAGAACTTTAGTTAGGCCACACTTGAATGTATGTGTTCAATTCTGGTCGCCATACTACCAGAAGGATGTGGAGACTTTGGAAAGAGTACAGAAGAGGTTTACCAGGATGTTGCCTGGTCTGGAGGGCATTAGCTATGAGGAGAGTTTGGAGAAACTTGGCTTGTTCTCACTGGAACGACGGTTGAGGGGCGACCTGATAGAAGACTACAAAATTAGGAGGGGCATGGACAGAGTGGATAGTCAGAGCTTTTTTCCAGGGTGGAAGAGTCAATTGCTAGGGGACATAGGTTTACGGTGTGATGGGTAAAGTTTAGAGGAGATGTGCTGGGAAGTTTTTTAAACAGAGGGTAGTGGGTGCCTGGAACTCACGCCGGAAGAGGTGGTGGAAACAGGTATGATAGAGATGTTTAAGGGGCGTCTTGACAAATACATGAATAGGATGGGAATAGAGGGACACAGACCCTGGAAGTGTAGAAGATTTTAGGTTAGACAGCCAGCATGGTCGGCGCAGGCTTGGAGGGCCGAAGGGCCTGTTCCTGTGCTGTACCTTTCTTTGTTCTTTGTTCTTTGTCCTTCTGGATGGTAACGGTCACAGATTTGGAAGGAGCTGTTGAAGGAGCCTCGGTGAGTAAATTCATTTATAATATCACTAGCAGAGTAATGCTTCCCAGAAGAAGATCCTTTTTGTCCCACTCTGGAAGCATTCCTCTAGCTACAATAAAATGATACCTGAATTGATTGCAGAAGAAAATTGCAATTATTTTAAAAATCTTTTTCAATCCTTCTGTGTTGTGTTCCCCATTTTCCATGACAATGCCTATATTGGATATCCCTCGCTAATGGGGATGATTGTCTTCCATGATTATGAAGATAGCTGGTGAGGCCGATTCGGGAACTGCAGACTTTATGGCACATCAGACATTTGTTGTTGTGTGGGATATGTATTATCAGTACAGATCATGGGCGGGATTCTCCATCCCGCCAGCCCCGTTTTCCGAAACGACGTGCCCCCACTGGCAGTGGGATTCTCCGATTCCGCAGCCGGTTAGTAGGGTTTCCCACTGTGACCACCCCCACGCCATCGGGAAACCCGAGGGTATGGGTTCGCTGCCGGCAAAGCGGATAATCCCGCCGACGGAGAATCCCGCAGAATGTTCTTTCCTCCACTCTCGCTTTTCCCCTTCGTTTTGTCATCTTTGGGTGTCAAAATGCTGGGATCCTTCCCATAGATTCTGCGACAATCTGGTTTGGTCCATGGAGATGGTTTTCCAGTACTACAAAGAGAGCTATTGGGCTGACGCCGATGCAACTGATTAAAGTAATCGGGTCAAAACTCTCAGAAGCCGTTGAACCAGCGCATGCCCTAATCTTCTCTGCTTCCTCACTCCTTCGTTTCTGAAAGGCACAGTCCCAACTCTTTGTGGCTTGCTCCTGGCTACACCCAATATCTCCAACTTAATCAGACTTGATCCAGTGCCTTCCTCCCAAGCCAGCTCTCCCACTGTAAAAGCTCAGCTCAAATCTCCTCCTGACACGATCCTTAACTCCAATTCTACTTGCCTCAGCACCATTCATGGGTTCAATCCAGATCTGGACTTTGCTGCCACCCCCGAATACTATGAATTATTGCTGTTGATCTCAGCCCTCTTCCATTTTTAAAAACAAAGTGCAGTGGACAAATTGATGGCTTTAATAAAAAAAAGATTGGGGTTTTATTACAATTTATGCAGCTACAAGGCAAGCGCAATTCAAATGTGCACGAATTGAAACTACAGAGATAGATGTAATTTCGCACAAGGAACTAAAGGATATGAACAGTGCCGTTATTCGGATTTTCACTCACTGGCAGCTTCCTTAAGAGGGAATTTTCATTTTCTTGCAAATTGTAAGTTAATAACATTCCATGAAATCATTCCAAAAGACAGGCCATCAATTCAAACCATGTCATCACCAGCTTCATGGGATCCTGCACATCAGAGGAAATTAAAGGACCACCTCCCATATCGGGGAAATTGTTCCAGTCACTCTGTGTAGTGGCATTAAAATCAAAGAATGGAAGATTACGGGCCAGAAGAGTGCAATTTTGTGATTGGAAGTAGAATTTCTACTCCATTATATATGTATTTAAGAAGTACATAGTCTCTGATTCTGCTGCACATAGCAACAAGAAGAGTTCTTCCACTGAGGATGGAGACCATTGTGTCTCTTGGAGTTTGAGAATTTTATTCAACTCAAAATGTATGTAACTGTACTTCATGGTCCAAGTTAAAAAGATGCTGTTATGATCACGATGTGAAGGAAAATATATGTATTATATATGTCAGCTGGACCACAAGTTTTGTGCTTTTCAAAATGGACACTTGCTGAGCTGACAAGATGGCTCCAGCTGGTCACATGCTGATTTCCAGAAGCTTCTGAGCAGTATCAAAGTTCTAAAAGGCTAACACCTTAAAACATCGGGGGCGGGATTCTCCGACCCCCACCGTCCCGACGCCGGCTGCCGTATTCTCCGGCGCCATTTTTCGGGCGGGGGCGGGATTCACACCACACCAGTCGGGGGCCGTTGGCAGCACCCCCCCCCCTCCGGCAATTCTCCAGGCCCCGATGGGCCGAGTGGCCATCCTTTTTTGGTTAGTCCCGCCGGCGTGGGTTACGCATGGTCCTACACGGTGAGACCTGGCAGGTAACTCGGTGGGGGCAGTCCTCGGGGGGGCACGGGGTATCCGACCCCGGGTGGGGGCCCCCACAGTGGCCTGGCCCGCGATCAGGGCCCACCGATCTGCGGGCGGGCCTGTGCCGTGGGGGCACTCCTCCCATCCGTGCCGGCCCCTGTAGGGCTCTGCCATGGCCGGTGCAGGGAAGAGAATCCTCCGCGCATGCACCAAAATACGGCATCCGGTCTGCGCATGCGCGGAACCACACTGTCGGATCCGCGCATGTGCGAGATCACGCCGGCTCTTCGGTGCATGCTCGAACTTGCACAGTCCCTTCAGCACCGGCTGGAGCGGCGCCAAACTCTCCGGTGTCCACCTAGCCCCCAAACGTGTGGAGCATTCCGCACTTTCGGGGCTGTTGACGCCGGTTCTCCCGCCGGCGTGGGAACTTAGTCCCCCAGAAGGGAGTATCCCGCTGCAGGAATGTAACGTTCTTTGCATAATGTCCTAGCAGATGAGCAATCTGCCCCAACCAATTACCATTGTACAAGTCTTATTCCTCCAGTAATGATGCTAATGGTCTAAGCATCAACTTTTCTCACACAATGGTTTCAACAAGGAGCCTCATTTACTCAACCTTAAACTAATGCCTCCAAGAACAAAAAGAATCCTGACTCCAATTAATCACTTGAAGATTCCAGCCATGGGAATACGTCCTCTGTCCAACGTTGAGGAAGAGTGGTGGGAGGTATGTGATTTGACCATCCCCAAGCTGCACTGTAATATTGTCTTGGGAACTGAACTCAGGCAGTTATTGTTTGACCTCCAACCAGAACAGAACTCCTGGCAACTGCTGTGCTGTCTACCATCAAGCCGGGGGCAACAGAAAGAACTCTGGGGCTGCCCCTAACTGCCAATTGCTGAAACCTTGGAACTCACTCTACAGGCCTTCCCCCATCATGGGAGTCTCACTCTGGAGTCACCCTACAATCAGTCAACCTCCCGCTTGGAAGAAACCTTCCAATAGACTTCTGGGGCGAGATTCTCCGACCCCCCGCCGGGTCGGAGAATCGCCGGGGGCTGTCGTGAATCCCACCCCCGCCGGTTGCCGAATTCTCCGGCACCAGAGATTCAGCGGGGGCGGGAATCGCGCCGGTTGGCGCCCCCCCCCCCGGCGATTCTCCGGCCCGTATGGACCGAAGTCCCGCTGCTGGAATGCCTGTCCCGCCGGCGTGGATTAAACCACCTCTCTTACCGGCGGGACAAGGCTGCGCGGGTGGGCTCCGGGGTCCTGGGTGGGGCGCGGGGCGATCTGGCCCCGGGGAGTGCCCCCACGTTGGCCTGGCCCGCGATCGGGGCCCACCGATCCGCGGGCGGGCCTGTGCCATGGGGGCACACTTTTCCTTCCACCTTCGCCACGGTCTTCACCATGGCGGAGGCGGAAGAGACTCCCTCCACTACGCATGCGCGGGAATGCCATCAGCGGCCGCTGACGCTCCCGCGCATGCGCCGCCCGGCAATGTCATTTCCGCGCCAGCTGGCGGGGCACCAAAGGCCTTTCCCGCCAGCTGGCAGGGCGGAATTCAGTCCGGGGCGGGCCTAGCCCCTCACGGTTAGGGCTCGGCCGCTCAAGATGCGGAGCATTCCGCACCTTTGGGGCGGCGCGATGCCGGACTGATTTGTGCCCTTTTTGGCGCCGGTCGGCAGACATCGCGCCGATTACGGAGAATTTCGCCCCATATTCTAGTCTCTGAGCACATTTAAAAACCCTAACTTATATTTTGTTGTGGCCATACCCTGAACCCTCTTCTGCTTTCCCTTTCTCCTGTTTATTGTGTTGGTGAAAAGGGTTGGGCATTGCGACATTGCGAAAGCCCTCTCTCTCACATTTGTCTGTAAAAATAAACCAACCCTCTTTTATTTGAGTTTACCTCGGGTTTGCTGTGCAAGTTTTCCATAGAGGATAGGGACACTCCAATTTTAACGTTGGGGAAATATACCATCATTTATAAAGAGGGAAATCAGAATTTAAAAAATACCCTTCTGCTTACAGATGGGTAGTGAGGTGGAAATCAGGGCTGTTTAAATCAATCCCCTCCCCCCATTAAATGTTCAACATGGTAGGAAAAGACTATAATTTGCAAATCCTCTTGGGAGAAGGGCTATGGGGCTATAGGGTTAATCTCAGATATATCCATTGATTCAAACATCTTCCGGACACAATTTGTTCCCTCTAATATTCTTCTTCGTTCATAGAATCAATCGAATCCCTTCAGTTCAGAATGGGGGCCGTATGGCCCCACCCAGGCCCACTCCCCTCATCTATCCCCATAACCCCACCTAACTTGCACATCTTTAGACTGTGGGAGGAAACCGGAGCACCGGGAGGAAACCCACGCAGACACGGGGAGAAAGTGCAAACTCCACACAGACCATCGCTTCCATTTGCCTTGCAACATCCTCCACATCCACCAAATCACAGATCTCTCCTATTTACTTATTACCCCCCTTTCTCCCTGTCTTTGCTCGAAAGGATTTCATTTGTTACATCTTCCGGTACTGACCTAAAAGGTTATCTGTCTAACTTCTCTCTCCACAGATGCTGCCTTGACGTACCAGCACTTTCTTTTCTATTTTTGTGTTTAAATTTCCAGCATTTACAACATTTTGCTTATTTGTTTGAATGCTGGTTAGCAGTCCATAGACTACCCTTGGCCCCCATTAGAGCAGCCTCAGTTATAGAACCCTTACAGGAACATATAGGAACAGAAGTAAGCCAATCGAACCCTCGAGCCTGTTCCAATATTCAATTAGGTAGTGGTGATCTGCATCTGGACTCCATCTACCCACCTTGGTTTCCTCACCCTTAATATCCTTGCCTGTCAAAAATATTTCGCCCTCAATTTTGGAATTTTCCATTGACCTATCTTCAGCAGCTTTTTGAGAGAGTTTCAAATTCCAATGACCATTTGTGCAAAGAAGTGTTTTCTAACATCACCCCTAAATGACGCAACTCCAGTTTTAAGGTTATGCCCCCTGTTCTGGGCTCTCACAGTGGAGGAAATAATTTCTCTCAATCTCCTTTCTCAAATCCTTTAATAATCTTAAGTAGGTGAATTAAACTATCCCTTAATCTTCTATGCTCAAGGAAACACAAGACCAGACTATAAAACCTGTCCTTCTAATTTAACACAGTTATAAGATTTTATTTCTATGCCTTGTTATTTGCTGTTTGGACTATTTGCTGTCTACATTCGTTTAACACATACATGATGAATGAAAGAAATTGGTATACATGTTGTATTGTATGTATCTAGTGTAGTAATGATTTTACAAGCCTGGGTTAGGGCGTGTATGTATCTGCTGCAGTAACATTTTTTTAAAATCCTGGTTGAAAGACAGCCAGACTTTGTGGCAGCAGTGGGTGTAATTAAGATGTCGTAAAAGTGAGATCATCTTCTTTCCCAGCTTTATGTGTTTACAAAGAGAGGCCTAATGGGTTTTTGTTATGATTTGTGGAGATTCCTTGGGGGGTATATAATTAGGACATTGGATGGAATTCAACCAAAACATTTCTAAGTGCCATTTTCGGTGGGTTTGGCGGGGTGTTTCCCGCCAGTTTTTTGGGTGAGATCCATACTGGTATTCTGTTAAGTGCCACAGTGACCTGGAGATCGACGGGCACTGGTTGTTCACCAATACAATTGGAGACTACCTCTGGTTCAATCATCTGGCAGATGGTCGTGGTGGCTTCCTGTGGAAGCTGGAACCTCCTGCAGCACTGGACCTCTGCATGTCCAGATAGCTGGATCGCTGCCTGTACACCCTGCGGCTGGGGATTGGGTGTCTTCTGCAGTAATGTCCTCCTTGCCCTCCCTGCTGGCACTGAGCACCCTGTGCCTCTGCTCTAAGATGATGCCTGTGACCACCTGACGTCCTCTCTCTTTGTCCCCTGTCCTCCTCCTCCTCCGGGGTTCTACCCGCTGAGTACACATACCCATCTGCAGAGATGCAAATTGGGCTGAACAGTGCACGGAGGGTGCCAGAGGTATGCAAATCTCTGATATCAGAAGACTGCAATGTCCTGAAATCTCCAGTCGAGATGCTGAAACTGCCAAAGAAAGCTATGAAACATAGAAACAAATAAATTAGAAGCATGAGTTTGCTATTCGGCCCTTCATTATGACTCCTTGCTTAGGGTTTATTCCCCTGCCATTTTAGTTTAAACCCTCCCCAACCACTCTAGCAAAGAGTCCCCCTTGGACATCAGTCCCAGTCCTGCCCAGGTGTCCAGTTTGTACTAGTCCCACCTCCCCCAGAACCAGTCCCAATGCCCCAGGAATCAGAAACCGTCCCCCTCGCACCATCTCTTCAGCCACGTATTAATCTGGTATATTCTGTTGTTTCTGCTCTGACTAGTACGTGGCACTGGTAGTAATCCTGAGATCATTATCTTTGATATGTACCACCACCACTGGCTGTTCACCCTTCCTCTTTGCAATGCTCCAAACGAAATCCTCACCAAACTCCCAAGCTCCAATACCCTTTTATCACACCCTAAACTGCAAAAGTGGATTGGCTGCCTGCCCGTGTTGCCTGTATGGCGACCGGCAGGGCCAATGTAATATTGTGGTCAGTCAGATATTTAATCTCTTAAGTAGCTCCATAATTTATGTCGGGTGCGCTACAGATCTGCGTTTGTGCCCACCGACCAAAATATCACACGAGTATGACATTGGGAGGCATGCCCGCTTCTGGATGGGGCATGCGCCTGCCTGGGCAGGGTAAAATTCTGCCCAACGATTCTATTATTGATTCACATTGGCCGGCTTTCCCAAGCCGCACGAAACCCAGGTGGTGAAAGGTGGCAAGAATGGTTGGATCCATGAGGTAAATCCCTTTACGGCACTGTTTATGGGTCAGGAGGAGTAGGAAAATTTCCTCAGACCAAACAGGGTCATGAGTAAACCCCTCTGTCCCAATCTGCAACGTATTCGCTTCCCTCCCCAATCAGCAACAGAAGACCATTGGGAACCCCGACCATGATCTGCATCCCCACAATCACCATGGGACCTGCACCCCTGCCGCTGATATGAAAGTGTTATCCTGCGGGAAGCCTGCAAAGACGCTTTTCTTACAGGAATAAAAAAAACTGGCAAAGCTGCAGGAATTAAGCAGGTAAGGCCAAAGTATCCGAAAGTGTATAGTGAGGCCTGAAATGCTTCGGGAGAATAAAAACATGCTGAACAAAATAAATCCTGTGGAAGGAATTATTCCTGAGAGCTCCAGGCGCCTGCTGTCAATATTTAAAAGTGAAGCTGGCAGGAATATAACAAGTTAGCAGAGGATTAGTATTTGGGAGATGCACATATTGTTGGATTTTATAAAGTGCGAAGATAAGCCAGGATGATAACTGTGGAAGGTAAGAAAGTATTTGGATTTATGTAGCAACTGATCACATCGCAGGATGTTCCAAAGAACCTCCCAGCCAACAAATGATTTTGGAAGTGTAGTAACTGTTTGGCATGTAGTCAAACACAGCTGTCACGTTGCACGTAGCAAGGTTGCACAAGCATCAAGTGAAATGGTTGATCAGTGCTTTTATCCTGGTGGTTTTAAATTTGTGGCAATGGAATCTTTTGCTTGATCCGCACAGGCAGGACCTGGGTTTAACATCATTTCGGAAAGATTTAACCATCTCTGACAATGTTCCATCCCTCAAAACTGCAATGAACTGTCAACGCGTTCAAATGCTGCACTTTAGATCCAGTGGATTTTTGAATTAGAGGCAAGAAGTGCTTCCATCTGAGCCTAAGCTAACACTTACTAAAATAAGCTGCTTGGCAAAAGTAGTGACCAAATCTCCCGCCCGTTACAATGGATGGCAGAAAAATACTCAGTATATAGGAGACCAGCTCACCAAGCATTTGGGGATCCAGAGAAAAGGTGGGGACAAAATGCTACGGGAAAAAAAAAACTGAACAGCATTTTATTTGCTAACTTGGCACTCTTATCATTCTGATTGACGCAGGAGTTGGTGGCATGCCTGATAAGGATGTTGCAACATAAAGATGTGGGATAAAGGTGCAATCTATCTGCCAATGTGTGAGATAATAATTTGGGGGTTATGTTGACATTGTGCACATTGGGCGCGATTTGATTTGAGAGTTGGAGAGCTCATTGAGAACACCTCAACGAACCTTAACTCTCCAACCGTGCCAGCCTAGAAAGCGAGGAAACCCCCCACCCCACCCCCACCCCCTCCGCTCCCCCACCACCTGCTAAAGGGCTGGCAACACAGCCCTGATTACAAGCCAACAACACCATGTGGAAAGAAATAGTTACACAAGGTTTGTAAAGTAAGCTTGGAGCATTTGCCAGATTTGGAGGAGGGAAATAAATAAATACAGGGAAATCTGGAGGGCCTAGTTGAATGCACAAAATTGGTGACGCATTTCTGGGGGAGTCTGAGG
Source organism: Scyliorhinus torazame (assembly GCF_047496885.1). NCBI lineage: Eukaryota > Metazoa > Chordata > Chondrichthyes > Carcharhiniformes > Scyliorhinidae > Scyliorhinus > Scyliorhinus torazame. The sequence continues at coordinate 365,437,242 of NC_092707.1, forward strand.
TGTGCTTCCCTCAAAAATTTGAATTTTATCTTACAAATTATAAAATCTAGCTCCTTTAATACTTCCCAATTTGCATTCTGATGAATACAGTTTTGCTTTTTCAACAGGCCCCACTATTTGTTTTTTAAAAAGCAGGAGAAATGCTAAACTAACTGTGGTGAGCCACGTATGGCTATTGTATATACTCACTGTTGTTCTAATATTACTATTGTCATCGACATCCACGATTGTATTCACTTACTGTTGTTGCTGTTACTGTTACTGTTGAATTGTTGTGTTGATGCTGCTGTTGGCTCCGCCCCTCTGAGGAGGTATATAACCGACCGATCTGAGACAGGCTCTCAGTGCGGGAGAAGCTACAGGTTGGCACACATCTAGTTGATTAAAGTCACTGTTCTTTGGTACAAACTGTCTCGACTGAATTGATGATCATCACTAACTATCAGAGTGCCACAAACATAAAAGAGGGACTTCATTTGATTTCTACTTTTGAACGTATTTCCAAAATCCCACTGACGGGAGAAGGCCTAACGTTTTGCCGTTAGGAGGACCCATCTCAACACATTTGGGGTTGTGAGTGGCTTATTTCCTCAATAAAGGTCACCAATGGGACTGGAGAAGAATTGGCAACTCCCCCCCCCCCCCCCACCCCGCCCCACCTCTGGTTGTCAGTGGTGCAACAAAATATTTTTTCCCTCCAAGAAACCTGATCCTGATTTTCTTTACCAAAAGCGATCCGGCAGTTATGAGCTTTTCTAACAGGGAGAAGAATTCGGAGTTGAAGCTGGAGCTTGTCTAAGAAATCTAGAGAAGCGTATCCACATTTTTTAATCATTCACCCATGATGGAACAAATAGTTCTGATCAAACCATATTTGGGCAACACATCCAGTGGGGGGGGTTTCTGGACTTATACTTATTTATTTTTAAGCTAATGGGCCGCTGAAATAAAATCAAGGCACTCACTTCACACCAGTTTAATTTCACATGAAGAATATGCTCAAACTTCCTGAAGATCCAGTCCTACAAGATAGAGTGACTGAAATGCAAAGTGTTGGTTAAGATCATATTTAGCGATCATGGAAAGGCTGTTAATGAAGACTCGAAGTAAATAACGAGGAGATGCAAAGACCAAACACAAAGTTAACTCCTCTCCAGTTGATAGCACCGAAGGAATTAATGGCATCACGGTTTGGGCTTCTGTCAAGTTAATCTTTATAGTGTAGTTGGAGTGTAGGGGTATTCGCTTTCAAATCCCCTCTAAAAGGAGTTTCCAAACTCCATCAGGTGGCCAGATGGGGGGTGGGGGGGTTGGAGTGTGCAGAGTCGTCAGAGGTGGGGGAGGGGGGGGCTCTGCCATCAATCTATCGCATTTGCTCTCTCCCATCAAGTGAATGAATCTCCTGGATTTAGGTTGGGTTTATCTCCACAGGAATTTCGAATGAAAAATAAAGGTGCAGGGGACGGTTCTTAATGCGAAGCGTTCAAAATATTTGATCAAAGTCAAAAGAATCTCTGCTGCGTCTTACCACGCTTAATTTTGAGCTAAAGCATCTTCTTTGTTATTGTGTTCTAGGTTTGTATGTTGTGTGCCTTGCTCAGGACACCAAAGGGCCATTGATGAAGGTGGGTGCGTGATGGGCATTTATTTAGGTCAGTATTCAGGCCCAAACATAGTCGGTGGCACAAATATTCAACCCTGCCTGCATTGACTTCGGCGAGAATAGAAGATCCTGCCAATGGGCGGGGCCATAAGATACTGCCACACAAATGAGAAGTTCATCTGTAATTGGGCCTCATACCTCATCAGAATAATTCCCATGAAATGCCTGTTAGGCCAATGTGGCCACTCAGGGTGGGCCGGAGGTCAACTATAAACGAAATTAATCTGGAACTTAGAATGGGCCTGAAAACTGAGTGTAACAGTTGACTGTGTTCATGATTCAAACAATTTTCGGGTAACCAAGACCAGCAAAGCGAAAAGATTTGAAATTCTATGACAGGGTCACGCCCAAATCAATCTGCTGAATTAGATTATTGATGCAGCTGAGGTAAACCACTGCCTGCGTCGGTTTAGAAGTCTCTGGTATATTCACTGTCTTGTATTCAAATTACCTTTCCAGGGAATTTTGGAGTAGGTTCACAATGGAAATATTAAAGAACAAAGAATAAAGAACAAAGAAAAGCACAGCACAGTAAAAGGCCCTTCAGCCCTCCAAGCCTGTGCCGACCATGCTGCCCGTCTAAACTAAAATCTTCCACATTTCCTGGGTCTGTATCTCTCTATTCCCATCCTATTCATGTATTTGTCTACGTACATCTCCTCTAAACCTTGCCCCTCGCACCTTAAACCTATGCCCCCTAGTAATTGACCCCTCTACCCTGGGAAAAATCCTCTGACTATCCACTCTGTCTATGTCCCTCATAATTTTGTAGACCTCTATCAGGTCGCCCCTCAACCTCCGTCGTTCCAGTGAGAACAAACCGAGTTTATTCAACCACTCCTCATAGCTAATGTCCTCCATACCAGGCAACATCCTGGTAAATCTCTTCTGCACCCTTTCTAAAACCTCCACATCCTTCTGGTAGTGTGGCGACCAGAATTGAACACTATACTCCAAGTGTGGCCTAACTAAGGTTCTATATAGCTGCAACATGACTTGCCAATTCTTATACTCAATGCTCCGGCCAATGAAGGTAAGCATGCCGTATGCGTTCTTGACTACCTTCTCCACCTGTGTTGCCCCTTTCAGTGACCTGTGGACCTGTACACCTAGATCTCTTTGACTGCCAATACTCTTGAGTGTTCTACCATTCACTGTATATTCCTTACCTGCATTAGACCTTCCAAAATGCATTACCTCACATTTGTCCAGATTAAACTCCATCTGCCATCTCTCCGCCCAAGTCTCCAAATGATCTAAATCCTGCTGTATCCTCTGACAGTCCTCATCGCTATCAGCAATTCCACCAGCACTGATCCCTGCGGAACACCACTAGTCACAGCCCTCCAATTAGAAAAGCACCCTTCCATTGCTACTCTGCCTTCTATGACCTAGCCAGTTCTATATCCATCTTGCCAGCTCACCCCTGATCCCGTGTGATTTCACCTTTTGTACCAGTCTGCCATGAGGGACCTTGTCAAAGGCTTTACTGAAGTCCATGTAGACAACATCCACTTCCCTACCTGCATCAATCATCTTTGTGACCTCTTCAAAAAACTTTATATTTATTTTGCTTCTACAACTTGAAGTTGATGACAGAATACTGGGGCGCAGAATGGCAGAGCTTGCAGTTTGCACTGTTCCAGGACATTGCAGTCACAATTTTGTTTTTAAATTTGCTCTGTGTCCGTAAGAAAGAAAAGAAAATCCATAATTGAACTGCTGTTACATTCCAAACATTGATCAGCAAAAGCATTTCTCCTCTGGAAAATATACCCACACCTAATCCAGCTCAGTCTAATGCAGTGGTGGGCAACCTCCAGCCCAGGGCGCACATACCACCCATCTGGGTTCTGAGTGCGGCCCACAAGACATTGTGTTGGCTTTGCCTACGCGCAGGGTTGTCACATTCCACTGGTTTCCATCCACGTAGCATTTTACCCATCGGTACGACTGAAGTGATGCGCACGTACAGCAAGGGCACAGGAAGTGAGGTGTGTACTGATTGTACACAACATTGGTTGTGAGAGCTGTGCGCTCCCTCTACTTCCAATCAAGTGTAAATAGTTATTTTGCTTCTACAACTTGAAGTTGATGACTGTTCTGTTAATATATAAATGATTAAGCATTTTCTATAACTTGTTATGAAATAGTCGGCGTGTATTAAATGTATTTAATCTTATTCATTGGACCATGGTTAGTGAACAAGCCCGATTCCTATCTTGCAGTCCACTGAGAAGAAGGAGGGCTGCACATGCAGCCCACTCACTAGCCGAGGTTGCCAATCACTACTATAATGTGCAGTTTTGAATAATAAAAGGACCCTCGGGTGGGGATTTTCAACTTCTAATTCACCATATGGGAGAACGGAAGCTGTTAGATGTTAGATGTGACTGGCTAAGCAATGACCGGGACGACACGGTGGCACAGTGTTAACACTGCTGCCTCATAGCTCCAGGGATCTGGGTTCAATTCCCGGCTTGGGTCACTGTCTGTGCGGAGTCTGCACGTTCTCCCCGTGTCTGCGTGGGTTTGCTCCGGGTGCTCCAGTTTCCTCCCACAGTCCAAAAATGTGCAGGTTAAGTGGATTGATCATGCTAAATTACCCCTTAGTGTCCAAAGATGTGCAGGTTAGATGGGGTTACGGGGATAGGGCAGGGGATTGGGTCTAGGTAGGGTGCTGTTTTGAAGGGTCGGTGCAGAGGTGATGGGGCTGAATGACCTCCTTCTGCACTGTATGGATTCTATGCATTACTGAGACATAAGGAACACTAACTGCTTTATTGAGTAAATATTACACTACAAATATAGATAACAAAGTGTTACTCACTTGAAGTTACGAGTATTCTCCCTCTCTCTTGGCCCTTTGTCATGTGTCTCTTATATCATCATGTGGGTGGCATTGTTTCCACAGTCTCACACATTAACCCTTTCAACCCTGATCACGCCAAATACCCCAGAAGTGGAAAATCCTCCTGTTTGTGCCTGCCCGGTTCACAAATCAGACACTGAATTGTTCCGAGTGACCAGTCCCAAATGGAACGGACAAAATTCCTAGATAAGAGAGGTCAGTTGCTGGAGATGAACATGAGATCAAACTTCACCTGCTGAACAAAACCTGTTTAGGCTTTGAAGTGAAGTAACTCATCAGGATTGAACACGAGTCATTAAAATTGATGACAGGTGAAGTGAATGAATTGGATTAGAAGCCAGCATCAGCAGTCAGGATTTTCCGATTCAGCGAAGATTCTGTCAGAGCTGTGTCGGGGATAGAACCTCAGGCTGTCAGTTAGTGGGACTCTGTGCTGGGCCCCACCAAATTTAAAGGGTTAGACTAATATGAACGGGGGCAGGATCTCAGCAGTATGAGCTATTGGGACCTTGTCTCTGGGATAATCTCTGGAGGTGGTTTTGGGATTTGTGGGGTTGGCAGGTGTAATCATGGATAAACTAAAGGGTGGTGAATGTATAATTACTGATAATTCACCAGTGCACTGTGTTACGTTATTAACCCTGTGGGCTCTACCTATGGGCCATTGTGCGGCTTCACACACAGGGGATATGTTGGGGCATGTACGGGCTCCGCCCATGGCTCCACCCCCTTTACAGGATGTATAAGAGCTGCTGACCTGCGGGGCCGCCTTCAGTGTTGTACCGGTCACAGGCAGGCTCAGTTCTAAGCTGATTAAAACCACGGTTTACTTCTCCACGTGTCTTCGAATGAATTGATGGTCGCATCAATTTAATCAGCTTAAAATACTACTATGGAATCAGCCCTCAAACCTGACAGACTGGAACTCGATCCACAGGCCGCGGAGGCGTAAGAAATGTTTTCACATTGGCTTCGATGCTTCAAGGCCTATCTCGCCGCGTCGTCTACGCCATCCGTCACTGACGAACAGAAGCTGAGCCTCCTCCACGCACGGGTGAGCCATCGCATTTCTGTCCAGCTCGACGAAGCTGCTTCCTATACAGAGGCCCTCGATCTACTCGAACGCCTCTATGTGCGGCCTGTGAACGAGGTATACGCGCGACATGTCTTCACCACTCGTCACCAGCGCCCCGGGGAGTCGCTAGGTGATTACCTACGCGACCTCAAAGCCCTCGCGCGCAACTGTAACTACCAGGCCGTTACGGCCACTCAGCACATGGAGCTCGCCGTCCGACACGTTTAAGTGGCGGGGGTCCGATCGAACTATGTGCGACAGCGCCTGCTCGAAAAAGGGCCCAGGACCTGGACGACACGGTAAAAGTGGCTACCTCTCTGGAGGCCGCTTTTCAGAGCCTCACTGCGTTCCCGGCCGATCACGCGACCCCCTCGTGGGCCCCCGACCCGAGACTACCCCAGGCCTGTGCCGCGCGGCCGCCCGCCCATCATGGGGGGCTACTTTTGCGGCCAGTCCCAACACCCCTGACTGCCCTGCCCACAACGCGAACTGCAGCAGCTGCGGGCGAAAAGGACACTTCGCCAAGGTCTGCCTGGCCTGGTCTAAGAACTCGAACTTCAGACCCGATCCACAGACTCACAGGCCCCCGGACCCCACAAGGTGGCAGCGTGTCTGCCGACTCCGCCTCCGCATAACATGTGCGACTCATGGGGGCCGCCATCTTTGCCATCCTCCCCCACGTGGCCGGCCACGTGCGATCCATGGGGGCCACCATCTTGGACGCCATCTTCCTCACCGCCCGCCACGCTCGACCATCTTGGCTGCCATCTGTTACGCCGCTCGACATGTATGACCTACACGGACAGCCATCGCGGGGCCAACCCAACACCTCCGAACACGCCGCCGGCTACCCACACCTCAGCGCGGTCACCCTGAACCAGTCGCGGCCTAAGCACCTCCGGAGCTCCATGATGGCCGTCCGGGTTAACGGGTACGAGACACCTTGCCTTTTCGACTCTGGGAGCACAGCGAGCTTCATTCACCCGGACATGGTAAGACGCTGCTCGCTCCCAATATTCCCGACGCAACAAACCGTATCCCTCGCCTCTGGGTGGCACTCGGTGCAAATCCAAGGGTGCACTACTGCAACCCTAGCGGTACAGGGCGCTGAGTACGCTAATTTTCAACTATATGTGCTTCCAGACCTCTGCGCACCAGTGCAACCTCAGGAGCCTAACTCTTACGTTCGGGGGGCCCCTGCCCCCGCTCACGATATGCAGCCTCGCGACCCTAAAAATCGACCCCCACCCCCTTCGCAAACCTCACCGCCGATTGCAAGCCAGTAGCCACCAGAAGCAGGCGGTATAGCAGGCAGGACAGGACGTTCATTCGGTCCGAGGACCAGCGTCTCTTACGGGAGGGGGTTATAGAGGCCAGCAATAGCCCCTGGAGAGCTCAGGTGGTGGTCGTCAAGACCGGGGAAACATTCCGGATGATGGGTGATTACAACCAGACCATTAACCGGTTTACGCAACTCGATGCGTACCCGCTTCCCCGGATTGCAGACATGGTAAATCAGATCGCGCACTACCACGTGTTCTCCATGGTGGATCTGAAGTCTGCATATCACCAGCTCCCAATCCGCCCGGAGGACCGCCACTACACGCCGTTTGAGGCAGACGGCCGCCTTTTCCATTTCCTCCGGGTCCCCTTTGGCGTCACGAACGGGGTTTCGGTATTCCAGAGAGCGATGGACTGAATGGTGGACCAGTACAGGCTGCGGGCCATGTTTCCGTACTTGGACAATGTAACCATCTGCGGCCATGATCAGCAGGACCACGACGCCAACCTCCACCGATTTCTCCAAACTGCCCAAAAACTCAACCTCACCTACAACAAGGAGAAATGTGTTTTCCGCACAACCAGGCTAGCCATCCTCGGCTACGTCGTGGAAAACGGGGTCCTAGGGCCCGACCCTGACCGTATGCGCCCCCTCCTACAACTCCCTCTCCCTCACTGTCCCAAGGCCCTGAAGAGGTGCCTTGGAATTTTCTCCTATTACACCCAGTGGGTCCCCCAGTATGCGAACAAAGCCCGCCCACTATTTAAGGCCCCCCTCTTTCCACTGGCAGCTGAAGCCCGCCAGGCCTTCAACTACATCAAGGCGGACATCGCCAAAGCTGCGATGCGCGCGGTGGATGAGTCCGTCTCCTTCCAGGTGGAGAGCGACGCCTCAGAGGTCACTCTCGCCACCACCGTCAACCAAACAGGCAAACCGGTAGTGTTTTTTTCACGCACCCTCACCACCTCCGAAATTCGACACACCTCGGTCGAAAAAGAAGCCCAAGCCATCGTGGAAGCCATGCGGCACTGGAGGCACTACCTCGCTGGCAGGAGGTTTACCCTCGTCATCGACCAACGATCGGTTGCCTTCATGTTTGACTATACGCAACGGGGCAAGATCAAGAATGATAAGATCTTGAGGTGGAGAATCGAACTCTCCACCTATAACTACAATATAGTATATCGTCCTGGGAAGCTCAACGAGCCCCCAGATGCCCTGTCCCGCGGCACATGCGCCAGCGCGCAAGATGACCGACTACGGGCTATCCACGATGACCTCTGCCACCCAGGGGTCACCCGGCTCACCCATTAATCAAGGCCCGCAACCTGCCCTACTCCACCAAGGAGGTCAGAGCTATAACCAGAGACTGCCAAATCTGTGCGGAGTGTAAACCGCACTTCTATCGACCGGATAAGGCCCACCTGGTAAAGGCATCCTTGCCATTTGAACGCCTCAGTATCGATTTCAAAGGGCCCCTCCTCTCCAATAACCGCAACACGTACTTCCTTAACATCATAGATGCATTGCGCAGGTCAAGGAGACACAGCCTGAGTGAGAGAGATACAGACCGAGTGAGAATTTGGTAATTTGGTGCAGTGAGGTAACCAGGAAAGGTAAGTGGTTAGTCTAATTTTGCTGTTTTTCAGTTAAAAGTGCAGTGTAGATTAGTGTCTGATTGGCTGAAGCTGCCCCCACCCTAATTGCTGAGAGGCAGTCACCTGAGGCCTGTTAAGGGGCACAAAGGTACACATTGTTTTCTTCTCTTTGAAGTTTTAGTGTGAGTCATCCTAAAGTCTGTATAAAAGACAGACAGAAAGCGCACATTAGTACGCATTGCGCAGGTCAAGGAGACACAGCCTGAGTGAGAGAGATACAGACCGAGTGAGAATTTGGTAATTTGGTGCAGTGAGGTAATTCGGTGAAGAGTGGGAGAAGGTGCTTTTTCCCGACTGTTTTGTTCTCTCTCTTTCTTCGGGCCTAATTTCGGGAGCCGTTCGGAGGAGGAGGAGCAGTCTCTGTGAGTATAAAAACCTAACGGTAACTTCCTGTTTTCCAGTTTTTTCTCCAAAAGTGACGTCAGAGGGAAACTGTGATCTGATTGGTTGATAGCAAATCTGCCCCAAATTTTAAAAAAAACCACAGCTAAACTCATAAACTTAAATTAAACTAATTAATTAATTAGTGATGGCTGGTCTGGTGATGTGCTTGAGCTGCTTGATGTGGGAGCTGGCAGATCCCATTGCGAGCTGCAGCGACCACTTCTGCAGAAAGTGTTGGCTGCTCGAAGAGCTCCGGCTCAGAGTTGATGAGCTGGAGTCTGAGCTTCAAACACTGAGGCACATCCGGGAGGGGGAGACTTACCTGGACACTGTGTTTCAGGAGGCAGTCACACCTGTCAGAGTAAGTAGTTTAAATCCTGCCAGTGGCCAGGGACAGCAGGGTGTGACTGCAAGTCAGGCAGGTAAAGGGAACCAGCAGTCAGGAACTCAGGAGCCTCAGCCCTTGACTCTGTCCAACAGGTATGAGGCACTTGCTCCCTGTGTGGATGGCGAGCAGGGCTGCAGGAAGGATGAGTCAGCTGACCAAGGCACCATGGTTCAGCAGGCCATTCAAGGGGAGGGAGTAAATAGGCAAGTTGTAGTTGTAGGGGATTCTATTATCAGGGGGATAGATAGTATCCTTTGTGAGCAGGATAAAGAGTCCCGCATGGTATGTTGCCTGCCCGGTGCTAGGGTGCGGGACATCTCTGACCGGCTTGAAAGGATACTGGAGAGGGAGGGGGAGGATCCAATTGTCGTGGTCCATGTTGGTACCAACAACATAGGCAAGTCTAGGAAAGAGGACCTGTTTAGAGATTATAAAGAGCTAGGATTCAAATTAATAAACAGGTCCTCAAGGGTCATAATCTCAGGATTACTGCCCGAGCCACGTGCAAATTGGCATAGGGAGGCAAGAATAAGGGAAGTTAACACGTGGCTGAAAGAGTGGTGTGGGAAAGAGGGGTTCCTTTTCATGGGACACTGGCATCAGTTTTGGGACAGGGGGGACCTATACCGTTGGGATGGTCTCCACCTGAACTGAGCTGGGACCAGTGTTCTGGCGAAAAGAATAAATAGGGTGGTCAATAGGACTTTAAACTAAAGATTGGGGGGGAAGGGAAAGTCAGGGAACCAAGAGGTGAAGTAATCAATGGGAGGCGTAGCTGCTTAGGAACACAAAAATGCACGAAAAGGCAAAACTCAGGAGAGGTTACGATAGCCCCCATCCCACAAAATATGACACAGTGTATGGAAAGGCTCAGTAAACCAAGGTCCACCACACTAAGAAAACAAAAAGGGACGGTCAATAGAGAATTAAAGGTGCTATATTTAAATGCGCGCAGTGTACGGAACAAGGTAGATGAGCTTGTGGCCCAGATTGTGACTGGCAGGTATGATGTGGTAGGCATCACAGAGACATGGTTGCAGGGGGTTCAGGACTGGCATTTATCGAAAAGACAGGGAGGTGGGCAGAGGGGGCGGGGTTGCCTTGTTAATTAGGAATGAAATTAAATCAATAGCACTAAATGACATAGGGTCAGATGATGTGGAGTCTGTGTAGGTAGAGTTGAGGAACCACAAAGGCAAAAAAACCATAATGGGAGTTATGTACAGGCCTCCTAACAGTGGTCAGGACCGGGGGCACAAAATGCACCACGAAATAGAAAGTGCATGTCAGAAAGGCAAGGTCACAGTGATCATGGGGGACTTCAATATGCAGGTGGATTGGGTAAATAATGCTGCCAGTGGACCCAAGGAAAGGGAATTCATTGAATGTTTATAGGAGGGCTTTTTGGAACAGCTTGTGTTGGAGCCCACGAGGGAACAGGCCATTCTGGACTTAGTGTTATGTAATGAGCCAGACTTGATTAAAGATCTTAAAGTACGGGAGCACTTAGGAGGCAGTGATCATAATATGGTAGAATTCAATCTCCAATTTGAAAGAAAGAAGGTAGAATCAGATGTAAAGGTGTTACAGTTAAATAAAGGTAACTACAGGGGCATGAGGGAGGAACTGACGAAAATCGACTGGGAGCAGAGCCTAGTGGGAAAGACAGTAGAACAGCAATGGCAGGAGTTTCTGGGAGTAATTGAGGACACAGTACAGAGGTTCATCCCAAAGAAAAGAAAGGTTGTCAGAGGGGGGATTAGGCAGCCATGGCGGACAAAGGAAGTTAGGGAATGCATCAAAGCAAAAGAGAAAGCCTATAATGTGGCAAAGAGTAGTGGGAAGTCAGAAGATTGGGAAGGCTACAAAAGCAAACAGAGGATAACAAAGAGAGAAGTAAGGAGAGAGAGGATCAAATATGAAGGTAGGCTAGCCAGTAACATTAGGAATGATAGTAAAAGTTTCTTTAAATACATTAAAAACAAACGGGAGGCAAAAGTTGACATTGGGCCGCTCCAAAATGGCGCTGGTAATTTTGTGATGGGAGGCAAGGAAATAGCTGAGGAACTAAATAAGTACTTTGCGTCAGTCTTCACAGTAGAAGACATGAGTAATATCCCAACAATTCCGGAGAGTCAGGGGGCAGAGTTGAATATGGTAGCCATCACAAAGGAGAAAGTGCTAGAGAAACTAAGAGGTTTAAAAATTGATAAATCTCCGGGCACAGATGGACTACATCCTAGAGTTCTAAAGGAGATAGCTGAAGAAATAGTGGAGGCGTTAGTTATGATCTTTCAAAAGTCACTGGAGTCCGGGAAAGTCCCAGAGGATTGGAAAATCGCTGTTGTAACCCCCCTGTTCAAGAAGGGAACAAGGAAAAAGATGGAAAATTATAGGCCAATTAGCCTAACCTCGGTTGTTGGCAAGATTCTAGAATCCATTGTTAAGGATGAGATTTCTAAATTCTTGGAAGTGCAGGGTCGGATTAGGACAAGTCAGCATGGATTTAGTAAGGGGAGGTCGTGCCTGACAAACCTGTTAGAGTTCTTTGAAGAGATAACAAATAGGTTAGACCAAGGAGAGCCAATGGATGTTATCTATCTTGACTTCCAAAAGGCCTTTGATAAGGTGCCTCACGGGAGACTGCTGAGTAAAATAAGGGCCCATGGTATTCGAGGCAAGGTACTAACATGGATTGACGATTGGCTGTCAGGCAGAAGGCAGAGAGTTGGGATAAAAGGTTCTTTTTCGGAATGGCAACCGGTGACGAGTGGTGTCCCGCAGGGTTCAGTGTTGGGGCCACAGCTGTTCTCTTTATATATTAACGATCTAGATGACGGGACTGGGGGCATTCTGGCTAAGTTTGTCGATGATACAAAGATAGGTGGAGGGGCAGGTAGTATTGAGGAGGTGGGGAGGCTGCAGAAAGATTTAGACAGTTTAGGAGAGTGGTCCAAGAAATGGCTGATGAAATTCAACGTGGGCAATTGCGAGGTCTTGCACTTTGGAAAAAAGAATAGAGGCATGGACTATTTTCTAAACGGTGACAAAATTCATAATGCTGAAGTGCAAAGGGACTTGGGAGTCCTAGTCCAGGATTCTCTAAAGGTAAACTTGCAGGTTGAGTCCGTAATTAAGAAAGCAAATGCAATGTTGTCATTTACCTCAAGAGGCTTGGAATATAAAAGCAGGGATGTACTTCTGAAGCTTTATAAAGCATTAGTTAGGCCCCATTTAGAATACTGTGAGCAATTTTGGGCCCCACACCTCAGGAAGGACATACTGGCACTGGAGCGGGTCCAGCAGAGATTCACACGGATGACCCCAGGAATGGTAGGCCTAACATACGATGAACGTCTGAGGATCCTGGGATTATATTCATTGGAGGTTGAGGGGAGATCTAATAGAAACTTACAAGATAATGAATGGCTTAGATAGGGTGGATGTAGGGAAGTTGTTTCCATTAGCAGGGGAGACTAGGACCCGGGGGCACAGCCTTAGAATAAAAGGGTGTCACTTTAGAACAGAGATGAGGAAAAATTTCTTCAGCCAGAGAGTGGTGGGTCTGTGGAATTCATTGCCACAGAGGGCGGTGGAGGCCGGGACGTTGAGTGTCTTTAAGACAGAAGTTGATAAATTCTTGATTTCTCGAGGAATTAAGGGCTATGGCGAGAGAGCGGGTAAATGGAGTTGAAATCAGCCATGATTGAATGGTGGAGTGGACTCGATGGGCCGAATGGCCTTACTTCCGCTCCTATGTCTTATGGTCTTATGAGTTCTCCCGCTTCCCTTTTGCCATCCCCTGCCCTGATATGACCACCCACTGTCATTAAAGCCCTGCATAGTGTCTTCACCCTGTTCGGTTTCTCCAGCTATGTCCACAGCGACAGGGGCTCGTCGTTCATGAGCGACGAACTGCGTCAGTACCTGCTCAGTAAGGGCATCGCCTCGAGCAGGACTACCAGTTGTAACCCCAGGGGAAACGGGCAGGTGAAGAGGGAGAACGCGACGGTCTGGACGACCGTCCTACTGACCCTGCGGTCCAGGAATTTCCCAGTTTCCCACTGGCAGGAGGTCCTCCCCGATACGCTCCACTCTATTAGGTCCCTCCTTTGCACGGCCACAAACCAGACTCCTCCTGACTGTTTGTTTGTTTTCCCTAGGGGAGCTACCTCAGGGGCCTCGCTTCCACCCTGGCTGATAACACGGGTCCAGTACTCCTCCGAAAACATGTTCAGAGCCATAAGACCGACCCCCTGGTAGAGAGGGTCCAGCTCCTGCACTCCAACCCACACTATGCGTACGTCAAACACCCCGATGGCCGGCAAGATACCGTCTCCCTCCGGGACCTGGCGCCCGCAGGCTCCAACACCACTCCCACTACTGCATCCCCCACACTATGTCCCGTCCAACCTACCATGTTCAGCGCCCCCACCTCTATATGGTTCCCACGCTCCCTCCCACCCGCAGCACCGGTCCACAGGAATGAAGCTCCTGAAGAGCCGCTCCCGGAGTCCACGCCTGTGCCACTTCCACAGCCACCCGAAGCGGCTGCAACACCAGTGCTTCGGTGGTCGCAACGTACGATCCGGGCACCGGACTGACTGAATCTATGAGCACGTCACCCCCGCCGGACTTCATTTTTAAACAGGGGGTGAATGTGGTTAATGTATAATTACTGATAATTCACCAGTGCACTGTGTTATGTTATTAACCCTGTGGGCTCTACCTATGGGCCATTGTGCGGCTTCACCCACAGGGGATATGTTGGGGCATGTACGGGCTCCGCCCATGGCTCCACCCCCTTTACAGGAAGTATAAGAGCTGCTGACCTGCGGGGCCACCTTCAGTGTTGTACCGGTCACAGGCAGGCTCAGTTCTAAGCTGATTAAAACCACGGTTCACTTCTCCACATGTCTCCGAGTAAATTGATGGTCACATCATAAAGCTCCACTATTCTCTGTGATTCAGTGTAAAACAGGGAGGAGCTTCAATGTCACTTCACTGCTGATGGGGCAGCTCTGATTTTAAGGTTGTGTCTCCTTGTTCCCATCTCCTCCGCCGGAGGAAATAGCTTGGATTGGATTGGAATTGTTTATTGTCACGTGTACCGAGGTACAGTGAAAAGTATTTTTCTGCGAGCAGCTCAACAGAACATTAAGTACATGAGAAGAAAAGGGAATTTAAAAAAATACATAATAGGGCAACACAACATATACAATGTAAGAGAGGATAAAAGAGAGAGGTTAGTAATAATGTTAGGTTTAGAATTAAATTTTAAAAGATTAGAACGAGTATAAGTTAAGTAAAAAGTGGATCTGTTTGTGAGAGCTCGCAGAGAGTCGCCTCGCTCCGGCGCCAGCTTGGTAAAGCTTCTCCCCATCTACCCTATCAAATCATATAATCACCGGAGATACCTCATTTATGTCACCCCTAATCGTCAAAGGAATATAACCTTCTGTTTATAAATTGTGATATTTAACAACTTTCCCGAATAGAACAGACCAAATCTCCTGAGGAGTGGCAATCACAGTCCGATTACCAATTCCCTTCTATTTACTTCCCTTGCACTGGAGCTGCATATCGCTCACTCAGACTTCCACACCGGACCTCCTCAGAAATGTGGAGCAGTTCTGGGAGTCCCTCCTTCACAGAGCAGGATTGTTAAGAGAAGCTAAGCCATACCCCCCCTTTACAGCACTAGTTGGCATATTCCGCTAAGTCCAAAGCCATGCTGTGAAGATAAGGAGAGATGGTAAGTGTGTAAGTTAGGCGGGTGAGGGGATAGGATGGCAGGTGAGTGGGTGAGGGGGTAGGATGGCAGGTGGGTGGGTGAGGGGGTAGGATGACAGGTGGGTGAGGGGGTAGGGTGACAGACAGGTGAAGTGGCAGGCAGGTGGGTTGGATTTGGGGTGGGTGGATGAGAGGGGTAGAGTGACATGTAAGTGGGTGAGGGGTTAGGGTGGGTCGTGTGGGTGACGAGGTAATCGGGAGGTCAGGACGTTGGTCAGGGGGATAGCCGGTTCAGGAGGGATGTTCGGGGAGTTGGATTGGGTAGTTGAGTGGTCAAGGGGATTGGTCAGGGGTTTCCAGTGGGTAGTCGGGGAGTCAGCAATGTAGTTACCTCAAAGGTAGAATAGTTTTAATCCTTTTCCTGGGTAACTATTCTGATAAAAAATTGGAAATATAAAGTTTCCGATTCTGACTCGAATGTATCGGAGTTCCAGACACAGGGGAATTGCAGATCCAAACTTCCCTGGAGATTCCTACATAGACAGCTCATGGGTCTTCTGAGGGGTCCCCCAGTGCATCTTGTGGGGGTCCCCCAGTGCATCCAGAGTTCGGAATTCTGGGCTGTAGAATATTTGCTCCGGTTCTTCCAGAATAATTTGACCAAAACAGAATTATAGGGCTGGATTCTCCGATTCCGATACTAAGTGCTGATGCTGACGTGGGAACGGTGGCGTTTTAAGACCAAAAAAGTGTGGCAAAATGGCGACCGATTCCCAGTCTGGTGAGGAGCGAGCAGGCACGCAGCGTAGAGCACCCAGCTCTAGCTGCAGATATGGCAGGAGAATTGACGGGTCCGTGGCCATGCATGCGCACGGCAGTGGTCTGTAGCGGCTGCGCCGTGCAACATTGCGATCACCGAACGCAATTCCGCGCCAGAGCCCGGAGAATCCCGCCCATAAGCACTAATTATGTTGGCAAATTCAGTTTCTGTGATTTTTTTGCTGTAAATTAAAAACATCTCACGAGAAGCTGGTGTTGCTCCAATACTGGCCATGCTCCCAGATTGAACTAATCAGTGGCCGGATTTCCCCCTCATTGCGCTAAGTGCGGCAGTGGGCCTGAAAAACGCCATTTTCCCCACCAGCCGCAATGGTGGGTTTTCACGCAATATCTTCATCGGCTTGGGAGGCGGTGGCAGCAGTGGTCAGTGGCAAGGCTGCACAGAAGAGGTCAGCCACCTAGTGCAGGAAGAGGATGAATGATCTCACCCGTACCGTCAGGGTAAGTCAACCATCTCATCACTTCAATTCGCACACTCACCAGCCCATCACACAATCACAGGGCTCTCACTCACTATCAGCTCAAGGGACATCACCACACACTCTCTCACGCATACAATCACATCTCCATCTGGCCTCATGTCCTCTGCAGTTCGCATCCTCATCCTATCCCATCCACAGAAATAGCTCCTCTGCAGGCTGATGCTGCTTTATGTCCGTATCTCAGTGATGCTGCAGAGAGGAGACCATCAAGAACATGGAGGCTGGGTTTATTGCTGGCTGCATAATCACACATAGATTGGAGAGAGGATTATTGGGACAAAAGTGACAGGCTCGCCAGAGGGATAAGCTAAACCTTCAAGACTAATGAGCAGCAGGGCCCCCTCCAAATGCAGAGGATGAGGCTCACAGAGATGTCGGGCGTAGATGGCTCGCAAGACCAAGAATACATGGAATTGCATGCCTTAGCTGAGTGAGAGACAGTGTCGCCTCTGCATGTCCAGGGACCTGCTGACTCAAATTTGCCACACTCTCCAAGACCTGATGCCATCGGGATGGGGAGGGCATCCGTTGAGACTGGCTGTGGGATTAACTGCCACACTGAACTTCTCCACGAGTGGCTCCTTCCAGAGCTTCACTGGGGACCTCTGCAGGACCTCTCAAGGCTCCACTCACAAATGAGGTGACAGAAACTCTTTTTGCCCACAATTACGCCAACTTTGACAAAGATCAAGCATGCCAGGACACCAGAGCGATGGGCTTTGCAGCGATTTCCGGATTCCCACAGGTGCAGGGTGCCACAGACTGTACTCATGTGGTTATTGTGGTAGTTTGTGCGCCACAGTTATAAAACGCCAAACATTTGCAATTAGCATCATAACGTCTCGGCAAGTGTTGAGGTGATGGGACGCACAGCGCTGCATCCCAACACTGTGACAAGAGCCTTGTGGCCATAATCTAGACAATTACAGGTTGTCAAACGATCAAGGTTGTAGGTTGGAGCACCAGGGCAATAATTTGGCGGAGGGGGCAGAGCCTTGGCACCTTGAGGTGATAAGGTGCTCACACTTATTGGCAAGCTTAGCAGATGTACGCTCAGATAGTCAGAAAGGCGTTTGGCAGATAGGAGCGGGCACAAGCTCAAAGTATGGGCTCAGAGCATGAAAACCAAGCCGGATGACAGAGAGCACATGGAGTTCCAGGATATGTGAAACTTCCCCATCTGTCCTTCTATGCTGCACCTTCACCTTTCAATCATGCAGACGAGATGGGAGAACTCCTCAGCCTCAATCTTACACAGCCAAGGCTGGCGCAACATGACCCTGCAAAGCATGTGACAGTGTTCTGGGTGGTGTGGAAAGATGACCTTTCCACACCATCTTCCAATTTGTGCAAGAGTACCGCACCTATGCCATATGGTAATGTATCGCCAGTAACAATAATGGATTTACCCGGTGCCTAACACACCTAACATTCCTCTCAATACGATATGGGCTGTGATTGCAAACAAATTTTTTAAATGCTACTTTTTTAATGATATTGGTGTTCTCTAAATTAACTACAAGAAATAAATCATGCCCACCTGTCTGCTACATTTTTTAGGAAATGGAATATCTGGGTTTTGGAAAATTGACACTGGTTTCGTTTAAGTTGTTTAATTTGGATTTTGACAAATACCTTCTGCCTCCCATTTCATTATTTTTGTGAGCAAGTTAACCTCCTTTTTCACATGAAGTCATTGGGCCTCCTCTAATAGCCGATTACTGTAACTAAAAATATTGCTAAATGCAAATCAATTATGTTCTGAAAACATCCCCGCATATAAATTAATCTGTAAGATTAGTATGACGCATAAATCCACACATTTTCATGTAACTTCCCAAAGTCACAGCTCTTTTCCAAAGTTTCCCAATGTATTTTGATGTGTACAAGTTATATCAGTGTTCTCACATGAAGTTAAGCAGAAACTTGAGGGGGGGTGGGGGGGGAATTAGCGTTGAAAGTAACGCAATTTCGAGTGCAATTTGAGCCAGAATTGCTAATTGCGTTTTAAGACAAAACTCTGGGTCCACACCTTTGATACAACAAAGGAAATCTCTTCACAGCTGCTCGCAATGATACATTGACCATTCAAAACATGTTGAAATTAATCGCTACGAAAATTATGTAAATTCATGTGCATTCAGAAAATGAAAATAATTGTTTCAGCTGCAACAAAGGACTCCTAGGAAAACAATAAATCAGCTTCTGTAAGGAAATCTCCATCTGGAATTTCTTTTTGCATAATAAAATTAATAACCATTATGAAGTCTCTCCAACCAAAGGTCATTCGACTTGTGGAGTTAATCACCAGAAATGCCAATAGAAGCATGCAGCACAGTTGGAGTCAAGAGATGATGAGATAAATGGGTGGGTGGGAGGAATTGATTTCTGAGCAAGGGGTGGACTTGCTCTGTCCAAACCTTCTCCTACAATTTCTTATATTTTAAAAGATCAGGAAAAATACAAAGAAAAGAAACTAAGGTAATGAAAATTTAAAAGCAACAAAATAATTTTGAATAGGTAATAATAATAACCTTTATTGTCACAAGTAGGCTTACATTAACACTGCAATGAAGTTATTGTGAAAAGCCCCTAGTCGCCACATTCTGGCACCTGCTCGGGTACACAGAGGGAGAATTCAGAATGTCCAAATTACGTAACAGCACGTCTTTCGAGGCTTGTGGGAGGAAACCGGAGCACCCGGAGGAAACCCACGCAGACAAGGGGAGAACGTGCAGACTCCGCACAGACAGTGACCCAGCAGGGAATCGAACCTGGAACCCTGGCGCTGTGAAGCCATAGTGCTAAGTGAGTTTTCTCCCAAAGGAATATTCTCTGGGGTTACATGTGCACAAATCACTGAAGGTGGTAGGGCAGGGTGAGAACATGGGTAACACAGCATATCGGATACTGAGCTTTATTGATACATGTATAGAGTATAAAAGTAAGATTGCTATGGTGAACCTTTATAAAACACCGGTTCAGCTGGCGATCGCGCTTAAGTCGACAAAGAATTGGAAAGGATTCTGGAGAGGAGACAGCGAGCACAGAGTCCCGCTCTATGCAGATGACCTGCTCCTCTATATCTCGGACCCACGAAGCAGCCTGGGAGGAATCATGGCGACCTTGAAAGAGTTTGGAGCCTTCTCGGGCGACAAACTTAATCTGAGCAAAACAAAATTTTCTTGGTGAACCTGCAAGGGGAAGGGGCAGAGCTGAAGGGTTTGCTGTTTAAACAGACCCAACACAAATTCCACTACCTCGGGATCCAAATTGCTCGTGGCTGGACAGGGACCCACAAGTGGAAAAGGACCTGCAGAGATGGATCACACGCCCACTCTCCCTGGTGGAGATGATCAAGATGAACATACTGCCCAAGTTCCTGGGCGAGATTCTCCGACCCCCCGCCGGGTCGGAGAATCGTCGGGGGCTGGCATGAATCCCGCCCCCGCCGGTTGCCGAATTCTCCGGCACCGGATATTCGGCGGGGGCGGGAATCGCGCCGCGCCGGTTGGCGGGCCCCCCCCGCGATTCTCCGGCCCGGATGGGCCGAAGTCCTGCTGCTAAAATGCCTGACCCGCCGGCGTAGATTAAACCACCTACCTTACCGACGGGACAAGGCGGCGCGGGCAGGCTCCGGGGTCCTGGGGGGGGCGCGGGGTGATCTGGCCCCGGGGGGTGCCCCCACGGTGGCCTGGCTCACGATCGGGGCCCACCGATCCGCGGGTGGGCCTGTGCCGTGGGGGCACTCTTTTCCTTCCGCCTTCGCCACGGTCTCCACCATGGCGGAGGCGGAAGAGACTCCCTCCACAGCGCATGCAGGGGAATGCCGTCAGCGGCCACTAACGCTCCCGCGCATGCGCCACCCATAGATGTCATTTCCGCGCCAGCTGGCGGGGCACCAAAGGCCTTTTCCGCCAGCTGGCGGGGCGGAAATACGTCCGGCGCGGGCCTAGCCCCTTAAGGTTGAGGCTCGGCCCCCAAAGATGCGGAGCATTCCGCACCTTTGGGGTGCCAGTCGGCGGATATCACGCCGATACCGGAGAATTTCGCCCCCTGTTCCTGTTTAGATCCATACCGATCTACATCCCCAAGGCCTTTATCAACTCACTAGAAAAACTGATCATGGCGTTTGTGTGTGTGTGTGTGTGTGTGTGTGGGCGGGGGGGAGAAAGAACGCAAGGATCCCAAAAAGAGTACCGCAGAGAGCGAGAACCATGGGGGGCCTAGCTCTGCCGAACCTGCAATATTATCACTTGGCGGCAACCATGGAGAGGGTAAAGGGGCGGATAAAAGGGACCGAGCCGAGTGGGTGCTTATGGAGGAGGGCTCCTGCAGAGGGAACTCCCTCCAGGCCCTAGCCATGGCGGCACTTCCATCCCCACAAAATAAATACTTAGCGAGCCCAGTGGTGATAGAAGCACTCCAGTCGTGGAACCAGCTGTAACAGCACTTCGGGCTAACCAAAATGTCCAATAAGGCCCCCATCTGCAGCAAGCACAGGTTCACCCCCGCGACAATGGACGCTACCTTCGAAAGGTGGAAACTGGACTGGGGACGCTGACAGTTGGGGACTTTGACACTGACAACAGACTGACAATGCTTGAGGAACTGACAGAGAAGTTCCAGCTGACAGGGGGACTATGATACATGCAGATGAAAAACTTCTTATGCAGGGAAACGAGGACATACTCACGACCACCACAACAATCACTGCTAGAGGACCTACTGTACGCGGACATCCTAGGGAAGGGGCATTACAGTGACATGTATGGGCGGCTACTAAGGAGGGCTAACATCCAACTGGACGAGGCAAGAGAAAAGTGGAAGGAAGACTTGGGGTTTGAAGTAGGGTGGGGACTCTGGAGCGAAGCACACCACAGGGTCCACCTCCACATGCGCAAGACTAAGCCTAATGCAGCTAAAAGTGGTACACAGAGCCAACTTAACTAGAACCCGAGTGAGCAGGTTATTCCCGGAGGTAGAGGATAGATGTGAACATTGCCAAGGAGGCCCGGCCAACCACAGCTACATGTCCTGGTCTTGCCCCAGACTTGCTGGGTGCTGGACAGCCTTAGAACATAGAACATAGAACATAGAAAATACAGCACAGAACAGGCCCTTCGGCCCACGATGTTGTGCCGAACCTTTGTCCTAGATTAATCATAGATTATCATTGAATTTACAGTGCAGAAGGAGGCCATTCGGCCCTTTGAGTCTGCACCGGCTCTTGGAAAGAGCACCATACCCAAACTCAACACCTCCACCCAACACCAAGGGCAATTTGGACATTAAGGGCAATTTATCATTGGCCAATTCACCTAACCCGCACATCTTTGGACTGTGGGAGGAAACCGGAGCACCCGGAGGAAACCCACGCAGACACGGGGAGGACGTGCAGACTCCGCACAGACAATGACCCAAGCCGGAATCGAACCTGGGACCATGGAGCTGTGAAGCAATTGTGCTATCCACAATGCTACCGTGCTGCCCTTAAGAACAAATAAATCTACACTACATCATTTTACCGTCATCCATGTACCTATCCAATAGCTGCTTGAAGGTCCCTAATGTTTCCGACTCAACTACTTCCACAGGCAGTGCATTCCATGCCCCCACTACTCTCTGGGTAAAGAACCTACCTCTGATATCCCTCCTATATCTTCCACCTTTCACCTTAAATTTATGTCCCCTTGTAATGGTGTGTTCCACCCGGGGAAAAAGTCTCTGACTGTCTACTCTATCTATTCCCCTGATCATCTTATAAACCTCTATCAAGTCGCCCCTCATCCTTCTCCGCTCTAATGAGAACAGGCCTAGCTCCCTCAACCTTTCCTCGTAAGACCTACTCTCCATTCCAGGCAACATCCTGGTAAATCTTCTTTGCACCTTTTCCAGAGCTTCCACATCCTTCCTAAAATGAGGCGACCAGAACTGTACACAGTACTCCAAATGTGGCCTTACCAAAGTTTTGTACAGCTGCATCATCACCTCACGGCTCTTAAATTCAATCCCTCTGTTAATGAACGCGAGCACACCATAGGCCTTCTTCACAGCTCTATCCACTTGAGTGGCAACTTTCAAAGATGTATGAACATAGACCCCAAGATCTCTCTGCTCCTCCACATTGCCAAGAACTCTACCGTTAACGCTATATTCCGCATTCATAATTGTCCTTCCAAAATGGACAACCTCACACTTTTCAGGGTTAAACTCCATCTGCCACTTCTCAGCCCAGCTCTGCATCCTATCTATGTCTCTTTGAAGCCGACAACAGCCCTCCTTACTATCCACAACTCCACCAATCTTCGTATCATCTGCAAATTTACTGACCCACCCTTGAACTTCCTCATCCAAGTCATTAATGAAAATCACAAAGAGCAGAGGACCCAGAACTGATCCCTGCGGTACGCCACTGGTAACTGGGATCCAGGCTGAATATTTGCCATCCACCACCACTCTCTGACTTCTATCGGTTAGCCAGTTCGTTATCCAACTGGCCAAATTTCCCACTATCCCATGCCTCCTTACTTTCTGCATAAGCCTACCATGGGGAACTTTATCAAATGCCTTACTAAAATCCATGTACACTACATCCACTGCTTTACCTTCATCCACATGCTTGGTCACCGCCTCAAAGAATTCAATAAGATTTGTAAGGCAAGACCTACCCCTCACAAATCCGTGCTGACTATCCCTAATCAAGCAGTGTCTTTCCAGATGCTCAGAAATCCTATCCTTCAGTACCCTTTCCATTACTTTGCCTACCACCGAAGTAAGACTAACTGGCCTGTAATTCCCAGGGTTATCCCTAGTTCCTTTTTGAACAGGGGCACGACATTCGCCACTCTCCAATCCCCTGGTACCACCCCTGTTGACAGTGAGGACGAAAAGATCATTGCCAACGGCTCTGCAATTTCATCTCTTGCTTCCCATAGAATCCTTGGATATATCCCGTCAGGCCCGGGGGACTTGTCTATCCTCAAGTTTTTCAAAATGCCCAACACATCTTCCTTCCTGACAAGTATTTCCTCGAGCTTACCAATCTGTTTCACACTGTCCTCTCCAACAATATCGCCCCTCTCATTTGTAAATACAGAAGAAAAATACTCATTCAAGACCTCTCCTATCTCTTCAGACTCAATACACAATCTCCCGCTACTGTCCTTGATCGGACCTACCCTCGCTCTAGTCATTCTCATATTTTTCACATGTGTGTAAAAGGCCTTGGGGTTTTCCTTGATCCTACCCGCCAAAGATTGTTCATGCCCTCTCTTAGCTCTCCTAATCCCTTTCTTCAGTTCCCTCCTGGCTATCTTGTATCCCTCCAATGCCCTGTCTGAACCTTGTTTCCTCAGCCTTACATAAGTCACCTTTTTCCTCTTAACAAGACATTCAACCTCTCTTGTCAACCATGGTTCCCTCACTCGACCAACTCTTCCCTGCCTGACAGGGACATACATATCAAGGACACGTAGCACCTGTTCCTTGAACAAGTTCCACATTTCACTTGTGTCCTTCCCTGCCAGCCTATGTTCCCAACTTATGCACTTCAATTCTTGTCTGACAACATCATATTTACCCTTCCCCCAATTGTAAACCTTGCCCTGTTGCACGTACCTATCCCTCTCCATTACTAAAGTGAAAGTCACAGAATTGTGGTCACTATCTCCAAAATGCTCCCCCACTAACAAATCTATCACTTGCCCTGGTTCATTACCCAGTACTAAATCCAATATTGCCCCTCCTCTGGTCGGACAATCTACATACTGTGTTAGAAAAGCTTCCACAAACACCACCCCATCCAAACTATTTGATCTAAAGAGTTTCCACTCAATATTTGGGAAGTTAAAGTCGCCCATGACTACTACCCTATGACTTCTGCACCTTTCCAAAATCTGTTTCCCAATCTGTTCCTCCACATCTCTGTTACTATTGCCTTCTTCGAGGCAATGTCCAAAGTGGTGGGAATGAGGGTGGAGTCTTGCCCAAGAGTGGCGGTCTTCGTGGTATCAGAACAGCCAGAGATATTCAGGGGGCAGAGGGCGGACGCCCTTACCTTTCCCTCCCTAATCACCCATCGGAGAATCCTGCTCGGCTGGCAGTCGGCAGCACCACCCAAAGCTGCAGGCTGGCTGTCTGACCTATCGGAATTTCTCAAAATGGAGAAAATCAAATTTGAAATCTGAGGGTTGGAAGAAGGCTTTCATAAAACATGAGAGCCATTCACTCAGTTGTTCCAAGGCCTGTTTGTAGCCAACAGCCAATAAGCCAAAGAAAAGGAGAGGGTAGTCACGATACAACAAGGAGAGGGGGGAGAGGGGAACTAAGAGACATGGAACCCAACCATGCCTAGCAAATAACAAGATATACAGCATCACCCCAATGCAACTGGAGCAGGGCACAAGAGCAGACTAGGAAAGAAGACACGCTAGGTGGCCAGAGGGGTATTGTGGGGGGTAAGGAGCAAAGCAGGAAATGGGACCCAGCCAGAGCCAAGCACCTACTGGAAAACGAAAAACAGGAAACTGTAACCACTGTCAATCGCGCAAGACAACTGATACATATAAACAGAAGCAAATATTTCTCTTTATTTTTACTTTTGCCTTCAAATGTATGTCCATGTTTACCCTTGTTCTGTATATTACAAAAAAATCAAGAAAAACATTTATTAAAAATAAATAAAATGCCAGTTTGGCCCCAACTGGGGTAATGTGTTCTATTCTGTACCCCATACTACAGGAAGATTTGATGTGGAAATGCCGGCGTTGGACTGGGGTGGGCTTGGTAAGAAATCTTACAACTCTCCTCCAACGGCGTCCAGGAGGGTCTCCAGCTCTGCGTCCCGGAACCGCGGCGCTGCTCTCTTTCCAGCCATGTTGGCCGCAACGGTGTGTGTGGGGGGTAGAGAATCTATTCAGTGCGGCTGCAGCTGTGCGACAATCATGGAACTGGCGAATCCACCGCCGTTCCGTGTGCAAAGTGTGGCGTTTCCTGTGACGCCCGTGCTAGCCTCTTTGAAGTGGCTGAATACTTTCACCTGTCGCGCCGGAGTGGTTGGCGCCACTTTTCACGCCGGCGTCGGGACTTGGCCGTGGGATTGGAGAATCCCTGCCATGATCTCTGATGACTTGGGCAATGATATGCAGCAGTGTAGGAGTTTCATCCATTTCCATCTCCTTGCAATGGAATAAATTGTTCTCCCGCCATTTTGCCGTCGTGAAACTCCACAGTTTTCACAACGGCGTCAGCACTTAGTCTCAGAAATGGAGAATCCAGCCCTTAGTCTGTTGACTAGGGGCTGGCGTTCGCCCAGTGAGCCAGAGAAGACACAGCCAAGAGTGAGACACAGCTAAGAGTGAGTTTGGGAATTTGAAGCTAGGTGGGAATTGTATTAAATTGAATTTCAATCGGTAAGACTTTTCCTTGTTAAATATCAGGAATTTAAATTAATTTAGAATTTTAAATTAATCTAGAATTGTGCAGTGAAGGGTAACAAGGGCTGCCCCACACACTCACATAACTGGTTGGCAGTTAAGTGTCAGTCACCTTAATCTACTTTGATCTAAAAGCAGGCGGGGGAGGGGAGTCAACTCAGGCCGATTTAAAAGAGCAAGTGTAAACTCACTCACAGTGAGTTCTCCCAGTGAGCCAGAGCAGACACAGCCATAGTGAGGCACAGCTAAGAGTGAGTTTGGGAATTTGAAGCTAGGTGGGAATTCAAAGCTTGGGGGGGGGGGGGGGGGGGGGGGAGGAGGTGTTTTTTATCCCTGGTAAGTGACTGGTAAGTAGTTTTTCTTTTTTCTTTTTCTTTCATTGGTATATTTATTTATTTTTTGTTTTTATTTTTAGGAATTGTAGTTGTTGAAGTTAACCGAAGGTTTAAGACATGGCAGGAGATCCCAGACCCGTGTCATGCTCCTTGTGTGCGATGTGGGAGCTCAGGGACATGTCCACTGTCCCTGGCTCCTTCACGTGCAAGAAGTGTGTCCAGTTGCAGCTCTTGTTAGACTGCTTGACGGCTCTGAAGCTGCAGATGGACTCACTTTGGAGCATCCGCGATGCTGAGGAGGTCGTGGATAGCATGTTTAGCATGTTGGTCACACCGCAGGTGAAAGTTACTGAGGGAGATAGAAAATGGGTGACCAAAAGACAGAGCAAGTGTAGGAAGGCACTGCAAGTGTCCCCTGCGGTCAGCTCCCTGCAAAACAGATATACTGCTTTGGATACTGTTGAGGGAGTTGGCTCACCAGATGAAGGCAGCAGCAGCCAGGTTCATGGCACCGTGGGTGGCTCTGCTGAACAGCAGGGCAGGAAGAAGAATGGCAGGGCTATAGTGATAGGGGACTCAATCATAAGGGGAATAGACAGGCAGTTCTGCGGATGCAATCAAGATTCCAGGATGGTATGTTGCCTCCCTGGTGCAAGGGTCAAGGATGTCTCGGAGCGGCTGCAGGACATTCTGGGGGGGGAGGGTGAACAGCCAGTTGTTGTGGTGCACATAGGCACCAACAATATCGGTTAAAAACGGGACGAGGTCCTACAAGCTGAATTCAGGGAGTTAGGAGTTAAACTAAAAAGTAGGACCTCAAAGGTAGTAATCGCAGGATTGCTACCTGTGCCACAAGCTAGTCAGAGTAGGAATATCAGAATAGATAGGATGAATGTGTGGCTCAAGAGATGGTGCAAGAGGGAGGGATTCAAATTCCTGGGGCATTGGAACCGGTTCTGGGGGAGGTGGGACCAGTACAAACCGGATAGTCTGCACCTGGGCTGGACTGGAACTGATGTCCTAGGGGGGGTGTTTGCTTGGGCTGTTGGGGAGGGTTTAAACTAATGTGGCAGGGGGATGGGAACCAATTCAGGAAGTCGGAAGTTAGTAAAACAGGGACAGAAACAAAAGGCAGTAAGGGGGAACGTGTAAGGCAGAGGAGCCATAGTCAAAAATGCGACAGTACAAGGTACAGTGACTGAAGGGAGCACAGTGAATAGGCCCAGTAATACTAAAAGGAATAAAACGGGAAGTAAAAACATAAATGGTAAGCGACGCAGCAGGTTGTTCCATGAAGATATGGGTTCAACGACAACGAAAATTAGGAGAAAAGTTAAGAGGAAATATAACTTAAGAGAGGTTACTGATTGAGGTGTTAAGATTCAAAACAGAGGTATAAAAGCCAACATAAGTGTACTCTACCTGAATGCTCGTAGTATTCAGAATAAGGTAAATGAGTTGATGGCGCAAATCATCGTGAATGACTATGATTTAATGGCCATTACTGAAACATGGTTACAGGATGATCACGACTGGGAGTTAAATATCCAAGGGTATCAAATTATTCGGAAGGACAGAATGGATGGTAAGGGAGGTGGTGCAGCTCTGTTATTTAAGGATGACATCTGGGCAATAGTAAGGGATGACATCGGTGCTATGGAGGATAAGGTTGAATCCATTTGGGTGGAAATCAGGACTAGTAAGGCGAAAAAGTCACTGACAGGAGTAGTCTATAGGCCTCCAAATAGTAACATTATGGTGGGGCAGATAATAAACAAAGAAATAACGGATGCATGTAGAAATGGTACAGAAGTTATCATGGGGATTTTAATCTACATGTCGATTGGTTTAACCAGGTCTGTCAAGGCAGCCTTGAGGAGGATTTTATAGAATGTATCCGCGATAGTTTCCTAGAACAGTATGTAATGGAACCTACGAGGGAACAAGCGGTCCTACATCTGGTCCTGTGTAATGAGACAGGATTGATTAATGATCTCATAGTTAGGAATCCTTTAGGAAAGAGCGATCACAATATGGTGGAATTTAAAATACAGATGGAGGGTGAGAAGATAAAATCAAACACTAATGTTTTGTGCTTAAACAAAAGAGATTACAATGGGATCAGAGAAGTGCTAGCTAAGGTAGACTGGCAGCAAAGACTTTATGGTGAAACAGTTGAGGAACAGTGGAGAACCTTCAAAGCGATTTTTCACAGTGCTCAGCAGAGGTTTATACCAACAAAAAGGAAGGACGGTAGAAAGAGGGAAAATTGACCGTGGATATCTAAGGAAATAAGGGAGAGTATCAAATTGAAGGAAAAAACATACAAAGTGGCAAAGATTAGTGGGAGACGAGAGGACTGGGAAATCTTTAGGGGGCAACAGAAAGCTACTAAAAAAGCTATAAAGAAGAGTAAGATAGAATTTGAGAGTAAACTTGCTCAGAATATAAAAACAGATAGTAAAAGTTTCTACAAATATATAAAACAAAAAAGAGTGGCTAAAGTAAATATTGGTCCTTTAGAGGATGAGAAGAGAGATTTAATAATGGGAGATGAGGAAATGGCTGAGGAAGTGAACAGGTTTTTTGGGTCGATCTTCACAGTGGAAGACACAAATAACATGCCAGTGACTGATAGAAATGAGGCTATGACAGGTGAGGACCTTGAGATGATTGTTATCACTAAGGAGGTAGTGATGGGCAAGCTAATGGGGCTAAAGGTAGACAAGTCTCCTGGACCTGATGGAATGCATCCCAGAGTGCTAAAAGACATGGCTAGAGAAATTGCAAATGCACTAGTGATAATTTACCAAAATTCACTAGACTCTGGGGTGGTCCCAGTGGATTGGAAATTAGCAAACGTGACACCACTGTTTAAAAAAGGAGGTAGGCAGAAAGCGGGTAATTATAGGCCAGTGAGCTTAGCTTCGGTAGTAGGGAAGATGCTGGAATCTATCATCAAGGAAGAAATAGCGAGGCATCTGGATGGAAATTGTCCCATTGGGCAGACGCAGCATGGGTTCATAAAGGGCAGTCGTGCCGAACTAACTTAGTGGAATTTTTTGAGGACATTACCAGAGCGGTAGCGATAATGGATGTGGTATATCTGGATTTCCAGAAAGCCTTTGACAAGGTTCCACACAAAAGGTTGTTGCATAAGATAAAGATGCATGGCATTCAGGGTAAAGTAGTAGCATGGATAGAGGATTGGTTAATTAATAGAAAGCAAAGAGTGGGGATTAATGGGTGTTTCTCTGGTTGGCAATCAGTAGCTAGTGGTGTCCCTCAGGGATCAGTGTTGGGCCCACAATTGTTCACAATTTACATAGATGATTTGGAGTTGGGGACCAAGGGCAATGTGTCCACGTTTGAAAACGACACTAAGATGAGTGGTAAAGCTAAAAGTGCAGAGGATACCGGAAGTCTGCAGAGGGATTTGGATAGGTTAAGTGAATGGGCTAGGGTCTGGTAGATGGAATACAATGTTGACAAATGTGAGGTTATCCATTTTGGTAGAAATAACAGCAAAAGGGATTATTATTTAAATGATAAAATATTAAAACATGCTGCTGTGCAGAGACCTGGGTGTGCTCGTGCATGAGTCGCAAAAAGTTGGTTTACAGGTGCAATAGGTGATTAAGAAGGCAAATGGAATTTTGTCCTTCATTGCTAGAGGGATGGAGTTTAAGACTAGGGAGGTTATGCTGCAAATGTATACGGTGTTAGTGAGGCCTCACCTGGAGCATTGTGTTCAGTTTTGGTCTCCTTACCTGAGAAAGGACATACTGGCGCTAGAGGGTGTGCAGAGGAGATTCACTAGGTTAATCCCAGAGTTGAAGGGGTTGGATTTCGAGCAGAGGTTGAGTAGACTGGGACTGTACTCGTTGGAATTTAGAAGGATGAGGGGGGATCTTATAGAAACATATAAAATTATGAAGGGAATAGATAGGATAGATGCGGGCAGGTTGTTTCCACTGGCGGGTGAAAGCAGAACTAGGGGGCATAGCCTAAAAATAAGGGGAAGTAGATTTAGGACTGAGTTTAGGAGGAACTTCTTCACCCAAAGGGTTGTGAATCTATGGAATTCCTTGCCCAGTGAAGCAGTAGAGGCTCCTTCATTAAATGTTTTTAAGATAAAGATAGATAGTTTTTTGACGAATAAAGGGATTAAGGGTTATGGTGTTCGGGCCGGAAAGTGGAGCTGAGTCCACAAAAGATCAGCCATGATCTCATTGAATGGCGGAGCAGGCTCGAGGGGCCATATGGCCTACTCCTGCTCCTAGTTCTTATGTCCTTATGTTACGAAGTCTTACAACGCCAGGTTAAAGTCCAACAGGTTTGTTTCGATGTCACTAGCTTTCAGAGCGCTGCTCCTTCCTCAGGTGAATGAAGAGGTCTGTTCCAGAAACACATATATAGACTAATTCAAAGATGCCAAACAATGCTTGGAATGCGAGCATTAGCAGGTGATTAAATCTTTACAGGTCCAGAGATGGGGTAACCCCAGGTTAAAGAGGTGTGAATTGTCTCAAGCCAGGACAGTTGGTAGGATTTTGCAGGCCAGATGGTGGGGGATGAATGTAATGCGACATGACTTATAGCCAAGTTCCGCACACATGAGTGCGGCCTCAACCGGGACCTGGGATTCATGTCGCATTACATTCATCCCCCACCATCTGGCCTGCAAAATCCTACCAACTGCCCTGGCTTGGTACAATTCACACCTCTTTAACCTGGGGTTACCCCATCTCTGGATCTGTAAAGATTTAATCACCTGCTAATGCTCGCATTCCTAGCATTGTTTGGCATCTTTGAATTTGTCTATATATGTGTTTCTGGAACAGACCTCTTCATTCACCTGAGGAAGGAGCAGCGCTCGACGGGCACTCGGCCCGTCGGGGCCCGGAGAATCACCGGGGGCGCTTTCAACGGCCCCTGACCAGCGCGGCGGCGATCCGACTGGTGCCCGAGAATCGGCGCTGGAGAATAGGTAACCCGGCGTCGGGGTGGCAGAGCGCGATTCTCGCGTCCGCCCGGGGATTCTCCAACCTGGCGCGGGGTCGGAGAATCCCGGCGCGGGGTCGGAGAATCCCGGCGCGGGATCGGAGAATCCCAGCCCATTTGTCTAGACAGTGGAAAACAGATACAACGGTCACCTGATAGCAACCAGGTTTTGATGAGGAACATTTATCAAGACACATTTAGAGAGCGGACACACTCAGACAAAGATGCCTTCATCTACCAGGTGTTGAAAAATAATCACTAATCCGTCCCCTCCAAAACGGCGTCATCGATGAGTACGCCGCATGTTGTTGGGACGGCCTCAGGATGTCACCTGGAGGCCCTCCCCCAATGCTCTGCCCCCAATGGGCTGACTTCCCGACGGCGTGGATCACTTGTGGTCTGAGGTTTCGTCAACCTTACATGGTGGCTGCGGACTGTGTCCAGCGCCGCCACAGTCGGGGTGGGGGAGCTGTTCCGCTGGTCGGAGGGGGGCTCCGGCGGGAGCTGGGGGTACTGATGGAGGGTGGTCCTGGGGTGGTGACGTGGGTTACAGGGGGGCACTATCTGGCAGCCCGGGTCCGCACGCAACTGGCGCCATGTTGTACAGCGCGACCGCCGCAGGTCGCCACCGTGCGCATGCTCGGCCACGTACCCGGCAATTCTCCGTCCGTATCTGTAGGTAAAGCCGGGGGTTTTATGTGGTGCGGCTTCTAGCCCCCCACCAGGCGGAGCATCAGTGCGGGGACGGCGCCGACTTTTTGATCATAAGACTGGACACATGCTCCGGACATAGCCTCAAAATCGGAGAATCCAGCCCATTGTGTTTATCTTTAATGAGATGATGTAGTTAATTGAAGGAACCAGGGACTAAAGCACTCAGGTGTTGAGTTTTGGAGTTCAATATTGATCTGTCTGTGAACAGACTATCGATTTCTCGCAAAGCAGTTTAGTTAAACAGATTTTGTCTGTGAACAGAACAGCAGTTTCTGAAAAGGCTGGCAGATTAAACAGTAGTTTGACACAGACAAGAATCTGCAAGTTGGTTCCTGAAGAATCTCTCTCAAAGCGGTGTATCCAAGATGTCTCTGTGCAACAAGTATTCCTGAATTGGCAAACTGTATTTAAAAGTGGATTTTGACCTGAGGTGGAGTTTGCTTGAGTGGAGATTTTAAAAATAGCATGTGGAAATAGTGTTTCATTGTCACTGTTAAGCATTGTTTAGCGGGTAATTGTAAGCTATTTTCTTGTATGATGTTAAAGTTATTTTAATCCTGTGTTAGTAGTAAAGTTTGTTTTAATATACCATATCATGAGCGAAATTCTCCATCCCGCCCCGCCACATTTCTGCCCCGACCTGCCGGCGGGAGTCTCCGTAACACCGGCCGGTCAATGGGGTTTCCCATTGTGGGGCAGCCCCACGCCGTCAGGAAACCCCCGGGCGCGGCAAAACGGAGACTCCCGCCGGCGGAGAATGACGCCCCATATTTGTGCGTGGAATCACTCCTGGACCGAAGTATCCTTTCCTCACAAACTTACAAATTAAGTAAAAATATTGGGGTTATTGTCCAGTATCCTAA
The DNA here is from genome assembly GCF_047496885.1 of Scyliorhinus torazame. Taxonomy (NCBI): domain Eukaryota; kingdom Metazoa; phylum Chordata; class Chondrichthyes; order Carcharhiniformes; family Scyliorhinidae; genus Scyliorhinus; species Scyliorhinus torazame. Next base: position 365,469,972 of record NC_092707.1, read on the forward strand.
CAACTGTTGAAGTCTGGTCCGGGATCAGAATAAAAGAGAAACAAGTGATTGTCAAGGCACATACAAAGAGAAATACTCATAATACTACCAACCAATACATCCACAGTTATGTTATCCACACTTACATTAAGCACTGGTACAGATACCTGACAATTATATAGGATATTGTAGTATCTTGACAGACGGGTGACCACCAAGTTGATTAATGAATAACGGCTTACTAAAGTAGTAACTATATACAAAGAGTGAGATAAAAGGCTACCATGTTCCAAGATTCCAAACTCCGAACTAACTGGGAAAACCATTCTCAGCCCCCCCCCCCCCGGGTGTGTGCGCTCTGGCATGATTGGCCAATCAGGTCAGATGACCCTCTGGGATCACGCCCCCTTAAAGGAGTACGCTTCTTCAGATATATACAATATAGAATACTGAGACTGAGGAAGCATGAGGCGCTGCCGATGAAGGAGTGTTGATAGTGAGACAGTAGAGAGTAGATGGTCAGTGTGTTTATTGTGCGTGCTGAATTACTTGAGAATATAGACCGAGTTCTCCAATCTAATGTAATGCGTAGTCACTTAGCTCCATGCAATCAGCTGTGAAAGTCATTCTGACAAAAATGTGATTAGCTATCAATGCAAACTCTAATGGTAATCATAGGCCAATTGACTCAAAAAACAAGATCCTAGAGTCGGTCTGTAGGGTTGCAATGATTGTCAATAACACTGCTGTTTAGTTGGATCATCTGCTATGAATGCTCCCATTGCAGCCGCAGATTTTTTTGGGAGGGTGGATACTCCAAACAATAGTCACCTTGAGGATGGCTTAAGACAACCAGAAGAGAGGGATTCAGAAATGTCAGAGATGCTCTGAGAGATGAAAGGGCATCATAATGATTTGGCCTCCAGCAGGAACATACAAGGAAAGGTGTAGGCGTATGATGATGCAGCACCTATCAGTGACAATTCTCTGCCAACTTATTACCCTGTATCCACTGTGGGCCAAGCATGTAACTGGCATTGCAGATCCACTGCATATTAAGGATGCATCTCAAATGAGCCCAATTCTGCCTCAGGAAGCAATGAGCACAAAGCGACTCTTGGTGTTGATGGTGGCACATCAGAGTTAGCCGCAGGACAAGGTTTTCCATATGCTCTTAGTCACCTTTAACAAGTGAAGCATTTCAGAACTAGGCACATAAACCAAGCACAGGAATAAAATCATGATTCACGCGTGGTAAAGACACAGTGAAAACACATGAGAACTCCAACACTGAAAATTAAATTCACATTTACTATGTAATGCAGTTTGCATTTTTTACTGTGTAGAACAGAAACTGTGGAATGTTTTACCAGATTGGTAAACAATGATGAAAGATTCAATGGCATCATCTTCCCAGTGCAGTGTCTGGTGTGCTAAGCCAGATGTTCCCAAGTTTAAACTCTGGTTGCTGTTGAGTTAATGAAAGTTTGCCGGGGAAGTAATTAAGGAGTGTCACATAGCTAGAGAGGCGGAGAAACACTCAACGATTCAGCTTTTGAACGTTGTACTGCGACCCCTACAGGACGTTGTGTTTGTGTGGACATTGCACAAAAGGAGAATTGGAATCAATTCCTGTTAACACTTGCCGTCCAAAGCCACATATGAAGAAAGGCCACTGGTGAAAGGTACTGGTTAGTTAACACCATAGGGAAGAATCTCCGCGCATTCAGAGGTTGATGGTGAAGTTACAACGCTATGACTTCAATCTCATCTACACGCCAGGCAAATATTTGTTCTTAGCAGATGTATTATGAAGAGCGCCAATACAAAATATTAGTAGTGAAATTGCTGAAGATGTAGATCTGCATGTCAATCTTATTTCCACACTACTACCAGTATCAGATGCGAAACTACGTGAGATCCAAGAAGATACCAGGAAGGATCAAACTCTTCAAGAGGTTAAGAGGAACATTGACTCACACTAGCCCAGAGGTCAATATATGGAGTTCTACAATATAAGATCTGGGGCGAAATTCTCCCCAAACGGTGCGATGTCCGCCGACTGGCACCCAAAACGGCGCCAATTAGACGGGCATCGCGCCGCCCCAAAGGTGCGGAATGCTCCGCATCTTTGGGGGCCGAGCCCCAACATTGAGGGGCTAGGCCGACGCCGGAGGGATTTCCGCCCCGCCAGCTGGCGGAAACGGCCTTTGTTGCCCCGCCAGCTGGCGCGGAAATGACATATCGGGGCGGCGCATGCGCAGGAGCGTCAGCGGCCGCTGACAGTTTCCCGCGCATGCGCAACGGAGGGAGTCTCTTCCGTCTCCGCCATGGTGGAGACCGTGGCGGAGGCGGAAGGAAAAGAGTGCCCCCACGGCACAGGCCCGCCCGCGGATCGATGGGCCCCGATCACGGGCCAGGCCACCGTGGGGGCACCCCCCCCGGGGCCAGATCGCCCCACGCCCCCCCCAGGACCCCGGAGCCCGCCCGCGCCGCCTTGTCCCGCCGTTCAAAAGGTGGTTTAATCCACGCCGGCGGGACAGGCAATTTATTGGCGGGACTTCGGCCCATCCGGGCCGGAGAATCCAGCGGGGGGGCCCGCCAACCGGCATGGCCCGATTCCCGCCCCCGCCGGATATCCGATTCTGGAGACTTCGGCAACCGGCGGGGGCGGAATTCACGGCAGCCCCCGGCGATTCTCCAACCCGGCGGGGGGTTGGAGAATGACGCCCCTGAACTCGTATAATTAATGGAGTGGTGCTTCGTTTGAACACTATAGTCATACCTGAATCTCTTCACAAGGATGTACTAAAGAGGATACACGAAGAACATCTCGGGATTGGGAAGTATAAACGGAGAGCTTGTGACTCTGTTTACTGGCCAGGTATAAACCAGGATATTGACAGGATGCATCGTTGCAAGCAAACAAGAGAACCCACGCAAATATCTGATTTACCTGCAGCACCATGGCATAAAGTAACTATGGATCTCTTTCACCTACGAGGGAAAGGTTATTTCATCATCATAGACTATTTTTCAAACTATCCCGAGATGGTTCTACTGTCAAACATACGGCAAGGTGTGTAATACTGCAAACCAAGTCAATGTTTGCTGGACTTGGAAGTCGTCATGAGTAACAACGGTCCTTGTTTTAGCTGGAAAGTGTGGCAACCCTTCACAATCACGTCAAGTCCATTGTACCCACAAGCCACTGACAAAGGCCAGAAAGGTGTACACACTGTCAAGCAATTGTTGAAGAAAGCAATGGACAGCCAATCTGATCCATATCTCACACTTTTGAGTTACAGAGCGTCACTATTGTCACATGGGAGATCGCCAGCAGAGTTACTCATCAATAGAAGGTTGCATACCACACTTCCATACTTGGCAAAGAAGGAGAAGAATGCAGTGGTACTGCAGGAAATGCAAAACATTAAAGCAAAACAAAAGCAGTTTGATGGTAAGAGTGTCTAGAACTTTACCACCTCTGAGTAGTGATGACATTGTGAAAAGATTCAGGCAATTGGTGGAGAAAAGCCGTTGTACTTGAAGAAGTAGCACCTCGTTCCTGCAATGTACCGACAGAGGATGGGCTGGTTTTAAGAAGAAATCATCACACGTTCTTGAAAACCAGAGAAGACTTTCACAACAATGCGATGGATGACGAATCTACATCAGAATCACCGCAAGCTGCAGTGTCAGATAGTTCAGCAATTCCTGAGCATGAGAATGTCATGGAGAACATTGAATCGACAAGTTCTGAGCAGTAAGGTCAAACTTTGAGAAGCTCAACCAGAGTCAGAAGAAAACCTGATCGACTCAATTTGTAGATTTGGACTATTTGTACGTACTATAATTTGGTTTTTTTGTACATATTTGTTAAACCAGTTTTTAAAAATTTTAAGAAATAAATTAATATTGTTAGACTCAATGCTATCACATGTAAATATACTGATGATAATGTACTAATTTATTCTTTAGCACTGGGCTAAAGAGCTGGCTTTTAAAGCAGACCAAGGCAGGCCAGCAGCACGGTTCAATTCCCGTACCAGCCTCCCCGGACAGGCGCCGGAATGTGGCGACTAGGGGCTTTTCACAGCAACTTCATTTGAAGCCTACTTGTGACAAGAAGCAATTTTCATTTCATTTCATTTCACTTCAAAGAAAAGAGGATGTAGTGATATCATGGTTGTGTTGTAATTCACCGACTGACCACCTGACTGTCTCATTAGTATACATGTGAATGTTAGAGTCAGGTGACCTTAGACTGATTGGAGAGCTGGAAGAGAGAGGTTGCTTGTTGTGTATGATCATACTGTTATTCATCTGCTGTTTTGTATATAGTTGATCCACAGTTAATGTTAATAACTAATTTATAACTTTAGCTACAAGTGTTCTTGTAATATAAATCAGGCCTTCTAACAAGAACATTATAGTGTAGTGCTGCCAAAGCACACTGGAGCGCATTCCGGCACCTTCTGTTTAAAGTAGGCTTGCACAACTCAATGCAGCCTGCCAGACTTGCTGGACATTCAAGTGAAGTGCTTGTAAAATGCTGCAAACGTTTCTCATCCAATCACAGGCTGATTCCTCCCTGCAATTTGCAAACAGGAAGCAGCCTGTGGTTGGATGAGCAGCAAAGAGTGATTGGACAAGCTTCAAAGAGTGGGTGGGGGGGTAGTTTCAAGGATACTTTCCAAGGACCAGAGCGCAAAGCAAGCTGGCGCAGCAGGTGCAAGGCAGCCAGAGTGGGGCCCACCAGCATATAAGTAAGTGAGTGACGGGAAACTGTGTGGGTGTGTGAGAGAGAGAGAGAGAGAGAGAGAGATGGAGTGTGAGGCTTTGTGGGGAGAGCGAGAGTATGGGGATGTGGGGGAGAGAGATTGTGGAAGGGACGGAGAGTGTGCGGAGTGAGGGAGAGGGTGAGGATTGGAGGAGAAAGACTGGAAGGGGGTTGGGGAGTGTGTAAGGATGGGGGGAGAGAGTGGGTGAGGAATGAGAGTGATTTATATTAATTCCTTGGCTGTGAGACGCAGAGTAGTGTTTGTATTTCCTCGCTGGCCACTTGCAGGGATGTCACAGCACAGAGGCAGACCATTGGCCCACCTCACCTATTTTGATGTTTATGTTCCACAAAAACTTCCTCCCATCCGCTTGATCACACTATCAGGGTAACCTCCAGCTTCCTTCTTCCTCATGTGTTTGTCAAGTTCCTTGAATGTATCTATATGAGAATCATTATACATTCTCATATATAATGAGAATTATATACAGGAGGAAGTCATTCAGTTCATTGTCTCTGTGTTATTTATCTACAACAACAACTCACCAAGTCCCACTCCTCCACCTGTCACCCTGCAAAACCCTTTCCCTTCAGATAATTATCCAATTCCCTTTTGGAAACTGCAATTGAATCAGAGTCCACCACACACTCGGCAGTGCATTCCAGATCCAAAACACTTGCTGCATGAAGAGATGTTTCCTCATGTTGCCTCTGGTTCCTGTGTTAATCACCTTCTGCCCATGGGAACAGTCCCTCCCCATTTACACTATCCAGACCTCCCCTGATTTTGAACATCTCTAACAAATCTCTCCTTAACCTTCTCTTCTCCAAGTAAAGGAACCCCAGCTTCGCCAATCTAACCGCAAACTGAAGTCTCTCACTCTCTGAACCATTATTGCAAATCTTTTGTGCCCCCTTTCTAAAACCTTCGCATCCTGTTGAGGCTGAACCAGCGTTTCATGAAGGTTCATCATTTGCTTTTGTATTCTGGGCCACAAAATAAGGCAGGATTGAGTATAATTTATTAATTGCTTTCTCAGCCTGCCCTGCTCCTTCAATGGTTTATGCACATTTACACCCAGATCCCGCTGCTCCAGAAGTTCCATTAGAATTGTCCCTTTCCTTTATGTCACCTCTCCTCAGTCTTATGAAAATGTATCACTTCACATTTCTCTACATTAAGTTCCATCTGCCACATGTCTGTACCCGTTCCACCAGCCTGTCTGTACCCTCCCGAAGTCTATCATTATCCTCCTCACAGATCAACAATACTGCCATGTCTTGCATCGTCTTCAAGTTTTAATAATGTGCCCTGTACACCCATTTAAATATAAATCAAGAAAAGCAGTGATCCTTCTAATACCATCCCCCAGTCAGAAGTAAGGTTTTCTGTAATTCGTGTTTTTAATAGGTTTGAATTAAATAATTAAACTGCTCCACAATGAAATTCTAGCTATGCTATAGACTAATGATTCAAAATACCACTTGATTTGAAATAAAATGCCATCTGGCACTAGTTCAGGGACTCCTATGATTAATACATAGGAAAACTACGAAACAGTAGATTTAAAAATGATGTGGTCAAGAAATTTTCTTAGAGCTCCTGCACCTCAGAATGTGGCACTACACCACTGACGATGATGACACTATCAGGGGACATGACCAGTGTCATGTGGGAGTATCTTTAAGAAATGGGTGTTTATAAATGGTTGTGTATATAAATATCTGTAGTGAGAGTACCTTTAAAAAATGGGTGTTTACTACTGCAATGATGTCAGAGAGTGGGTGGAGCTGGGCTGTCAGCTTTTTACTTTCACTTTAGGCTTCTGGCTGCAGGGTGGGTTTGGTTTCATTTTAGTTTTGGAGAAGCTGCAATCACAGCAGAATGTGTGTGAATCTCTGCAAGCTTATGAGTGTCCATTTGCTGATTTCAACGTGGTAACTTCTCAGAAGTGAAGTTAAGCCTGATGTCTTTCTGTTAAAAGGTGTTTTTAAGTCTTATGGATATTAAAAGGAAAGTAAGAATTACTTAGTGTTGTATTCTTTAGGGATTGTATTTAAATTGATGGTTGCTAAGATGTTCACTGTATGTTGTAAAAAGGTTAACTTGAGTTCATAGAATAAACATTGTTTTGCTTTAAAAAATACTTTTCCATTTCTGCTGTACCACACCTGTAGAGTGGGCCGTGTGCTCGCCATACCACAATCTATTAAAAGTTGTGGGTCAGGTGAACTCCATGATACACTTTGGGGTTCTCTAAACCCTGGCCCATAACACCAGCATTAATCCAAAACATGAACCACGCATGGTAGCACAGTGGTTAGCACTGTTACTTCACAGCTCCAGGGTCCCAGGTTTGATTCCCGGCTTGGGTCACTGTCTATGTGGCATCTGCACGTTCTCTCTGTCTGCGTGGATTTTCTCCGGGTCCCGAATGTCGGGCTGTTATGTGAGTTGGATATTCTGAATTCTCCCTCTGTGTATCCAAACAGGCGCCGGAATGTGGCGACTAAGGGCTTTTCACAGTAACTTCATTGCAGTGTTAATGTAAGCCTACTTGTGACAATAAAGATTATTGTCTCACCATCCTCTGTGCCACGCTTGACCCGGACACCGATTTCAGAAATAGACAGTGCTCCATTCCCGAGGGCTGCCATCGTTCACTTTGATTGGGCAGCACAGTAGCACAAGTGGTTAGCACTGTGGCTTCACAGTGCTAGGGTCACAGGTTCGATTCCCCGCTGGGTCACTGTCTGTGTGGAGTCTGCATGTTCTCCCCGTGTCTGCGTGGGTTTCCTCCGGGTGCTCCGGTTTCCTCCCACGGTCCAAAGATGTGCAGGTTAGGTGGATTGGCCATGATAAATTGCCCTTCGTGTCCAAAATAAAAAGGTTAGAAGAGGCTATTGGGTTACGGGGATAGGGTGGAAGTGAGGGCTTAAGTGGGTCGGTGCAGACTCGATGGGCCGAATGGCCTCCTTTATACATTGTAAATAGATGACGTGTTAATCACAAATGACAAAGATTATCAATGCTGTAATTTTGTTTCTCATATATTTTGTATCCTGTGATGGAAAAGAACACATATATATAATTGTCTCGAATTCACTCCTCTGCAGGTCATTTGTTTATCATGGATGCAGCAACCTTTGAATTCGGAAAATTCAGTCACAGATTCTTATTTACCTCAGTCCTTCCTTTGAGAAATGCTTTATAAGAGAGGCACCAAGTGGAATATGCGACGGTGCCAGTAGAGGAATAAATAGTTCACTCAAATAGACCACATTACAGCAATGTACATTTTTGCCTGAATGTTAACACAATGAAGCACTAGTGAAGCCCATTGGACATCTCCCCGACAATGAGGAAAATTGCCCAGGTGTGCTTGTGTGCAAGAAACAGGACAAATCCAACTCAGCCAATTACCCTATACGTCTACTCTCAATCATCAGCAAAGTGATGGAAGGAGTCATCAACAGTACTAACAAGCAGCATTTACTCAGCAATAATCTGCTCACGGATGCTGATTTTGGGTTCTGCCAGGGCCATTCAGCTCCTGATCTCATTACAGCCTTGGTTCAAACATGGACAAAGGAGCTGAATGCCAGAGGTGAGGTGAGAGTGACTGCCCTTGGCATCAAGGCAGCATTTGACTGAGTATGGCATCAAGGAGCCCTAGCTAAACTGGAGTCAATGAGAATCGGGGGGAAAGCTCTCTGCTGGTTGGAATCAAACCCGGCACAAAGGAAGATGGTTGTGGTGGTTGGAGGTCAATCATCTCAGCTCCAGGATATCACTGTAGGAGTTCCTCAGGTTAATGTTCTGGGCCCAACCATCTGTCGCTGCTTCATCAATGACCTCCCTTCCATCATAAGGTCAGAAGTGAGGATGTTTGCAGATGACTGCACAATGTTGAGCACCATTCGCGACTCCTCAGATAATGAAGCAGTCCGTGTCCAAATGCAGCAAGACCTGGACAATATACAGGCTTGGGCTGCAAGTGGCAAGTAACATTCCCTAACACCACTGTGGCTGTGCCTACAACTCAGGGACTGCATCAGTTCAAGAAGGCAGCTCACCACCACCTTCTGAAGCGCAACCAGGAATCGGCAATAAATGTTGGCCTAACCAGCGACGCCCACATCCGTAAATGATTTTTTTTTAAACCAAGAACTCTGTAGACCTTCTCCCACATGGCGCCACCGGAAATCGCAAATCAGGTCATTTAACTCCATACAGAAACCAAAAATCTGCCGTTCATCCAAAGCACTCAGCTATCTACTCCATAAATGATCTTCCATGCCCCGAGGGGGTCTCCTGGGGTGGGAGATCCCTTGCTCTTGGCCAAGGAAGCCGATCCAGTGAGTGAAGGGTCAACAGAGAGCACAAGTGGGGTCCAGCCAGGTGAGGCCTGGGTTAAGGTCTGTACCCCCTCTCCCTCCCCCATGAAAACTTACAAGCGGGACATGCTTATCCCTTTGAGAAAGGGGTTGTGGGGACACCGGCAATGTCAGTCAGGGAGACCCGGGCACACCCTATCATCACAAACTGGGAATTTACAGAATCCCTTCTTTGTTGGATGCCCAAAATGTGTCCCGAATGGCAAAGGCACCTGCCTTCAGCATTAATCATTGTTATTAATCTTCTGCCTTCTGGCAGGCTTCCTTTAAACTCCTGCAGCAGTTCTGGTCAGTCAGCTGCTGCATTTACTCACCAGTTTGGTCACTTGCTGGGATTGTCCTCTTTCCTAGTTAAAATCGACGGGTGGGGGGGGGGGGGGGGTGGGGGGTTGGGGGGGGGGGGGGTGGGGGGTGGCCATGGTATGACGATAAATCAAGTTACACGATCTTAACAGATCACCTTTCCATTCCCACTGGCAGGATTGAAGGTGAGTCCTACTTTTTGAATCCTATTCTCTCTCTTCTGTCCTTTTTCATCACTGCATTACATTGTGGGCATTGGCTCCTCTCACAGGTTTATCAAAATTATATGCAAGTTATTTTTAGCAGCGGTATACACTGCACTACATTTCTCAGTATTAAATGCCATCTGACTTTCATCTCACACCGAGATGCAACATCTCTATGATCCCTTTGAACCGTAGTCTTCTCAGAACATCCTGTTTCCCATCGCCTATGATTGCTCGTTCTATTTCCTTTGCAGTTTACATGTTCAATTATTTACTGTTAAAAGGGCACTGTCTTTTTCATTAAAAAGTGTTTGATAAACCTTCCTTCCTGTTTTTGTCAGAATGCCACCTCGTGTCAAGGCAAGTCACTGTTAAAGAGTTGGAATACCATTGTACAATGGAAAATAGAAACAGTGTGGCATGGTGGCGCAGTGGTTAGCACTGCTGCCTCATGGTGCTGAGGTCCCAGATTCAATCCCGGCACTGGGTCACTGTCCGTGTGGAGTGTGCACATTCTTCCCGTGACTGCGTGGGTCTCACCCCCACAACCCAAAGATGTGCAGGGTCGGTGGATTGTCCACGCTAAATTGCCCCTTAATTGGAAGAAAAAATGAATTGGGTACTTAAAAAAATTTTTTTAATGAAAATAAAAACCTCTATTAAATTTGCACATGATGCTATGTTGACAATAACCTGCAGCTTCTACCCAGTTCTTCCTGCCACAGGACAAAGCTACTACCTCCTCCGGGGCGGTTATACTTTATCCAGTTTGGGGACAATCAGTTAGCCATTCCCCGGCTCCAACATTGGGACGGTGGAGCAGCAGAGGCACTGGGGTTTCACCATTTTTTACCAGTGTTCAGAGACAGCAAACGCTCGGAACCAGCTTTCCACATTTCCACAATAATAATCGGCCCCCCACAGCAGGATCATCCACCCATGTTTCTTGTGAGTACAATGCAGCCAGCTCCTGGGGCGAGATTCTCCGACGCCCCCCCCCGCCGGGTCGGAGAATCGCCGGGGTCTGGCGTGAATCCCGCCCCCGCCGGTTGCCAAATTCTCCGGCACCGGACATTTGGCAGGGGCGGGAATCGCGCCGTGCTGGTTGGCCCCCCCCGCGCGATTCTCCGGCCTGGATGGGCCGAAGTCCCGCCACTAAAATGCCTGTCCCGCCGGCGTGGATTGAACCACCTACCTTACCGGCGGGACAAGGCGGCGCGGGCGGGCTCCGGGGCCCTGGGGGGGGCGCGGGGCGATCTGGCCCTGGGGGGGTGCCCCCACGGTGGCCTGGCCCGCGATCGGGGCCCACCGATCCGCGGGCGGGCCTGTGCCGTGTGGCCACTCTTTTCCTTCCGCCTTCACCATGGTCTCCACCATGGCGGAGGCGGAAGGGACTCCCTCCACAGCGCATGCGCAGGGATGCTGTGAGCGGCCGCTAACGCTCCCGCGCATGCGCCGCCCTTCAATGTCATTTCCGCGCCAGCTGGCGGGGCACCAAAGGCCTTTTCCCCAAAGGCCTTTTGGGGCGGCGCGATGCCGGACTGATTTGCGCTGTTTTTGGCACTGGTCGGCGGACATCGCGCCAATGCCGGAGAATTTCGCCCCTGATTCTCTGTCTGTTTACACTGCGGAATACAGCCAGCTGTCTTCCTGCAGCACTTTTCCACAGTTTCTCAACAGGCTTCTCCGTTTCCTGCTGAATCTCCGAACAAATACCAATTCCAATACTGAGTTATTCTAAAATTCCATTTTCTAAAAGAACAAGAACAAAGAACAATACAGCACAGGAACAGGCCCTTCAGCCCTCCCAGCCTGTCCCGGTTTGCTACCACCCTTGGCGAAAACCCTCAGCATTTCCTAGTGCCGTCTCCCTCTATACTCATCCTGTCCATGTATTTGCTGAGATCCTTAAAGAACAAAGAACGATATAGCACAGGAGCTAAAATAACTTTCAGAAATCGCTGAAAATAAAGCACTTCCAAATATGAGTACAAGATATTGTTCGTTTTAGAGAGGATGCAAAAGGTGGAGCATAAATAATCTCGAGGTCCAGCAACTTAAATTTTGAAGCACGTTTGAGATTTTGGACATTTAATGCTCTTCGCCGATGTCCACTTGGTGGCAACTCTCAGTTCTGAGCTGGAAGATTGTGGATTTGAGTGCAAGTCCCAGACGTGAGACCCAAAAACCGAGGCTAATAATCCTGTGCTGCATTGTTGAAACTGGTGGCTTTTGTACGAGACATTCAATTTAAGCCCCATCTGCCCTCCCAATGGATGTAAAAAATTCCGTGGCAGTGTTCAAAGAAGGGCAGCGGAGCTATCCCTGGTGTCCTGGTCAATATTTATCCCTCAATTCGTCTTCCTAGGTAGTCCCTTGTAGCCGAGCTTGACTTGCTTCCACACTTAAAATGAGCTCTCAGGTGACGGAGGAGCCCAATGAACGACCCACAGCCTCTGTCACAGGCAGGACAGACAGTGGTTTGAGGAGCGGGTGGGTGGGTGACACGCGCTCCTTCCGTTGTTGGCACTTGGCTTCAGCTTGCTCTCAAAGATGAAACTCTGGGTGTTGTTCCTTCCCAGATGCTTTTCCTCCACTTCGGGCGGTCTCGGGCCAAGGATTCCCAGGTGTCAGTGGGAATGTTGCACTTTTTCAAGGCATTGAGGGTATCCTGGATGTGTTCCCTCTGCCCTCCTGGGGATTTCTTGCTGTGTTGAAGCTCTGAGCAGAGGGCTTGTTTTGGGAGTCTCGTGTCAGGCATGCAGAATTTGTGGCCCAGCCAATGGAGATGATCGAGTGTGGTCAATGCTTCAATACTGGGAATGTTGGCGTGAGCGGGAATGCTGATGTCGGTGTACCTACCCTGCCAATGGATTTGCAGGATCATGCAGAGGCAGCACTGGTGATACTTATCACCATGTCTCTGAGCCATATCGGAGGACGGGTATCACTACTGCTCTATAGACCATGAACCTGGTGCCGGGTCTGAGGTCCTGGACTTCAAACACACTCTTTCTCTGGCAACCGAAGGCTGTGTTGGCACACTAAAGGCGGTGTTGCAACTCGTCGTCGATGTCTGTCCTTGTTGACAGGATGGTTCCCAAGGTATGGAAAGTGATCCATGTCATTTTGATAATTGGGAGTCAGTGCTGAGTGGCGGGGGAAGGTTGCTAGAGGACCTTGGCTTACGGATGTTTAATGTAAGACCCAGGCTTTACGCGCCTCGGTGAAGATGTTGACGATGGCTGGAGCTCTGCCTCCAAGTGTGCGCAGGCGCAAGCATCATCTACCTACTGTAGTTCAATGCCAGAGGATGGGACAACCTTGGATCTGGCATGCAGAGGGTGGAGGTTGAACAGATTCCTGTTTGTTCTGCAGTTTATATCCACTCCAGTGGGGAGCTTGCTGTGGGTGAAATGGAGCATTGAAACAAGGAAGGTCAAAAGAGCGTTGGTGCGATGTCACAGCATTGCTTGACCCCAGTTCAACGTGAATTGGGTTTATGGTGGATCCGTCAGTCAGGATCATGACTTGAATGCCATTGTGGAGCTGGCGGAGGATGGTGACAAACCTCTAGGGGCATCTGAAACAAAGGAGGAAGCTCCATAATCCCTCAACAATGACTATGTCAAAGGCTTTCTGAGGTTATAGAAGTCCATGTACAAGGGTTGGTGCTGTTCCCTGCATTTCTCTTGTAGTTGCGGCGCAGTGAAGATCATGTCCGTTGTGTCTCTTAGTGGGCAGAATCCGAATTGGGACTTTGGGAGGAGCTCTTCAGCTACAGGGATAAGGCGATTAAGAACAAAGAATATTACAGCGCCCTCAATGTTGCGCCGACCTGTGAAACCACTCTAAAGCCCATCTATACTATTCCCTTATCGTCCATATGTCTATCCAATGACCATTTAAATGCCCTTAGTGTTGGCGAGTCCGCTACTGTTGCAGGCAGGGCATTCCACGCCCTTACTACTCTCTGAGTAAAGAACCTACCTCTGACATCTGTCTTATATCTATCTCCCCTTAATTTAAAGCTATGTCCTCTCGTGCTAGACATCACCATCCGAGGAAAAAGGCTCTCACTGTCCACCCTATCCAATCTTCTGATCATCTTGTATGCCTCAATTAAGTCACATCTTAATCTTCTTCTCTCTAACGAAAACAGTCTCAAGTCCCTCAGCCTTTCCGCATAAGATCTTACCTCCATACCAAGCAACATTCTGGTAAATCTCCTCTGCACCTTTTCCAATGCTTCCACATCCTTCCTATAATGCGGCGACCAGAATTGCACGCAATACTCCAAATGCGGCCGCACCAGAGTTTTGTACGGCTGCAGCATGACCTCATGGTTCCGAAACTCAATCCCTCTACCAATAAAAGCTAACACACCGTACGCCTTCTTAACAACCCTCTCAACCTGTACATGGACACCGAGATCTCTCTGCTCATCCACACTGCCAAGAATCTTACCATTAGCCCAGTACTCTGTCTTCCTGTTATTCCTTCCAAAATGAATCACCTCACACTTTTCTGCATTAAACTCCATTTGCCACCTCTCAGCCCAGCGCTGCAGCTTATCTATGTCCCTCTGTAACTTGTAACATGTTTCCGCACTGTCCACACTCCACCGACTTTAGTGTCATCTGCAAATTTACTCACCCATCCTTCTACGCCATCCTCCAGGTCATTTATAAAAATGACAACAGGCAGTGGCCCCAAAACAGATCCTTGTGGTACACCACTAGTAACTGGACTCCAGTCTGCACCCTTCCCATCAGCCACCACCCTTTGTCGTCTTCCAGCTAGCCAATTTCTGATCCAAACTGCTAAATCTCCCTGAATCCCATGCCTCCGTGTTTTCTGCAGTAGCCTATCATGGGGAACCTTATGAAACGCTTTACTGAAATCCATATACACTACATCAACTGCTTTACCCTCATCCACCTGTTTGGTCACCTTCTCAAAGAACTCAATAAGGTTTGTGAGGCACGGCCTACCCTTCACAAAACCGTGTTGACTATCTCTAATCAAATTATTCCTTTCCAGGTGATTATACATCCTATCTCTTATAAACCTTTCCAAGATTTTGCCCACAACAGAAGTAAGGCTCAATGGTCTATCGTTACCGGGGTTATTTCTACTCCCCTTCTTGAACAAGGGGACAACATTTGCTATCCTCCAGTCTTCTGGCACTATTCCTGTAGACAAAGATGACTTAATGATCAAAGCCAAAGGCTCAGCAATCTCCTCCCTAGCTTCCCAGAGAATCCTAGGATAAATCCCATCCAGCCCAGGGGGCTTATCTATTTTCACGCTTTCCAGAATTGCTAACACCTCTTCCTTATGAACCTCAAGCCCTTCTAGTCTAGTAGCCTGACTCTCAGTATTCTCCTCGACAACATTGTCTTTTGCCTGTGTGAATAATGATGAAAAATATTCATTTAGCACCTCTCCTATCTCCTCAGACTCCAAGCACAACTTCCCACTACTGTCCTTGACTGGCCCTACTCTTACCCTAGTCATTCTTTTATTCCTGACATATCTATAGAAAGCGTTAGGGTTATCCTTGATCCTACCTGCCAAAGACTTCTCATGTCCCCTCCTGGCTCTTCGTAGCTCTCTCTTTAGGTCCTTCCTAGCTAACTTGTAACTCTCGAGCGCCCTAACTGAACCTTCATGTCTCATCTTTACATAAACCTCCTTCTTCCCCTTGACAAGTGTTTCGATGGTTCCCTTGCTCGACCACTTCCTCCCTGCCTGACAGGTACATACTTATCAAGGACACGCAGTAGCTGTTCCTTGAACAAGCTCCTTATTTCCATTGTGCCCATCCCCTGCAGTTTTCCTGTCCATCTGATGCATCCTAAGTCTTGCCTCATCGCATCATAATTGCCTTACCCCCAGATATAACTCTTGCCCTGCGGTATATACCTATCCCTTTCCATCACTAAAGTAAACGTAATCGAATTGTGGTCACTATCACCAAAGTGCTCACCTACCTCCAAATCTAACACCTGTCCTGGATCACTACCCAGTGCCAAATCCAATTCGGCCTCGCCTCTCGTTGGCCTATCTACATACTGTGTCAGGAAACCCTCCTGCACACATTGGACAAAAACGGACCCATCTAAAGTACTGGAACTATAGCGTTTCCAGTCAATATTTGGAAAGTTAAAGTCCCCCAGAACAACTACCCTGTTGCTTTCGCTCCTATCCAGAATCATCTTTGCAATCCTTTCCTCTACATCTCTGGAGGTTTTCGGAGGAGGATTAAGGAGGACTCTTGCAGGGGCAATATGGTGGCGCAGTGGTTAGCATTGCTGCTTCAGAGCCCTGAGGTCCCAGGTTCGGTCCCGGCTCTGGGTCACTGTCCATGTGGAGTCTGCACATTCTCCCCTTGTTTGCGTGGGTTTCGCCCACACAACCCAAACATGTGCAAGGTAGGGAATTGGCCACGCTAAATGACCCCTTAATTGGAAAAAAAATTAGGTACTCTAAATTTGAAAAAAAAGAGGACTCTTGCGATGACCTTCCCTGTGGTCGACAGCAGGGAAATTCCTCTGTAGTTACTGCAATTGGACTTGTCACATTTCTCAAAGGTGGTCACGATTACGGCATCTCTACGATCTTCTGGCATGTTATCCTCCTTCCAGATAATGGAAATGATGGCATGTATTCACACCAAACATGCTTCTCTGCCATGTTTTAGTGTTTCAGCATCTGCTCCTGATGTCTTGTTGCTCTTCAGCTGTCAGATGGCCTTTTCTACTTCATACCAGGTCAGAGTTCTGCTGGTGGCGTGATGCATGCTGCGGGATGGAGTCAAGGAACTCACATTAAAGACGTAGTCTGGGTTATGCAGATCTTCAAAGTGCTCCTTCCAGTGACTGCTGACTGCCCCTCTGTTCTTGGTGAACACCTCTCAATTCTTGGCCAGCAGTAGGGTGGGGTGGATACTTGGGTGGTCTTGACTGTGCTGAAGAAACCTCACGGGGTCATGATTGTCGGCTAACTGCTGGACCCCCTGCCCATTCTCCACCCACCATCTATTCTTATGGTCCAAGGTTTTTTGCTGAACTTTAGCCTTCAGCTGAAGAGCTGTTTTCTTGCTCTCAATTAACATCACAAAAGCAAATTATTTGGTCATTATCATTGTTGTTTGTGGGAGTTTGCTATCTGCAAATTGGCTGCTGTGTTTCCTACATTATGACAGTAACCACACTTCAAAAAGTGCTTATTTGCAGCAAAGAGTTTGGAATTAGCCTGTGGTTGTGAAAGGTTCTCCACCGCCTGTTTCAGGACTTCCAATGTGGCGGAGAAACAGGATCAGCGCCTTCCAATGCTCTGGCTCCACGCTGGCGGCGGGATTCTCCAACCCCCGCCGGGTCGGAGAATCGCCGGGGGCTGGCGTGAATCCCGCCCCGTCGGTTGCCGAATTCTCCGGCACCGGAGGTTTGGCGGGGGCGAGAATCGCGCCGCGCGGTTGGCGGCCCCCCCTTCCGCCTTCGCCATGGTCTCCACCATGGCGGAGGCGGAAGAGACCCCCTCCACTGCGCATGCGCGGGATGCCGTGAGTGGCCGCTGACACTCCCGCGCATGCGCCGCCCGGCAATGTCATTTCCACGCCAGCTGGTGGGGCACCAAAGGCCTTTCCCGCCAGCTGGCGGGGCGGAAATCAGTCCGGCGCGGGCCTAGCCCCTCAAGGTGAGGGCTCGGCCCCTCAAGATGCGGAGGATTCCGCACCTTTGGGGCGGCGCGATGCCGGACTGATTTGCGCCGTTTTTGGCGCAGGTCGGCGGACATCGCGCTGATTACGGAGAATTCTGCCCAAGGTTCGCACCCGCGTGTCATAGGCCGGACATCATGGGCGGAATTCTCCGCAATCGGTGCGATGTCCGCCGACCGGCGCCAAAAACGGCGCAAATCAGCCCGGCATTGCGCCGCCCCAAAGGTGCGGAATCCTCCACATCTTGAGGGGCCACGCCCTCACCTTGAGGGGCTAGGCTCGCGCCGGACAGATTTCCGCCCCGCCAGCTGGCGGGAAAGGCCTTTGGTGCCCCGCCAACTGGCGCGGAAATGACATTGCCGGGCGGCAATTCACCTGAGTAAATAGTAGAAGTTCAAGGAGTAGGAGGTAACATATTAGCATGGATAGAAGATTGGCTGGCTGGCAGAAAACAGAGAGTATGCATAAATGGGTCTATGTCTGATTAGCAGAGTGTGACAAGTGGAGCCCTGCGGAGGTCTGTGCTGTGGTCCCAACTTTTTACAATTTACATCAATGAATCAGATGAGGGGAGTGAAGTCATGGTAGTTATATGTGCAGGTGGCTCATAGATAGGTAGGAATGTGCATTGCGAAAAAGGCATAAAAGAGTTTGCGGATAGATATAGGTAGGTCGAGGGGGTGGGCAATAATCTGGCAGATGGAGTATAATGTGGGAAAGTGTGAAGTTGTTCATTTTGGCAGGAAGAATAAAAAAGCAGAGTGTTACTTACACAGAGCAAAACTGCAGATTTCCGAGGTGCAGGGGGGTCTAGGCGTTCTCATGCATGTTAGTATGTAGGTGCAGCAAGTAATCAAGAAGGCTAACTGAATGCTATATTTTATGACGAGAGGAATTGAACATAAATGTAAGGATGTTTTGCTTCAGTTATACAGGCCATTAATGAGAACACGTCTCAAATACTGTGTGCAGGTTTGGTATCCTTATTTAAGGAAAGAAAGAAATACATTGGAGACAGTTCAATGGAGATTTATGAGATTGAAAAGTGGAATGAGCAGGTTGTCTTCTGAGGATAGGTTGGACAAACTAGACTTGTTTCCACTGGAGTTTAGAAGAGTGAGGGGTAACTTCATTGAAGCATAGAAGATAGAATCATAGAATTTATAGTGCAGAAGGAGGCCATTCAGCCCATCGGGTCTACACTGGCCCTTGGAAAGAGCATGCTTCCACTCTATCCCCGAAACCCAATAACCACACCTAACGTTTTGGACACCAAGGGGCAATTTAGCATAGCCAATCCACCTAACCTGCACATCTTTGGACTGTGGGAGGAAACCGGAGCACCCGGAGGAAACCCACGCAGACATGGGGAGAAAGTGCAAACTCCACACAGACAGTCACCCAAGGCAGGAATTGAACCCGGGTCCCTGGAGCTGTGAGGCAACAGTGCTTGCCACCCGTCCTGAATGGTGTTGTCAAGCTGGATGTGGAAAGGCTGCTTCCTCTTGTGGCTGAGTCCAGACCTAGGGGGCACTGTTTTAAATTCAGGGCTTGCCCTTTCAGGACAGAGATTAGAAGATTTATTTTCTTGAGGAGAGCGTCTTGCGACTTTGGAACTCTCTGCCTCAGAAGGTGGTGGAAGTGGGGTCACTGAATATTTTTAAGGCAGAGGTAGATGGAATTTTACTCTTTAAGGGAAACTAAGGTTATCGGGGGTAAATGAGAATTGGAAATTCAAAACACAAATAGATCTGCCATGATCTTACTGAATGGTGGAGCAGGCTCAAGGGGCCGAATGGCCTACATTCGTAAGATTTCTGTGATATAAAAGTAATTTGCGACATTGGTCCAGACGAGCTGTTCATTATGGTGAAGTTTTTATATGCTGGGCACAGATTAAAAATAGAGTTATGGAGTAAGTTACTCAGAAAGCATTGAAAAAGACAGTATAATTGGGGTGTTGGTGAAGGAAAAGTCCGAGGTTTGACCCGTAACCTAATCCTGATGCACAGCATGTGCTGAATTCGCTGAGCTCAGTCCGGGCATTCTCAATTGTCCTGGAGTTAGAAATATGAAGCAATCACCCAGTGACCCCTGCTGGAAAGTGTGTTGGATCTTTTGAGAATCCAGTTCAGGTGTGGTGCCCTCTAGTGTCAAATTGCCTCCTGTCACCAACTTCCTCTTGAGGGGGAAAACTAGAACAAGTGACACATAGAATCATGGAATCATAGAAGTTTACAGCATGGAAACAGGCCCTTCGGCCCAACCAGTCCATGCCGCCCAGTTTTTACCATTAAGCTAGTCCTAGTTGCCCGCGCTATCTAAATGCTTTTTAAAAGACACAATTGTACCCGCCGTTTAAGAATAAGAGGTATCCCTTTTAAGGCAAAGGTGAGGAGAACTGTTTTTTTTGTCTGCCAGTCATTCGTCTGTGGAATTCACTCTCCCAGAAGGCAATGGAGGCCGTGTTATTGAATTTATTTAAGGCTGATTTAGATATGTTTTTTTTTAAAAGGTGCTGCTCCCAAAAGGTTGCTTGCAGGGCAACATTTGTTGTGAAGTTACCCACATCAGTATTGTCATTTGTGAGTAAATTGCAACGACGCTGAGATTATATTGAACAATTTGAATCCTGTTCACTCTGTGATAAGAACCTCATTACTACACAGCCCATTTGACAGTTGACCTGCCACAAGAAGCTGTTTCGACAGCCTGACAGGTGGCGCTCCGCTTGACTTCAGGGTTTTATGTTTAGTTAATGCAGAGATGCCGAATTCAATGCCTGTAGGGCATATCGCTGCGCCTGCTCCGTGTGCTGACCCCAACAGCGGCAGATATTGCACTGACAGATGGGAGAAGCAAAACCGTTTCCTCCACAAAGTTAAATAAGAGAGAGAAAAATAAAACATGACCGTGTTAAAGCTGGGTCTTTGAATTCATGAACGGATGCAACCCAGGTTTGTGTAATTGCTAATGTGCTCTCTGAAGGTATGGGAGTATATGTTTCCCATGACCTCGATCAGCTCAGCACTGCGTTCTCATTAAAATAAAAGCAAAATACCGCGGATGCTGGACATCTGAAATAGAAACAGAAAATGCTGGATAAACTTAACAGCTGCTGCCAGACTTGGGGGGGTTTTCCAGAATGTTCTGTTTTTATTTGTCTCTGAGTCCTGCGTGGACAGTACACAGACTTGAGTGTGTTAACGGGTTTGTCGCATCCTCCACGGTCCACAGGCTTCAAATGCCAAGTTTGACAGCATTGTTTCCTGGTTTACCTTGTTTTCTCTCTGTGGTGATTTGCGGTGATTGGCCCTTTAAGGGCAATACAGCAGAGTAAGGGTCGGAGCCCATTCTTAGGCAGGAGACATGTAGGGAGCTGGGTGTAACCATGTGGCTGCTGTTCTCTTCTTAATAAATCTTTTTTGTGTTCAAGAATGAAGTCCGTGAAAGTGCATCATTATATTCTCCTTTTTTTGAATGGTGTGTCTTTTACCCTCTGTGTAAGGACACTTAATCCTGTCTACCCAGTGCTACACACTTACATGTCTGTCAATCTCTCTGAAATAATTAAACTGCCGTGGTTTAAAGAGAGTTCCGTCGGAGACTTGGGCAGAGATAAGGCAGATGGAGTTTAATCAGGACAAATGTGAGGTAATGCATTTTGAAGGTCTAATACAAATAGGAAATATATAGTAAATGGCAGAACCCTTAAGAGTATTGATAGGCAGGGGGATCTGGGTGTACTGGTGCACAGGTCACTAAAAGTGACAACGCAGGTAGAGAAGGTAGTCAAGAAGGCATAAGGCATGCTTGTCTTCATTGGCCAGGGCATTGAGAATAGAAACTCTTACTGTTCCTAAATGCGTTGGTACCAGTAAAATTAACCGGCATTGCCACTGGGATTCTGCGAAATCCTGGCCATGTGTTGACGCCGGCGTCAAAACCGGAGAGAGCGACGCCGCCGTCAATGGGGCTCCAGGCCCAGTCATTCACCCCTTCCTCGGGGGCTAGAGCGGCGCCGGAGTGCTGTGCGCTGTTCCGCTGCCGAAAGCCGGCCCTACACGGCTGGCGCGGGTCCGCATACGCACCGGCATGATTGCCGCTGATTCTCCGGTCGCCGGAGAATCAGCAGCCCGGCGTCAGAGCGGCGTGGCGGGATTCACGCGCTCCCCCGGTGATTCTCCGACCCGGTGCAGTCTCAGAGAATCCCGGCCCGGGTCTTCCATTTTGGGGGAAGTTTGCTGTTCTACCGATTTTAAATGGAAAGATAAACAGGCAGATTCCTTTACAGGTCTGTGTCCTGACTGTTGGGAAAGGAAATAGTTCATAGTCAACTAGTGATTAAATTAATGATTAGAAGATAATTGGTTAAGCAGGGGTGCATATGAATGGAAAACAGTTTCTTTAAGGAACTATTCCTCACATTCCTCCTGCTCCCCTCCCCTCTCCCCCCGGGTAATTTGACCCCTTAGTTACTCAAAAGAGCATTAAGGGGAAAACAGGTGATGATCTGGACTAGCGTTTTATACAAATGGTAATAAAGCTCTGCGTAAAGACTTGGAGTGGAATTTGTCCCCAGTCTCTGATGGCATGTTCAATGGTGTGCATGGGTGGGCCGGGGGTAGGGGGGGGGATGCAGATGGAGCCCCCCCCACCCCAACACCAGATTCTTTGTGATGCCAGTGGGAAAACATGCTGCCGTGATACACATTCAGAGCAACATGGCGTACAGACATTGGGGTCTGTACAATGCATGGGGCTGCCTCTAGAGTTCAGCATGGAGGCTGCCCACAATCCTGGACCCTGAAACACCACAGCAGAGGTTCAGGGGAGCATCTAAAGGAATAGCTTTGAGATTCGGTGTCTTATAGGGGGTGCATCTCCCAGCCTCAATGTTCCTGGAGATCCACCTTCGTTCTCAGGAAATCCATCTTCTGGTCTCAGAGCGCTCCCAGAGATCTATCTTCATTTTCAGGTGGTCCACCTTCTTTCTTCAATATTGGGTCAGTGGTGTTGGGCATCTTTTAAATATGGCTCCCGCCTGGACACAGCGGTGGAGTTCGCCCCATCCAGGCCTGCCCTGCCACTGACTATAGCGTAAAACATCCAGCTGCACAATTAATAAGGTCAAGGGTGGAATATTTGGGGCAGAATCTTCCCAAAAAGGCATAGTGTTGGCTCGGGCGAGAAAACCAGAGCAATGCTTGCAGGATTCACAGTTATCTTTTCCCGCTGTATTGAACAACAACTCTGTGCATTTTGAAAGGGGAAGCAAATTCACATCATCGGCCGGAGGGCGGGACCCAAAGACCCGGATCCCGAGATTTTGAAAGGGAGCCCTGGGGCGAAATTCTCCGTTATCGGCGGAAACTCCGCCGATCGGCGCAAAAAACGGCGCAAATCCCACTTGCGTCACGTCATAAAAATGGGCCGATATTCTGCGGCCCGAAATGGGCTAGCAGCGACGTAACGGGATCCGTGCTTGCGCAGTGGTTCACGCCGTGCAGCGTCATACGCGCTGCACGGCGTGACGGCTCATAAGGCCGCGCAGCTCCCCCCCACCCGACCGGAACAGCCGACCGGAACAGCCGACCGCAACACCCGACTTGATGGCTGGCCGTCGCTCAGCCCCGAGGTTCGAGTCACGCGATGTGGAGGCGCTCCTGGACGCGGTGGAGCAGAGGAGGGGCGCCCTGTATCCCGGGCACGGCCGCAGTTGCCCCAGGCCACAGCCGGCGTCTGTGGAGGGAGGTGGCAGAGGCCGTCACCACTGTGGTCCGAACACCACGGACAGGCACCCAGTGCCACAAGAAGGTGAACGACCTCGTCAGAGCAGGCAGGGTGAGCCTCCCCCATATCCCCCATATCCTCCTCCCCCAAATCCCCCCCTCCCCATATCCCCCCTCCCCCATATCCCCCCTCCCCCATATCCCCCATATTCCCCCTCCCCCATAACCCCCCTCCCCCATATCCCCCATATCCCCCCTCCCCCATATCCCCCATATTCCCCCCTCCCCCATATCCCCCCTCCCCCATATCCCCCATATCCCCCCTCCCCCATATCCCCCATATCCCCCCTCCCCCATATCCCCCATATCCCCCCCTCCCCCATATCCCCCATATTCCCCCCTCCCACATATCCCCCCCTCCCCCATATCCCCCCTCCCCCATATCCCCCCTCCCCCATATCCCCCCTCCCCCATATCCCCCATATTCCCCCCTCCCCCATATCCCCCCTCCCCCATATCCCCCTCCCCCATATCCCCCCTCCCCCATATCCCCCCTCCCCCATATCCCCCCCTCCCCCATATCCCCCCTCCCCCATATCCCCCATATCCCCCCCTCCCCCAAATCCCCCCCTCCCCCATATCCCCCTCCCCCATATCCCCCCTCCCCCATATCCCCCATATTCCCCCCTCCCCCATATCCCCCATATCCCCCCTCCCCATATCCCCCCCTCCCCCATATCCCCCATATCCCCAAGTGAATCCAGCCCTAACCTTAACCTCTGCAATGCACGCGCAACCGATGGCGTGCATTCATATACCTGCTTAACACTGTTGCCTTTTACCCCTGCCACCACCCCCCCCCCCCCCCCCCCAGGAGAAGCGCGCACACAACAATAGGGAGCATGTGAGGACTGGAGGAGGGCCCGCTGATGAGAGGCCACTGACCGTACACGAGGAAAGGGCCCTGGAACTGGCTGGCGGACCTGAGGACCGGGAGGTTGCTGATGCAGAGGTCGGGGCCCCACGAGCAAGTGAGCCACCAACAGC
Source organism: Scyliorhinus torazame (assembly GCF_047496885.1). NCBI lineage: Eukaryota > Metazoa > Chordata > Chondrichthyes > Carcharhiniformes > Scyliorhinidae > Scyliorhinus > Scyliorhinus torazame. Next base: position 365,494,143 of record NC_092707.1, read on the forward strand.
CCGTCCCCATATCCCCCCTCCCCTATATCCCCCTCCCCCGTATCACCTGATCACTGCCTGATGTCTAACCATGCATGCTTCATTGTGTATCGCAGGACCAAACGTCCAGGCACCCATCCCCGCAGGTGCAGACCGCCCGCAGGATGCCCCTCGGAGACCACGGGAGACGGAGAGACCCGCACCCTCCAGCATGCGACGCCCGCAGGATGCCCCTCGGAGACCACGGGAGACGGAGAGACCCGGACCCTCCAGCAGCGACGCCCGCAGGATGCCCCTCGCACACCACGGGAGACGGAGAGACCTGGAGCAACAGGGAGACGACACCCCCGTCACGTGCGGGAGCGACCACCCAGCGATGAGGGGGGGCAGCCACAGGCCCCCGTCACATCCGAGCCAGGACACCACTACCCAGGACACCACTATCCAGGACACCCCTACCCGGGACACCCCTACCCAGGACACCCCTACCCGGGACAGCACTACCCGGGACAGCACTACCCGGGACAGCACTACCCGGGACAGCACTACCCGGGACAGCACTACCCGGGACAGCACTACCCAGGACACCCCTACCCGGGAAGACGAAATACCGGACAGTGACTCAGAGTGGATGGGTGGAGACGAACCCCCACCCCAAAGTGCCATGGACTCAGAGTGGGACGAAGAGCACGACACAATGCCACTGCTGTCACCAACACCCTCCACCATCGCAGAAACACTCACCACGGTTGGGCACTTTAGTGATGAGGCATCTGGTACACTCACTGGTGCGCACAACACAGCCGTCCCGGTACAGCAGGTGGAGGTAGGAGCAGCAGAGGGACCGGGCGGTCGGAGGGCAGCCCAGGCCAAGCGAACATCTGCCGCCCAGATGGATCCCGGGTTCCTGCAGTTACCACACCCACACATAGATCCGATGCAACCACTGACACGGAGACGAGCGAATAGGGTGACGGGTGGCTTGCGGCGGCTGCGGTCGCAGGTGGAGGAGTCCACCCGCGTCCAGGAGCTGGGAGTGGTCCCGGTCATGCGTGCCACCCAGGCTGACACCGCACGGGTGGCGTCCGCGGTGGTGGCAATGGGTGCGACGGTGTCAGACATGGGGAACGGTTTGCGAGGCCTGGGGCCTTCCGTGCAGGCGGCGTCTGTGGCCCAGGAAATGGCTGCCCTCTCACAGGAGGCCATGAGCCAGTGCCAGCGCCAGATGGCAGAGGCGCTCAACGCCATAGCCCAGTCTCAGCACGCCATAGCCCAGTCTCAGCAGGCCATGGCCCAGTCTCAGCAGGCCATGGCCCAGTCTCAGCAGGCCATAGCCCACTCTCTGCAGGCCATGGCCCAGTCTCTGCAGGCCATGGCCCAGTCTCAGCAGGCCATCGCTGAGGGAATCGGCGCCAGTGGCCATGTGCGAGCTGGCGTCGCACTGTCGCAGACAGGGTTCGACAACCCCCTGGGCTCCATGGCTGCAAACCTGCAGACCCCTGTCGATACCAGCACGGGCCTCCAGGACTGGCAGCGCCAGATGTCGGGGGCGCGTCGGATGGCCAGTCCGTTCGCATCCCCCACCCATGTAGAGGCCTGGGGGCCATCGGGCACCCCGAGGGAGGAGGAGGTGGTGTGGTCCATCCCGGCTCCCTCTGTAGGGGAGGTCCCGGTCCACCGCGACACCTCGGACTCCCCCCCTTCCGTCCCAGGTGCATCGGGTGGGCAACGGGCAGGACAGGCTGGCAGCTCGCCATCCCAGTCGCCCGGGCCGCAGCCTGGCCCATCTAGGCCAGGACGCCCAAGGAAACGGCCGCCAAAGGGATCCAGTGTCAGAGGGCAGGAATCACAGGAGTCCACCTCCAGTTCTGCTGTACCGTCTGGGGAACCACGTAGACGTAGTCAAAGGGCCAGTAAGGCCAAACAATTAGACACTGAGTAAGTTGGCACGGGTGCAGGGCACAGATGAGTTTTAGGCGCTAGGGCACGTGCATGAACTCCTTTGGTTATTAAAGTCAATGTTACACCTACCGAAGCTGCCTTTGTGCTCTGTCCAAAGTGTGCGGGGGTGTCATGTACGTTGAGCGCAAGTGTGTGTGTGAGGGGTGGTCTTACCTCAGCCCCAGGTGAGTCTGCCCCCTTCCCCCTGGGCCGCCATCAACATCCCCCGGGCAGAGGACGGGACCGTGCGCTGCAGTGTCACAGCCGCATGCAGGGATGGTCCGGGTGGATGGTGGTACTGTGGCCATGGGTCAGACATAGTCCAACGATGTAGAGCCAGGAGCTCATCGGAGGCGGGTTGTCATCATTCTCCATGGCCTGCGATAGACACGCGTCCACCCGCAACTGGGTGAGCCCGGCCCGTTGTGCCGCCGGTGGATCGGCAATTGGGGATGGGGGGGTGGTGTGCATGCGGGTGGGGTGTGTGGGGTTGGGGAGGGGGGTGAGGGTGCTGGGTGGGTGGATGGGTGGGGGTGTGGGTGGTCGGCTGTTGTCATGGTGTGCGGTCTGTGGCCATACTACCCGATTCCCACGCCCATCTAGTCAGTGAAGCGGGCGTCTATCAGTCTGTCCCGTGCCCGCTGGGCCAGCCGGTAACGGTGGACAGCCACCCGTCTGTGTCTACCCCGTCTGCCCTGACCATTGCCCCCATCCCCCTCATCTGGGGAGGACTGGGCCTCTTCCTGCTGCTCCTCCACTCCGCCCTCCTCTGCCTGCGGCACATCGCCCCTCTGCTGGGCTATGTTGTGCAGGACGCAGCACACCACAATGATGCGGCCGACCCTATCTGACCGATACTGGAGGGCGCCCCCAGAGAGGTCCAGGCACCTGAAACGCATCTTCAGCACGCCAAAGCACCTCTCGATCACTCCCCTTGTCGCTACATGGGCATCATTGTAGCGGTTCTCCGCCTCATTGCGTGGCCTCCGTATAGGCGTCATCAGCCACGATCGCAATGGGTAGCCCCCGTCGCCCAGCAACCAGCCCCTCAGCCGGGGATGGCGTCCCTCGTACATGCCGGGGATGGATGACCGCAACAACACGAATGAGTCGTGTACACTGCCTGGGTGACGGGCGCAGACGTGCAGGATCATCATGCGGTGGTCGCAGACCACCTGTACGTTCATTGAATAGGTCCCCTTCCTATTAGTGAACACGGCCCTGTTCTCTGCAGGTGGCCGCACGGCGACGTGCATCCCATCGATCGCGCCCTGGACCATGGGGAACCCGGCAATGGCAGAGAAGCCCACGGCCCGGGCATCTTGGCTGGCCCGGTCCACGGGGAAGCGGATGTAGCGGTGCGCCATGGCATAAAGGGCATCTGTCACTGCCCGGATGCACCAATGCACCGATGTCTGCGATATGCCGGACAGGTCCCCACTCGGTGCCTGGAATGACCCCGTTGCATAAAAGTTCAGGGCCACCGTAACCTTGACGGACACGGGGAGAGGGTGTCCCCCGCCAGTGCCACGCGGTGACAGGTGTGCCAGCAGGTGGCAGATGTGTGCCACGGTTTCCCGGCTCATCCGGAGTCTCCTCCTGCATTCCCGGTCCGTGAGGTCCTGGTATGACTGCCGGGGCCGGTACACACGGGGCGCCCTCGGGTGCCTCCGTTGCCGTGGGGCCGCGACGTCCTCCTCCCCCTCCTCGTCCTGTCGGTCAGGTGTCCCTCCAGCCTGGGCGGCTGCCGCCTGCCCCTCTGCGGCAGCCTGCGCCGCCTCTCTGGCACGCTCCTCCTCCTCCTCATCCAGGGCAACATAGACATGAGCGGCTGCCACCACGGCGGCCAACATCGCTGGATGGTCTGAAAACATGACGGCCTGGTGGGGGGGAGGGGAACGACGACATGTCATCATTGCCCATATCCCCTCCTCCCCCCAGCCAGGTGGCATGAACCGCATGGGTCCAACTGTTGGAGGCTGGCACCTGGCCAGGTGGACCAACTCATTTGCCCTCCCATCACCCACCCCGGCACGGACCCCCCCCCCAACCTCCACCCCGGCACGGACCCCCCCCCCAACCTCCACCCCAGCACCGACCCCCCCCCAACCCCCAACCTCCACCCCGGCACGGACCCCCTCCCCAACCTCCACCCCGGCACGGACCCCCTCCCCAACCCCCAACCTCCACCCCGGCACGGACCCCCCCCCCAACCTCCACCCCGGCACGGACCCCCCCCCCAACCTCCACCCCGGCACGGACCCCCTCCCCAACCTCCACCCCGACACGGACCCCCTCCCCAACCTCCACCCCAGCACGGACCCCCCCCAACCCCCAACCTCCACCCCGGCACGGACCCCCTCCCCAACCTCCACCCCGGCACGGACCCCCTCCCCAACCCCCAACCTCCACCCCGGCACGGACCCCCCCCCCCAACCTCCACCCCAGCACGGACCCCCCCCCAACCCCAACCTCCACCCCGGCACGGACCCCCTCCCCAACCTCCACCCCGGCACGGACCCCCTCCCCAACCCCCAACCTCCACCCCGGCACGGACCCCCCCCCCCAACCTCCACCCCGGCACGGACCCCCCCCCAACCTCCACCCCGGCACGGACCCCCTCCCCAACCTCCACCCCGGCACGGACCCCCTCCCGGCACTCCCCCGGAGCCCAGCCTACTCTAACCACCCCCCCTCCCCCCCCCCGCCGCACACACACACAAGCCGAGACACACCTCTCCTCACGCAATCAGTCTGCGGCCACGCCATTTCCTGCCCAGAGCCAACCCCCCAGGCCGTCACTCACCTCCTCGCTGGTCGGCGTGAGCCTGGAGCACCGGGTCACGCCAATGAAAAGGAGGTTTGATTCACGTCGACGTGAACGGTCATCACGTCGACGGGACTTCGGCCCATCCGGAAGGGAGAATATCGGCAGGCCGAAAATCGACTGCCTTGCGCAGACCCGTGACATTCTCCGTGGCAGCAGCGCCATTAACGCCCCGCCGACTTTTCTCCCTTCGGAGACTTCGGCGGGGGCGGGATTCATGGCGGCCAACGGCCATTCTCCGACCCGGCGGGGGGTCGGAGAATGACGTCCCAGATCTCCAATTTCAATAAAAGGCTCCTAATCCCCCACCACCACAACGCCAACATTGGGGCCCTTCACAGGAATCGGGGCTCACCCCTGTTCTGTTTGAAATTTGTGAATCTGCAGGTTTGCAAAAGCTCGTTTTATTTCTTGCCTATTGGTGGATAAATTCTAAATCAGGAACATTGAATTAAACTCCATACCCGGCCCATGACAGCCAAGGCTTGGACTACTCTGCATTGGTAGATAGTGTATTTGGAGGTGGAAGATGAAGAACTTTGTTGGGATAAAGCGTTGAGTGTTATTTCTTCATTCAGCCTCTGCGACACGAGATCCAAATTCTCAATGGTGACTCTGGGCGCCAGGAATAGAAAGTGTTCTGTTCTTCAGTGTTCACTTCCCTCATCCCGTTGTGCACAAATTTGCCAAAAACAAAAAGAAAATCTCACTGTGTTATTAGGTTACCAGTTGTGTATAAAAATCAATTTGAATCAAGTGGCATCTTTATTTGATGCTCAAAAACAGTGTAATCAAAATGTACAATGGCTTAATTAAATATTGATTCACTTTTTCTATAATAAATACACAGATCTACTTTGTATAAATTATAAATGGACATTTTTGAGAATTCAATCAAAATGTTCCAGCTTCGGTTTTGTATTCAGATTATTTTTTGTCAAATTTGCATCTTGCCAGGGGATAAAACCACACATCTGCACAATTCCCCAACCTATCACAATTCCGAACCTTTGAATACATGCAAAGGTATATTTATATAATGGGTTTCATGATTCAGTGCTTATCAAAGTTGAGACTTAAAAAGATATATTCAGTTTTGATATTATTCATATGTGAAATGATTTAAATGCACCCATCCACCTTCCAATAGAATTATTTCTTTACTGTGGTAAACAAAGTCTTGCATATTGAGATGATGTTCTGGGCAATACGTACATCACACAGAATTTAAAGAATTATTGAACCAAAGACAGCAATTACATAATTAGAATAAATGCCTGTTCGATTTAAGAATATGTAATTGGTTGATAATCTGACCAAGAAGACAAAGGAAAACAATGGACATTTGAAGTGAAATATTTAAAGCATTTGAATCTAATGCACTGATTTCAAAGCTTTCAGCATTAAAACCTCAGTCATCCACCCAGCTGCACGGTACGATAAGCTTGGGATTTAGCAGCCCCACAGAACATTAATAGAATATGTCTTAAACATTGTGCTCTTTATCTTTGATCATTGCTCTGCTTCCAGCGATAACTCAAATGTTGATGCAACAACATTTTGAACAAGTACAAAATAGTTTATGGCTCCACCTTAACAAAGACAGCAAAATACATGTTTGCAGAATGAAGACAGTTGTTCAGCTTTGACTTAGCGATACGTTAATACACGGTGGGGGCCAATGCAGATCCTAGTCATCCAGTTGAGTTTAGTAGGGAAGGTGCATGTTCTCATTGTGTCTTCCATGCTCCTCAATTAGGCTGTTTTTTTGAACACTCACGAAAGATTGTGGTTGATTAACATCATCAAATAATCTGTTCACTAATTAGTCAGATTTTTTTTAAAGACTGTATGGTTTAATCTCAAAGGGATTCTATCAAATTTGAAGGGCCCCATGGCTTTCAGTATGTGCTCCTGTCATTTTTGTTGGTCCTGCCAACTTTTCCTTTTCCAGACCTTGCTGTTTTACATATTCCATGAATGACAGTCTCTTGGTCATAATTTAGTGGCTCCATGATGTCTAATTCTCCACTGGGACCAAGGTTTATTCTTGAAGGATCTCTGGAAGTGGAACAAAACCCAATTCTTCTGGGAACCTGTTCAGAGTTTTCCATCCTGGTGTTAAACACAGACGAATGAGGGGGAATATTGCAGCAACACAGTACCACCACACCAGTCTGAGGCAGGCATGGCTGATGTCCCTTTGCAGATGCAATGCATCCACCCGACCGTGCGGACTCATCCTTGTTTGTGAGGGTTCTTTGGCCTGGCACTAGGATGGACAACGACTGAGAGAAAACACACTTTTACATTTGGGCAGTCATATCGTTCGTGACCCCCTTGCCTGAAAGTGAATAAAAGATGAAGTGTCAGAATAACATTCACAAATCATCACACTCTGTGTACTATTAAAAAAGATTGACTCACTCCAAGCAAGACTTTACCTTGTGGACTGCAAGCACAATGATTTATGATGTTGTTTTTCAATTTTACTTTCCCTTTTCTGTTTTCAGCCCGTCTCCTTATTCTTTCATCTTACAAATCTTATTTTTTTTATTTGCAGGTTTCTCTTCTCATTTGATGCCTCTGGCGTGGATTCTCCACGCACACCACTCCCCCTCCCCCCCATCACTTATACCTTGGTTTCTCCTGCACTATGGGCTCTGGTCCTTCAGTTAGATTTCGCAATTTAAAAGAAACTACAAATGAATATTTACCATTCTTTCATAAAATAATTTAAAACAAGCCAGAGTGAATGATCAATACTTTCCAATCATTATGCTGCCATGTCATAAAGCATATTACATGCTTGCTTAAAAAGGCCATCAGACTTGGGAAGTGCAGTGTTGATCTTGTAATTACTTGCTAGAAACAAACAGAAATAAAGACATCAAACAGTAAAAGATGTACAGTGGGCTATAAATAATAGACATTATAGGATACTGTTACAATTATTTAAAATCTTGCCTACTTGAATAATAATAATAATCTTTATTGTCACAAGTAGGCTTACACATTAATACTGCAATGAAGCTACTGTGAAAAGTCCCTAGTCGCCACATTCAGGCGCCTGTTCAGTACACAGAGGGAGAATTCAGAATGTCCAATTCACCTAACTGCACGTCTTTGGGGACTTGTGGGAGGAAACCGGAGCACCCGGAGGAAACCCACACAGACACAGGGAGAATGTGCAGACTCCACACAGACAGTGGCCCAGGCCGGGAATCGAACCTGGGTCCCTGGCACTGTGAAACAACAGTGCTAACCACTGTGCCACCGTGTCACCCATGCTGTTGTAACACCAAAGAAGCTCAACAACCTCTAGGATAAAGCAGTCAAATTGATCACACTCTATCCAGCACTTCACTCCAACCGCCACTTGCACATCGGGGCAGCAGTGTGTACCATCGACAAGATGCACGGTGCAATTCACCAAGGTGTCTTCCAACAGCACCTTCCAAACCCGCTACCTCTACGACCAAGGACAACAGGCATAAACACCACCACCTGTACGTTCCCCTCAGGCCACACACTGTCCTGTAACAATATCGCTGAATTTCCACTGGGTCAAAATCCCAGAACATCCTCCCTCTCACTCTATGGGTGTACCCATACAATATGGATAGGAATGGTACATGAGGTGATTCTCCACCACCTTCTCAAGGGCAGTCAGTGATGGGTAACAAATGTTGACCTTGCGAGTGATACCCACATCCCAAGAACAATTTAAAAATAGCTGACAACAATGGCTATATTTTATAATTATCTCCTTCTTACCAAGTGCAATTCTAACTAGAAACAAAGCACAAAACATAATGCTCAAAATTAGCTGAATTAGGGGTTAGAAACGCACAGTAAATGAGAAAGGAAAAGATTTAATAAGCAGAACACACCAAATATGATCTCAATCTTGGCTGAGTGAGTTAACAGTCATAGATTCAAGCCATGCTGTGAAAATGCAGCCTGATACTTTGGCACAGTGCTGAGGGAGTGCTGGACTACCAGAGATGCTGTCATTTTGATGTGATGTCAAACTGAGCTCTCATCTGCTCTTTTGGATAAACACAAAAAAATCCCATCATTCAATTCAAAGAAGAATGGGTAAGCTATCCCGATGTCCTGGCAAATACTTGCCTTTCAACCAACATCATTAAACAGATAATCAGGTTGTCTTCCTCAGGAGGTGCCTACCTAATGAAGCTGCAACCAGCAGAAGCCGCATGCCACAGACAGAGCCAGCCGATTCATAAGGAAAGAATCAAAACTCTGCGGCCTTGCCACATCCAGACGTAAATGAATGATGGTGCATGATGAACCAACTAATGAGAGGAGGAGGCCCTATCAACATGCCCCTCCTTAAATATAACAGAGCACAACACCTGAGTGAAAATACAAGCCTGAATCATTTGCAGCCATCTTCAGCCAGAGGTGTCTAGTGGGTGATTCCTTTTCACCTCCTCCTAGGTTTACAGCATCACAGATGTTAGTTTTCAGCCAATTTGATTCACTCCAGTGAGACTCCGGGCCCAGCAACAGTGGTGAAGACTTGTGTTCCCGATTTCGCTACACCTTTAGTCAAGCTATTCCAGTTGGCTACCATGCTGTCACCTAACAAACTGTATCATTTCCCAGGTCTATCCTGTCCAGTCCACACAAAGCAGAATAAATGCAATTACTGCCCCATCAGTCTACGCCCAATCATTAGCAAAGAGATGGAAGGGTTTGTCAACCATGCTATTGAATGGCACTTATCAGTAACCTGTTCATCAATGCTGAATTTGCACCAGGACCCTTTGATCCCAGATCTCGGGTGAAATTCTCCATAAGCGGTGCGATGTCCGCCGACCGGCGCCAAAAACGGCACAAATCAGTCCGGCATCGCGCCGCCCCAAAGGTGCGGAATTCTCCGCCCCTTGACCGGCCGAGTCCTAACCTTGAGGGGCTAGGCCCGCGCCGGACTGATTTCCGCCCCGCCAGCTGGCGCGGAAATGACATTGCCGGGTTGCGCATGCGCGGGAGCGTTAGCGGCCGTTCACGGCATCCCCGCGCATGCGCTGTGGAGGGAGTCTCTTCCGCCACCGCCATGGTGGAGACCGTGGCGAAGGCGGAAGGAAAAGAGTGCCCCCATGGCACAGGCCCTCCCTGTCACCGCGGGGGCACCCCCCGGGGCCAGATCACCCCGCGCACCCCCCCAGGACCCCGGAGCCCGCCCGCACCGCCTTGTCCCGCCGGTAAGAGAGGTGGTTTAATCCACGCCGGCGGGACAGGCATTCTAGCAGCGGGACTTCGGCCCATCCGGGCCGGAGAATCGCGGGGGGGGGGGGGGGGGGGCAACCGGTGCGGCGCAATTCCCGTCCCCACCGAATCTCCGGTGCCGGAGAATTCGGCAACCGGCAGGGGCGGGATTCACGCCAGCCCCCGACGATTCTCCGACCCGGCGGGGAGTCGGAGAATCTCGCCCCTCATTACAGCCTTGATTCAAACATGGCCAAAAGAACCAAATTCCCAAAGTCAGAAGCGAGTGACTGGTCTTGATAGTACTAGAGTCTGGCGTCAAGGTGCCCTAGAAAAATTGAACTCAAAGGAAATCAGAGGAAAAACTCTGCTGGTTGGAAATATTTTTTTAAATATAAATTTAGAGTACTCAATTAACTTTTTTCATTTAAGGAGCAATTTAGCGTGTTCAATCCACCTAACCTGCACATCTTTGAGTTGTGAGGACGAAACCCAAGCAAACACGGGGAGAATGTGCAAACTCCACACACACACACTGACCCACAGCCGGGATCGAACCTGGGACCTCGGCACCATGAGACTGCAGTGCCACTGTGCTGCCCTGCACTGGTTGGAATCTTGCCAAAGCACCAATTATACCAATGGAAGATAGTTGTGATTGTTGGGGATCAATCAACTTTTATGGTCTTATGGTCTTAACTCAGCTCAAGGGCATCACTCCAGGGGTTCCCCAAGGTAGTGTCCTAGGCCCAGTCATTTTCAGCTGCTAAGTCAAAGATTTTCCTTCCATCATAAGGTCAGAAGTGTGAATTTTGACTGATGATTTCACAGCTTTGAGACTCATTCACGACTCCTCAGACGCTGAAGCTGACAATGTCCATATGCAGCAAGACCCGAACAACATTCAGGTTTGGGCTGGTAAGTGGCAAGCAACAGTCACTCCACACAAGTGCCAGGCAATGACCACCTTCAACCAAGGAGAACCTACGCAAGGAGTCAGAGAACGAGGGAGCAAGGACAAAAGCAAAAGGTAGAAAAGTGAATAAGAAAAGTGATAGGTGGAGAAACCAAGGACAAAATTCAAACAGGGCAGTAGAGAAAAATATTGGGAGTAAGACAAGCATTGTGAAAAAGACAAACTTAAAGGCTCTGTGCCTTACTGCACGGAGCATTTGCAATAAAGTGGATGAACTAATCGTGCAGATAGATATAAATGGGTATGATATAATTGGGATTACGGAGACATGGCTGCGGGTGAACAGGGATGGGAACTGAATGTCCCAGGGTTCTCAGTATTTAGGAAGGACAGGCATAAAAGAAAAGGTGGTGGTGTGGCACTGCTGGTTAAAGAGGAAACTAACACAATCGTGAGAAAGGATATTAGCTCTGACAATGTGGAGTCCGTATGGGTAGAGTTGAGAAATACCAAGGGACAAAAAACATTAGTGGGTGTCATATATAGACCCCCAAACTGCACTGGTGAGGTTGGGAATGGCATTAAACAAGAAATTAATGATGCATGTAATAAGGGAATATCATGGGTGATTTTAATCTTCACATGGATTGGGCAAAACAAATTAGCCACAATGCCGTAGAGGAGGAATTCCTGGAGTGTATACGGGATGGTTTTCTTGATATGTGGAGGAACCAACTAGAGAGGTGATCTTAGACTGGGTACTGTGTAATGAGAAGGGAATTATTGCCAATCTGGCTGTACGAGACCGCTTGGGGATTAGTGACCATAACATGATAGGATTTTTTATCAAGCTGGAGAGTGAAGTAGTTGATTCGGAGACTAGGGTGCTGAATCTTAATAAAGGGAACTATGAGGATATGAGGCGTGAGTTGGCCTTGATAGATTGGGGAGAGTTACTTCAAGGGATGACAGTGGATAGACAATGGCAAACATTCAAGGAATGCATGGAGGAACTGTTCATTCCTGTCTGGCACAAAAGCAAAGGGGATGAGGGGCTAAGAGGGCCAATCCATGGCTTACAAAGGAAATTAGAAATAGTATCCGATCCAAGGAAGAAGCATACAGATTGCCAAGCAAAATAATAGGTCTGAGGATTGGGGACAGTTTAGAATTCAGCAAAGAATTCTAAATACTGAGAACCCTGGGACATTCAGTTCCCCTGTTCACACTGCAGCCATGTCTCCGTAATCCCAATTAAATCATACCCATTTATATCTACCTGATTAAGAAGTGGAAAGTACAATACAAAAGGGAGCTTGCAGGGAACATAAGGACTGACGCTAAGAGTTTCTACAGATATGTGAAGAGAAAGAGATTGGTAAAGAGAAATGTAGGCCCACTGCAGACAGAAACAGGGGAATGCATAATAAGGGTCAAAGAAATGGCTGAGCAATTAAATACATACTTTGGTTCTGTCTTCACAAATGAGGACACAACTCAGATCCCAGAAATGTTGGAGAATGAAGGGTTTAGTGAGAGGAAAGAACTGAGGGAGATCAACATTAGTAGAGAAATGGTGCTGGGAAAACGAGGGGATTGAAGGCGGATAAATCCCCAGGGCCTGAGAATCTGTATCCCAGAGTGTTTAAGGAGGTGGCTCTGGAAATAGTGGATGCATTGGTGGTCATCTTCCGGGATTCTATAGACTCTGGAACTGTCCCTGCAGATTGGAGGGTAGCTCACGTCACTCCGATATTCAAAAAGGGAGGTAGAGAGAAAGCAGGGAATTATAGACCAGTAAGCCTAACATCGGTAGTGGGGGAAATGCTTGAATCCATTATCAAGGATTTTATAGCGGAACATTTAGAAAGCAGTGGCAGAATCAGTCAGAGTCAGCATGGATTTATGAAGGCAAAATCATGCTTGACAAATCTGTTGGAATTCTTTGAAGAGGTAACCAGTACAGTCGACAAGGGGGAGTCAGTCGATGTGGTATATTTGGACTTTCAAAAGTCCTGCATTAGAGATTATTGTGCAAAAGTAAAGTGCATGGGATTGGGGGAAATGTATTGAGGTGGATAGAAAACTGGTTGGCAGAGAGGAAACAAAGAGTAGGGGTTAATGGGTCCTTTTCAAATTGGCAGGCAGTAACCAGTGGGGTGCCACAAGGATCGGTGCTGGGACCCCAGCTATTCACAATATATATTAATAATTTGGATGAGGGAACAAAATGTAACATCTCAAAGTTTGCAGATGATACCAAATTAGGTGGGAGGGTGAATTGTGACAAGGATGCAGGGATCCTACAGCAAGATCTGGACAGGTTGGGCGAGTGGGCAAACCAATGGCAGATGTCAGGTTATTCATTTTGGAAGCAAAAACAGGAAGGCAGATTATTACCTGAATGGTTGTAAATTGGGAGAGGGAGTGTGCTGCGGGACCTGGGTGTCCTTGTGCACCATTCGCTGAAGGTAAGCATGCAGGTGCAGCAGGCGGTAAAGAAGGCTAATGGTATGTTAGCCTTCATTGCAAGAAGTTTCGAGTACAGAGCAGGGATGTGTTGCTGCAATTGTACAGTGAGGCCACACTTGGAGTATTGTGTGAAGTTTTGGTCTCCTTCTCTGAGGAAGGATGTTCGTGCTCTCGAGGGAGTGCAGCGAAGGTTTACCAGACTGATTCCAGGGATGGCGGGACTGTCATATGAGGAAAGATTGACTCGGTTCGGATTGTTCTCGCAGGAGTTCAGATGAATGAGGGGGGGGCCTCATAGAAAATTATAAAATTCAAACAGGATTAGACAGGGTAGGTGCAGGGAAGATGTTACCAATAATGGGTGTGTCCAGAACCAGGGGTCACAGCCTGATGATTCAGGTTAAACCATCACAGAGATAAGGAGCCACTTCTTCACACAAAGAGTGGTGAGCCTGTGAAATTCATTACCAGGAAGTAGTTGATGCTAAAACTTTGAATATATACAAGAGGCGGCTGGATATGGCACTTGGGGAGAATGAGATCAAACGCTATGGGGAGAAAGCAGGATTGGGCTATTGAGTTGGATGATCAGCCATGATCGTGATGAATGGCGGAGCAGGCTCGAAGGGCTAAAAGGCCTCCTCCTGCTCCTATCTTCTATGTAAATCTATGTAAATCTATGTAACCACCTCTCTTCAATATTGAATAGCATTACCATTGCTGAATTCTGCACTATCAACATCCTGGGGATTATCATTGAACTGAATCAGCCATACGCAGTTACAAGAACAAGTCAGAGACTGGGAGCTTTGTGGTGAATAACTCACTTCCTGACTTCCCAAAGTCTGTCCATCGTCTACAAGGCAAAGACAGGAGCGTGATGAAATACTCCCTACTTACCTGGATGAGTGTAGCTCCAACAATGACACTCAAGAAGCTCAACGCCACCCATGACAAAGAAGCCCACTTGATTGGCACCCCGTCCACCAAGTTAAAACATTTGCTCCCTCCACTATCAACCCCCTGTGTATACAAGATGCAGTGGCAGCAACTGACAAGGTTTCTTCAACATCACCTACCAAACTCCTAGTGGATTGCAAACTGAGCATCGCTGAACAGGTTATTGATAAGTGCCATTTAGTAGCACTGTTGACAAACCCTTCCATCTCTTTACTTTCCAACAGCGCTCTGGGTGTATCTATTCTATGCCAGACGGACTGCAGCGGTTCAAGGCGGCAACTCACCAACAACTCCTCAAGGACTACTGGAGATGGGTAATAAATACTAGCCTAGCCAGTGTCGCCCACATAAAGAAAACTGCTGTTTGCGGAGACTTAGATGCAGATTGACTGAAGGGGCAGGGAGGATCAAGAATACTGTATGTATTTAAAGCTTTGGAGGAGTAAGAAAGTGAAAGTGCAAAAGCTTAATGACCTCAGTCAGTATCGTTAAAAAACAGAGTAAGATAAGATTCATTCTGATGGATAGACAGTGGTTCGAGCCTAGAGAGGTGCGAACGACAATTAGCTTTTGCTGACATCCTGTCTTCGAGTGCAAGCAAGACATTAAAATAGCCTCTCCAGATACAGAGGACGCGTAAATGTTTTCAGATTCAAGACTTCTTGAAAGAAGCAGAGATGCTTGGCACAAAACAAGCAACAGTTTCTTGGAAGAAGCTTTAGCATTGGAGGAGGTTACTATTTCTGTGCTGCTTTTGGCACAGCTATAATATTTTTGGAAAGTTATATCACAACACAAGGTTAATTTTGAACCAGACAAGTTGTCACAACAAGTTGTCACAGACTGTGCACAGAAACAAAACAAATTTAATTGATCATACTAATGATCTATATATATATATGTTTACACTATAACCCAGGTGACTGGATGAGTGCCCAATTATTTTTTCCCAATTAAGGGGCAATTTAGTGTGGCTGATCCACCTACCCTGCATATCTTTCGGCTGTGGGGGTAAGACCCACGCAGACACTGGGAGAATGTGCAAACTCCACACGGACAGTGACCCGGGGCCGGGATCGAACCTGGGTCCTCGTCATCATGAGGTAACAGTGCCTACATACTGCACAGCTGAAATGGTAAAACTTCTGTTGTGTTATTCATCTTGGGGTAACACGGACTGCAACACGATGCAGTTAAATGATCAAGCATACACCAAACGTAGGCGTTGGTTCAATAAGATTTATTGAACTTCAGTAACGAAGCACACAGCTGCCTGTGGGTTGACTCTCTACTACTCTAAGTAAACTAACATTAACTATCGAGACCAGGCTAGCTCTGATCCATGTGTAGAAGGTGTTGAATGGGATTCGACATCCGGCGGCGGAGGGGACCGGTCGCACACAGAGGAACTCCGGAGGGGGGAACATAGTCGCGTCCCGTTCCCCCCCACGAAGAACACGCTCCCGGGTGCGCGAGCCAGGCCGACTGGGCCCCCGCACGGCGGGAGCGAAGGAAGAGGAGCAACCCGGACCACGGGGCGGAGGGGGGGCCGGAGGCCCAGGCACTCT
Source organism: Scyliorhinus torazame (assembly GCF_047496885.1). Classification (NCBI taxonomy): domain Eukaryota; kingdom Metazoa; phylum Chordata; class Chondrichthyes; order Carcharhiniformes; family Scyliorhinidae; genus Scyliorhinus; species Scyliorhinus torazame. The sequence continues at coordinate 365,510,041 of NC_092707.1, forward strand.
GGAACGGAGCGAGCGGCAGGAGAGGCACGTGGGGAGAGCCCCCCCATGGAGAAGGAGAGGAGGCCCTGGGAGCCGGAGGGAGAAAAGGTACGCGGGAGGAGCCGGGGGCCGGAGACCAGGATGTGACCGGAGAGAGTTGCGCCCCCCCCCCCCCGAGTCACCCCCCCCCCCCCCCCCCCCCCCCCCACAGCAGGACGCGGGTAGCCTGAGCCAAAGTGGGGTCCCAGCCAGCAGCGAGGCCCCCCCCCCCCCCCCCCGCGGCAACCACCATGAGGCAGGCAGCGGCGGAACAAAGGGGGACTCCCGACCAAGAAGCCTTTCTCTCTCTCTGGTTCCAGGGTGAGTGAGGAGGAGAGGAGGAGGAGGGGGGGGGGGGGAGAAGAGAAAACGAAAACACCCTCTTTCTGAGAGGGGAAAAAAAGAGGAAAAAAGGGGAAAAAAGAAAACTGTTAAAGGGGCAGAACACTCCCTCCCTCCTTCCACGCTTCTCAAAAAAGAAAACCAAACTTAACTGAAAAGAGTCTCCTCAGAAAGGAGGGGTGGAGAGAAAAAGAGAGGAAGGGGGGGAATAAGGGGGAAAGGGGGAAAAAAATGCCAGAAGTGAGCCAAAACAGAGGGAGAAAGGGCACCAAGAGCAAATGGGGCAATACACGAGCCCATTCAGATGAGCTAATTGCCACACCAAGCGGCAGAATGGAAGCCTCGCCGCAACTGAAAGAACTGGGCAGACAGGAGCTTTCTCCCCCTGGGCCAGAGGGGAGCTGGAAGGCAGCCTTTGCCAAGGCGCTGAGGGAACACCAGCAAGAAAGCCAGGCAGGGACCAAAGCAGACATAGAGGCCGCAGTACAGACAGCAATGGCCAAGGCCCTGGCGGAGGTGCAGCTCGCCCTGGGCAGAGCAGAGAAGAAACTGGAAGCCCAGGAGGAGAAGCTGGAAACCCAAAAGGCGACCATTAAGGAGCTGGAGAGGGCTGCGACTGACATGAGCAGCCGGATCACGGCCCTGGAGAAGGAGGTGGCGAGACTGGGCACAACACAGGGGAGCCTGAAGGGCAGGGTGGACGATCAGGAAAACCGCTCAGGACGACAAAATGTCAGGATAGTGGGCCTACCAGAGGAGATCGAGGGTAGAAACCCCACGGCCTACGTGGCCGAGATGCTGGGCAACTTAGTGGGGAGGGAAACTTTTCCCAACCCACCAGAAATGGACAGAGCGCACCGGTCGCTGCGCCCGAAAGCCAGGGCGGGGGAACACCCGAGGGCAGTTATAGCCAAACTGCACCGGTACAAAGACAGGGAAACAATCGTGCGCTGGACCAGGCAAAACAGAATCTGCAGATGGGAAGGGTGCCATGATATTCAAGTGAACATCACAGCACATACACACATACATAATGATGGACAGATCAACAGACCAATTAGCACACACAACACGACAGCCAATCACAGACAAGAGCATTAACAGTCCAAAACAGGGAACACAACACTTCCTGGGCACTCGAGCAGGAGATGGCTCAGGGCACAGACCTCATTGCCAGCCACTCAGACATGCACCATGTGCTGAATACCAGAGTTTACTATGTTAATAGTTAAATGAAATAAAACTGCGTTGTACCATTCGCAACCGCGTTGGTCCGTCTGTGTCTCAGAGTACCTCACACTTCAAAGGGCACCTCATTAGAGTGTACGAAGACATTGGGGTAGACCTCGCCAGGAGACGGGCCAAATTCAATAGAGCAAAAGTAGCCCTTCACAGGAACAAGGTGCGTTTTGGTATGCTGTACCCAGCGAAACTCTGGGTCACATACCAAGAAAGAGAATATTTCTTCACATCCCCCGCCGACGCAAACAAATTTATCAAAGAACATGGGCTGGAAAACTGACAGCGAGGGCAGAAACACGGGGCCCCTGGTAAGGGGCAACAACGTGCCGATGGGGAGGGGGGGTGAGGCAATGCCAGGCCACCCCCACCCCCACATGGCAGGGGCACCATGAACAAAAAGCAAACCGCTACCCAACGAACCGCCATAGGTGGGAAACCAGGCCCCAGCACAAGAGAATGAGTAGCTGAGAAGGGTGAGCAAACAGGGGGAGTGCAGGGTAGGGCGGGGGAAGAGTGGGCGAAAAAAGGCAGAGGCTGGGCAGGGGAGAAGCGAGACAGTAACTCCCTAGAGGGGGGTCGCTGCACTAGCAAGAAAGCTAGCACCGGGGACATGCAAAAAAAGCAGGGCCGCAGCACGCCCCCAACAGAGAGGACGGTGCCAGGCAGAGGGCGGGTGGGACCACTCAACAGAGGCGGGAGGGCCAATGGGGACAGGAGCAGGGGAAAGAGGGACAAAGGAGGGACATACGGGAGAGGGGGAGGAAAGGGAGGGACTGGGGGGGGGGCACGGGGGGGGGGGGGTGCGGAACACAGGGACGGAGGGACAAACAAGGCTAGAAAAGGAACAGCAATAGGGCTACAGAGTGCCGCAACCAAGGGCTCGGAACAAGGAATCGCTGCAAGCATCCACCCAGTACGGCCTCTGAGCGAAGGGAAACTCCAAAGTGATGGGGGCTACCCGTGTGGCGGCCGCACAGCGGGCGACCATGGCGGGGGCCCCCTGGTCGGAGGGAAGCCGCGGAGCGCAGGGGCCCGACCGCATGGAGAGAGCAGTGACAGCGACCATCCAGGACGGCCCCCTAACAAGGGGGAACCCCGGAGGGCAGGGGCGCGTCCACCAGGTGAATATGGTTAATCCCACAGGAGCGAGGGGACAGAAGCCCCCCACTAGGATAGTCACCTGGAACGTAAGGGGACTCAATGGCCCAGTGAAAAGATCTAGAGTCCTCAACCACCTAAGAAACATGAAGGGAGACATAATCTTCCTCCTAGAGATGCACCTGAGAGAGCAGGACCGACTGCAGGTAAGAAAGGGCTGGGTGGGACAGACATACCATTCCTGTTACGGGACGAGGGCCAGGGGGGTGGCAATACTGGTCAGCAAATGGACGATGTTTAGGGCGACAAAGACGGTTGTGGACCCAAAGGGACGGTACGTCATGGTTAGCAGGACCCTGGTTGGGGCACCGGTAGTACTAGTTAACGTGTACGCGCCCAACTGGGACGACCCGAGCTTCATCAGGACGACCATGGCAGAAATCCCTGACATAGCGACACACCGGCTAATCATGGGGGGGGACTTCAACTGTGTATAGGACCCAATGACTGACAGATCAAACCCCAAAACGGGGAAAACCTCAAGCATGGCAAGGGAACTCGGTCACTTTATGGAACAGATGGGAGCGGTGGACCCCTGGAGATTCACCCACCCAGGGGAGAAGGAGTTTTCCTTCTTCTCCCCAGTACACAACGTGTACACCAGAATTGACTTCTTTGTGGTGGTGAAAATGGTGCTTCCGGGGATAGACACAGTGGAATACTCCGCAATTGTGATATCAGACCACGCTCCACACTACATGGACGTGAGGCTGGAAACGGGCAGGGCCCAACGCCCCACATGGAGGCTGGACGTTGCCCTACTAGCTGACAAGGCCTTCAACGAAAAGATATCGCGGGCCATGGCAGAGTACACGGAGAACAATCAGAACGGGGAGGTCTCACCCTCCATGTTTGGGGAAGCGCTAAAGGTCGTAGTAAGAGGGGAAATTATCGCTTTCAAAGCAGAAAGAGATAGGGAGGAAAAGGCGGCTAGGCAGCAGCTGGTTGACTCCATACTGGAGGTAGACCGTAAATACTCCGAGGCCCCGACCGTAGAGCTCCTGGCGGAGAGTTGCAAAGGAACTTTGATCTGCTCTCCACCAGGAAAGCAGTGCTTCAACTCCGCCAAGCACGTGGGACCCTATACGAACACGGAGACAAAGCCAGCCGCCTGCTGGCACACCAGCTGAGAAAGCATGGAGCCACCAGAGAAATTGCGCAAATCAGTGATACTAGAGGCGCATTAAATGAATGAAAATGAAAATCGCTTATTGGCACAAGTAGGCTTCAATGAAGTTACTGTGAAAAGCCCCTAGTCGCCACATTCCGACGCCTATTCGGGGAGGCTGATACGGGATTACAAACAGAGCCAGAAAGATCAACAAGGCATTCAGGGCCTTTTACCAAGGGCTGGACACCCCAGAGCCCCCAACGGGGGAGGCCGGGGTGAAACGGTTCCTTGATGGACTGGACGTACCAATCGTGGGGGAGGGCAGAAAACAGGGCCTGGAAGCACCACTAGCACTGGGAGAGATCATGGACAGCATAAGCTCCATGCAGGCGGGGAAGGCACCGGGACCCGACAGGTTCCCGGCGGACTTCTACAAAATGTTTGCGACAGCACTGGCCTCACACCTGCGGGAGATGTTCACAGACTTGCTGGCCAAGGGCACACTGCCACCCACGCTAGCACAGGCCTCAATCTCGCTGATACCGAAGAAAGATAAAGACCCAACGGAATGTGGGTCATACAGATGCCAAAATACTGGCCAAGGTTCTAGCCAAAAGGCTAGAAGACTGCGTGCCAGAGGTGGTCGCAGAAGACCAGACGGGCTTTGTCAAAGGTAGACAGCTTACCTCCAACATCAGCCTCCTGCTGAACGTGATAATGACCCCCTCCGGGGAGAGAACACCAGAGGTGATCGTCTCCCTAGATGCAGAGAAGACCTTCGACAGAGTCGAATGAAAATTCCTCATAGAGGTACTGGAGCGGTTCGGGCTTGGAACAGGATTCACCTCCTGGGTAAAACTCCTATACAACGCTCCCATGGCGAGCGTACGGACAAACGACACCAACACCCGATACTTCCAGCTGCACAGGGGCACCAGACAAGGATGCCCACTGTCCCCGCTGCTGTTCGCTCTAGTGATCGAGCCACTAGCAATTGCGCTCAGAGCGGCAAAAAGCAGGAGGGGGATCCGAAGGGGAGGCAGAGAGCACAGAGTCTCACTCTATGGAGATGATCTGCTCCTCTACATCTCGGACCCACAAAGCAGCATGGATGGAATCATCACGCTCCTGAAAGAGTTTGGCTCCTTCTCGGGCTACAAACGCAACATGAGCAAAAGCGAGATCTTCCCGGTACACCCATAAGTAGGGGGGGCAGCACTAACGGGATTGCCGTTTAAACAAGCCCGACACAAATTCCGCTACCTGGGGATCCAAATAGCCCATGACTGGAAAGGATCCACAAATGGAACCTCACCAGTCTGACAGAGGAAGTAAAAAAGGACCTGCAAAGATGGAACACACTCCCACTCTCCCTCGCGGGGAGAGTCCAGACGATCAAAATGAACGTGCTGCCCAGGTACCTCTTCCTATTCAGAGCCATCCCGATCTACATCCCCAAGGCCTTTTTCCAAGCAGTAGAAAACTAAACATGGCGTTTGTATGGTGGGGGGGGGGGGGCCCTTCGGGCCCTTGCCATGGCGGCACTCCCATCCTCACCCAAAAAGCACTCCAGCAGCCTGATGGTGATAGCCACCCTCCAGTCCTGGAACCAGCTATGGCAGCAATTTGGCCTGACCAAAATGTCAGACAAAGCTCCCATCTGCAACAACCATAGGTTCCCACCAGCGCTGACTGACGCCACCTTCAAAAGGTGGAGACAGGACGAGGGGACACTGACAGTCAGGGACCTAAACACCGACGGCAGGGTTGCGACACTGGACGAACTGACGGAGAAATTCCAGCTGACCAGGGGGAACGAGCTAAGGTACCTGCAGCTCAGAAACTTCCTACAAAAGGAGACAAGGACTTACCCACAACCGCCACGACAGACATTACTGGAAGAGTTACTGAACGCAAGCATATTAGAGAGAGGAAACTGTAGCGATATGTACGACCGACTGGTAGAAGGGTCCGACACTGTACTGGACGCAACAAGAAGGAAATGGGAGGAGGGCCTGGGGATCGAGATAGGGTGGGGACTCTGGAGCGAAGCACTGCATAGGATCAACTCCACCTCCACCTGCGCAAGGCTCAGCCTGACGCAACTAAAAGTGGTACATAGAGCCCACTTAACAAGAACCCCGATGGGTAGGTGGAGGACTGATGTGAACGGTACCGAGGAGGCCAGGCCAACCACGCTGTTCTGGTCCTGCCCCAGACTTGTGGAGTACTGGACAGCCTTCTTCGAGGCAATGTCCAAAGTGGTGGGGATGAGGGTGGAGCCATGCCCGAAAGTGGCAGTCTTCGGGGTATCAGACCAGCCAGATCTATTCCTGGGGAGGAGGGCAGACGCCTTTGCCTTTGCCTCCCTGATCGCCCGCCGTAGAATTCTGTTCGGCTGGCGGTCAGCAGCACCACCCAAAGCTGCAGACTGGCTGTCCAACCTCTCGGAGTCTCTCCAAATGGAGAAAATCAAATTCACCATCCGAGGGTCAGACGACAGCTTCCACAGAACGTGGGAACCATTCACCTGATTGTTCAGGGCCTTGTTTGTGGCCAACAAACAAGGAGAAGAATAGCCAGGTAGCCAGGAACCAGGAGAAAGCAGCCAAAGCATGAGAGGGGGAGATAGACCAGGAGAGGGGGGGGACACAACTCATTCTGAGAGGAAGAAAAGGCAAACCACGGGGGGGGGGGGAAACAGGGAACAATAGAGGAGAGCCAGGAAGGCGGGGGGGGGGGGGGCGGGGAGGCAGGGAAACGTTAACCAACCTGACATCCACAGGAACAGAGAAAATGGAGAATGCAGGTGGAGGACGGGAGGTTCGGCTGAAGCGGCAGCGTGCACGAGAAGACAACGGCGGCGAAATCTGACCGGGAGAAGCGAGAGGCAACACCGGCACCAGACCCACTCGAGGATTGCCCTCCGGAAGTGCCTCGCCGGCACGAACGGATGCCTACTTACGTATATATAGATATATCATATCCTGTGTAAATAACGGCAAAATATACTCTGTGCAAAAATCCAATAAAAAACATATTTAAAAAAAGGGGTGTTGAATGATTTGTGCACCCTGACTGTCACTACAGTTGTCACCAATGGAAAGAGGCAGAGTGCTGAAGTCCCCCTCTGGTGTTCTGTCTGGTGATTGGTCGTGTTCTGTTCTGTATGTTGATTGGCTAACCTGGGTGTCTGTCACTGCCTGCTTTTACCTCATGATGTGCATGGGTGCATATTATGACATCCTCCCTTTTCAAAAAAAAAAAAGTCGGCTGCTTAGAGCATAAACAACATATTTACAAAAGTAACTATATACAGCAATTGGTGAGTGAATGGATATGTACATGTAAGGAGTCTAGCATGCAGAAACATAACAGTATATATACAAAGGAACTATTTATAAGTCCAGTCATTGAGGCTGTTGTCGGATTCTTGTGGACCACCTGAGAGGTGGAGGCGGGGATTTTGGTGTCTTGACAGGTTGGCATGCAGCCAGATTGGTGGCCTCGTAGAGCGAGGTGGCCGGATAAGGCAGAACGACATCTGGGAACATGAGATCCGGTGGTGGGCAGGCAAGTTTGCGTAGTGCCCTTCTGTGGCGCCGGACAATAGATCCATCAGCCCATGCGAACCACAAACGACCTGGGAGCAGCCTGTCGAACAACAACAGCTGGAGCTGACCAGCCTCCACCAGGCAACTTGACGCGAACAGCGTCCTTCGGAGAAAGCACAGGCAAATCAGAAGCATGAGCATCATATGTCAGCTTTTGCTGGGTTCTGATCTGCTGTATCTTTTGCAGCACTGGGAGGTGATCCAGGTGAGATACATGAATGTCCGGAACAGTCGTCCGCAGGTTACGATTCATAAGGAGCTGTGCCGGAGACATACCGTTGGACAGAGGGGTTGCCCTGTATGCCAGTAGAGCGAGATTGAAGTCCAAAGCTGAGTCCGCAGCCTTACAGAGCATCTGCTTCACGATGTGGATCCCTTTTTCGACCTTCCCATTAGATTGTGGGTAATGCGGGCTCGAGGTGATGTGCTGGAAGTGTTATTGCTTTGCGAAGTTGGACCATTCTTGACTATAGAAACAGTGACCATTGTCGCTCATAACCATGAGTGGGATTCCATCAAACCTTTCATAAGTTTAAAGACTTCTATTGGATCATCCCAGTCTTCTACCCCCCCCCCCCCCCACCCCCACCCCCACCCCCACCCCACCCCACCAAGAGGGGCACAAACTATCAACTCTTTCCTGATGTGTGGTGACCTGAACTGCACACTGTACTAATGTGCGATCTAACCAAGGTTCGATACGGATTTAGCATGACTTCCCTACTTTCAATTCAATCCTTCTGGAAATAAAGCCTAGTGTTTGATTTTATATTTTTACGGCTTTGCTAACTTGTCAAACAACCTTTCGGTGAATGGTGCATTTGTAGTCTGAGATCCCTTTGTTCAACCTTCCAAACAATAATCAAATGACTTTCCTATTCCAAAATTTACCACCTTGCATTTAGCTCTGTTGATCTTCATTTGCCAATTGTTTGCTCATTCTCAGGTTTATTGATGCCCTTCTGTAATCTGTTGCAATCCTCCTCAGTATTGACTGTCCCCCCCCCAACTTGATGTCATCCGCAAATTTGCATTTTTTATTCCAATTTCCAAATCGTTCATGTAAATTGTGAGCAGCAGTGTTCCCTGAACTGAGCCTTATGGCAAATCATTGATCACAATAAAGGACTGAAACGATTTCTTTCACAGAAAGGAGATGAGAACTGTAGTGCTAGATGTGATGAGAATGTATTTGCACTTTAATAGTGCTCATAGCAGTAGTAGAATCCTTACAGAGCACCATCCTGCCCATTGAGTCGGCACCAGCTATCTGCAAGAGCAGCCTACCTAGGCCCAATCCTCGCCTTAGCCCCATAAGATTTGCCTTATCTCTCGCTCATAGATAAGGTCTCAGTCCGGTTGAATGAATGTAAGTAATGCTTATTTCTTTAAGAACACATTTTGGTACATTCACACAAAATTAAATCAAAAAACTTTGAAATGTCCTTGAGACACCAACAACTGGAAGCAAAAACTTCAAGATAAAAGTAACTTCAGATTTACAAAAATTAAAAGTAATTTCAACAAAAGGTCTTGAAAGTAATTTTTACCACTGTTTCAAGGATTCTCCGACGGCTAAAATTCCTCCGCTAATCAGTCAAACGGATCACATTCTTAAAGGAATCCTTATCTGGGTTTAACCCCTTACTTAGTTTCATTGGTCCTAATTCTCAGCTGAGACCCCCTTGATTTGTTCAGGAAAGTGTAAGTCACGTAACAGGCGATTGGTTAATTCAACATTAATCAATTACTCCAAATTAATTAATTATCTTTCCCACGACTCTTGTCCCACGATTCCTGTCCCACGTTCAAATTCCCTACGTCACGTCTGGTCTCAGTTACGAGATTGTTTCAAACTCATTGAATGTACCCTCATATCAATAAGAGTACTCGCAGTACATTATTCGTAACATTTGAGACAGTCATGGATAGTATTCAAAAAAAATTAGCCAATCTTATAACTTACTCATATTTCTACAAATTCAGTAATTTTCAAGAATCATCTTAGCTAATATTTTAAAGGACCCCCACTATAATATTTTAAAGAACCCCTCTCTATAATTGTTGAATCCAACACCCACCTAACCTTTAAACACTAAGGGGCAATTTAGCATGGCCAATTCACATAACCTGCACATCTGTGGGCTGTGGGAGGAAACCAGAGCACCCGGAAGAACCCCACACAGACACAGGGAGAACACACAAACTCCACACAGACAGTCGCCCGAAGTCGGAATCAAACCGGAGTCCCTGGCACTGTGAGACACCAGTGCTAACCAGTGTGCCACCATGCCACCAGAAGGTGAACAAAATTGGAATGCTTCTTATGGTTCTCCTTTGAGGCTTCTGACAGAAGTCAAAAAAGTTAAAACTTAGACAAGCCTCAGTCTAATCTTAAATTACCAGGGAAGGACATTGGAATAACTCCCACCTCATCCTCTCCTCTCCCGAGATAGAATAACTGCGCCAAGTAACAAGAGCATTTTTAGAGAGAGAATGGATTGCAGTCAGAAGATGGGCCGATGGGTCTGAGTTCAATCAAAGTGGATGGGTTTGTTGGACCTAAATGGGCCCAATTTTAATTCTGCACAATCTCGCCAAAATGGCATTTTCTTTTTCCAGGCTTTGTAATGTGTGTAATAACTAGGTGGGGTGGGGAGGTGATGGTGGCGGCATTGGAGTAGGGTTTTAAGGAGATGAAGTAGTTTGTTATAAATGTGTGTCAGACAATTGTCAATCAACCTGCGACTCGAGCACAATTCATCACCCACTATTTCTTGCTGCAAAGGAGATTAGGCCTGAAGTAATTAACGTCAGCCAAATACAAATCTTTTATGATGTTAAACTTCCCTCACTAAATTGCAATTTCAAGCCGATTATTGTTGTTTGCACAGACTAATTAAGGGCTAACATGTTCGGGTTAAGGTAATCAACATGCGCATTTTGTTGCCTGATAGCGCACATCTGAGGGATAAAATCAATAGGTGCTGCAGCCGATTATCAGTTACACTTCTTATTAGGCAGAGGCTGTAATGTGAAAGATGCAGGCAATAAGCACAGCTTTATTTCAGAGGATAGCTAATAGCTTCGTTCCCGACTGCAAACAAGAGTCAGCCTCTCCACCATTGATCTTTCCTCATAAATAATAGGATAGATACCACAGCCAGTTTAAAAGGGCAAGTTGCAGAATCTAAGTCTGACGTTTTACGCCGCAAAAACAGATGCTTACTTGTGAACTTCACTGGTTTCAGGTTCCACGAAATGGTGGCCACATCAAACAGGCCACAGTTGACGGTCGACGTTTACCCGCCTTCACTGGGATTAATGTCAGTTGAAAAGGATGTTCTTCTTTTCAGTTTCATCCATTTGGGCAGTATCGAAGTATTCTGTTCAAGTTCAAATGTTCAGGTGCTGTCGGACTATACTCTTACCCGCTGTTTGGCTAGGGTGTCAAGGTTGGGAACCATAAAGATGGCCCGCGTTCCTGGTTGAAGTAAGAAGCATCAGGGCGAACTTGGAAAATATAAAAATGATTGAAATATGAAGCACTGAGATATATTTTAGTGTCACCAATAATTTTCCAGTTGGGAAAGGACGCTCACAGGTCACAATGCTATTGTTTACTTCTCCCTCCTCATTGTCCAAGTGTTGCTAGTTATAGATGACACCAGTGTTTTGTTATGCTCTTGACGTAGCATAAGCTGCTTCCTTAATGTGCACTCTGACAAAGGAAGGTTCAGACTTGGAGATAGCTTCAACACATTTATTAAACTGTTAATGATTCTCCTACTTGGATTTGACTCTCTTGTTAATCCTGCTATAGCTCCTCAGACTAACTAACCAGTCTGCTACAATCCACGTGGTGGGTGTGATGTGGTTCAATCAACCCTGTCTGTACTCACTAAGTTCCTCCACTGAAAAGAGCAAGATCATGTGTGCTATGTCCTTATATATGGGTGTGCGTAATGCCCTCCTGTGGTAGTGTCACCTTTGGGTGTGTCTTGACTGCCCATTGGTCGTGTCCTATCTTACTGGCTTAGTGGTTGAATGTCTGTGTGTCATGATGTCTCTGGTGCTCCCTCTAGTGTCTAGCTAGGTGTAGTGTATGTACATTAACCCATTGTGTATTTACAGTGATGCATATGACCACATCCCCACTTTTCTCGTGTTACATATTTTCTGTAGTGTTAAAGAAAATTGAACAAAATAGGTAGATTTAGCGAGGAAGGATCAAAAGAGAGAGCTAAGATGAGCAAGGAGGGGACATGAGAAGTATTTGGCAGGAAGGATCAAGGAAAACCCAAAAGCTTTCTATAGGTATGTCAGGAATAAGCGAATGACTAGGGAAAGAGTAGGACCAGTCAAGGACAGGGATGGGAAATTGTGTGTGGAGTCTGAAGAGATAGGCGAGATACTAAATGAATATTTTTCATCAGTATTCACTCAGGAAAAAGATAATGTTGTGGAGGAGAATGCTGAGCCCCAGGCTAATAGAATAGATGGCATTGAGGTACGTAGGGAAGAGGTGTTGGCAATTCTGGACAGGCTGAAAATAGATAAGTCCCCAGGACCTGATGGGATTTATCCTAGGATTCTCTGGGAGGCCAGGGAAGAGATTGCTGGACCTTTGGCTTTGATTTTTATGTCATCATTGGCTACAGGAATAGTGCCAGAGGACTGGAGGACAGCAAATGTGGTCCCTTTGTTCAAAAAGGGGAGCAGAGACAACCCCGGCAACTATAGACCGGTGAGCCTCACGTCTGTAGTGGGTAAAGTCTTGGAGGGGATTATAAGAGACAAGATTTATAATCATCTAGATAGGAGTAATATGATCAGGGATAGTCAGCATGGCTTTGTGAAGGGTAGGTCATGCCTCACAAACCTTATTGAGTTCTTTGAGAAGGTGACTGAACAGGTAGACGAGGGTAGAGCAGTTGATGTGGTGTATATGGATTTCAGCAAAGCGTTTGATAAGGTTCCCCACGGTAGGCTATTGCAAAAAATACAGAGGCTGGGGATTGAGGGTGATTTAGAGATGTGGATCAGAAATTGGCTAGCTGAAAGAAGACAGAGGGTGGTGGTTGATGGGAAATGTTCAGGATGGAGTACAGTCACAAGTGGAGTACCACAAGGATCTGTTCTGGGGCCGTTGCTGTTTGTCATTTTTATCAATGACCTAGAGGAAGGCGCAGAAGGGTGGGTGAGTAAATTTGCAGACGATACTAAAGTCGGTGGTGTTGTCGATAGTGTGGAAGGATGTAGCAGGTTACAGAGGGATATAGATAAGCTGCAGAGCTGGGCTGAGAGGTGGCAAATGGAGTTTAATGTAGAGAAGTGTGAGGTGATTCACTTTGGAAGGAATAACAGGAATGCAGAATATTTGGCTAATGGTAAAGTTCTTGAAAGTGTGGATAAGCAGAGGGATCTAGGTGTCCATGTACATAGATCCCTGAAAGTTGCCACCCAGGTTGATAGGGTTGTGAAGAAGGCCTATGGAGTGTTGGCCTTTATTGGTAGAGGGATTGAGTTCCGGAGTCGGGAGGTCATGTTGCAGCTGTACAGAACTCTGGTATGGCCGCATTTGGAGTATTGCGTACAGTTCTGGTCACCGCATTATAGGAAGGACGTGGAGGCTTTGGAGCGGGTGCAGAGGAGATTTACCAGGATGTTGCCTGGTATGGAGGGAAAATCTTATGAGGAAAGGCTGATGGACTTGAGGTTGTTTTCGTTGGAGAGAAGAAGGTTAAGAGGAGACTTAATAGAGGCATACAAAATGATCAGGGGGTTGGATAGGGTGGACAGTGAGAGCCTTCTCCCGCGGATGGATGTGGCTGGCACGAGGGGACATAGCTTTAAACTGAGGGGTAATAGATATAGGACAGAGGTCAGAGGTAGGTTCTTTACGCAAAGAGTAGTGAGGCCGTGGAATGCCCTACCTGCTACAGTAGTGAACTCGCCAACATTGAGGGCATTTAAAAGTTTATTGGATAAACATATGGATGATAATGGCATAGTGTAGGTTAGATGGCTTTTGTTTCGGTGCAACATCGTGGGCCGAAGGGCCTGTACTGCGCTGTATTGTTCTATGTTCTATGTTCTATGTTCTAAGTGATGACATGTACAAACCATGATGAGTGATGATTACACAATAAGTCCAAATCATATGTACGAGTCCAAAGTTCATTATTATTATGTTCAAGTGGCTTTCTTGTTTGGTTGGTGAGTTGGTGATGTTGATGGTGGCATTGCATTGTAAACGCCGTCAGTGTCCCTGTGCGTAAGGAACCAAGAATTGGCCAAATCACTTTGTTGTCTGATGTGGACTCTTTTTTTCTTTCGATGCTTGTGGTGGCGATTCTCGATGGCCTGTCCTGAAAGCCAGGTTGCCTGTTGTTAGTGCAACAAACGTGAATTGGTAAGATGCATCGTCCTGCCATGGTATGTCATTGTACTGAGCTGAGCAGTAACAGTGTCCCTCATTTGCAGAGTTGTACCATGCCGTACCAGTCGTAGTTCCATTGGTGTTGTTTTTGTCGTGTTTGTTGTCGACGTTGTTGGCTCTGGTATGCTTCGTGTCGTTGTCTTTGTTGTTGTTTGTGTAGATTTTGTTGTTGAGTTTGTTGTGCTCAATGACCACATCGAGTGGATTATACGAGTCCTTCACACAGTTACTCGTGTCAGCGTCCTTTGTGGCACCTGCTGTTTCATTGAGCGTGCGTCTCTGATTCCGCAGCGCTCCCCGTCTGGAGTCATGTCGGCTTACTTGAATCAACTTTGGCTGTCGATGCTCCCCGTCTGGAGTCTGGTCTGTTTCACCTTAGTCAATTTTGGCTTCTTGACGCTCCCCGTCCGGAATCAAAACGTTCATGAATGCATTTTCTTGTTGAGAGAGTCGAGCGGATGAGGGTTAAATTTATGTGGTGTCACTGGAGTCACCAGTAGTCTCACCGTGATTGTCGAGTGCCTCTGTACACACTAGCTGAGGTCTGTCACGTTGCACATCTGGTATGGGAAGTGGGATGCCATCGTCACTTGTCGCATATACAGTGGGTAGAGCCTCAGTGTCTTCTTGCTTTGCACTTGGGCGTGGTAGACTGTCATAGCCTGCTTATGGTTCACTTAAGCATGGTAGACTATCATAGTCAGCTTGCTGTACACTTGAGCGTGGCAGACTCTCATAGTCTTCTTGCTGTTCACTGGAGCGTGGTAGACTGTCATAGTCTCCTTGCTGTACACTTAAGCGTGGCAGACTCTCATAGTCTTCTTGCTGTACACTTGAGCATGGCAGACTGTCATAGTCCTTCTGTTGTTCACTTGAGCGTGGCAGACTTGCATCGTCTGCTGCTGGTTGCTCAGAGGAGGTTGCTAGACCCTCATGATCTTGTTCATGCAAGGATTGCGCTCTGGAGTCTTGCGTTCCTTCCATCGTGGAGTCCACCCACGAGCTCGCTGTGGAGGCTTGTGTCACTCCCTCTGTGGAGTCTTGCAGCGTTCCTTGTGTGGAATCATGCATTGGTCTCGCTGTGGAGACTGTCATCACTTCTTGTTCATGCAAGGACTGCGCTCTGGAGTCTTGTGTTGCTTCTATCGTGGAGTCTGTCCACGAGCTCGCTGTGGAGACTTGTGTCACTGGAGTCACTTTCTGTGTGGAGACGTGTCTCGCTGTCGAGTCTTTCATCGCTTTCTGTGTGGAGGCTGGGACCCTTTGTGGTGCGTGGACCACTCTCTGTGTGGCAGCAAGCCGCTCTCTGTGGGCTTGTACCGCTCTCTGTCTCTTGGCGTCAGGCCGCAGTATAATCCTGCACTCATGAGTCGGGATGTCGTATATGCTGGGCTGAGGATTCCCCAATCCGAAGGACTCGTCGTCGGGGTCTTCAATGTACAATACTTCTAGTTGCAGTTCGGATTTGGTACTGGGGTAGCCATCTCCCAAGATGAACTCTTCGTCTGAGTCGTTGTCTACAAAAAACATATCATCTTCTAGGGCGGTGCTAATAGCTTGTTGCAGGGTTCTGCAGAGGTTACTTTCAGCTACTGGTCGAATTTCACGCATTGTGCTGTCGTTCCAGTTGAAAGAATTTTGTTTTGAGGCGTTAAAAAAAAAAATTCTTGTTTTGGGACACTTCCCCTTTAAGTGGGCGTGGTCCGGGGCCTCTGCTGTCATGAAGCTTGTGACATAGAACGTAGGAAGCGATTGCGCATGCGCAGATCGCTGTTCCTTTACTTTGCGCCCTTCTCTCAACTGCACATGTGCGGCACCTTTTCCAAGATGGCCACCAACCAACATTGTCGTTCGTTGCTTGCCTCCCTCGACCTTGAGGTTAGTATTGGCGCCTCTTTTACCGTTTTCTGTTGTTTTTTTTGTGTTTTCCTCACAGTATTGTTTGAACTTGTCCAGGACTGTCTGGAAGTCTCTCTTTTCATGCCCTCTGGAGTACTTGAAGGTTTTGAAGATTTGTTCTGCATTTGCATCCGCAATTGTGAGCAGAAGCTCTGTCTTTTTAGCATCGGCCACATCTTCTAGGTTGGCTGCTACCAGGAAGATCTCAAACCTTTGCCTGAATGCACGCCAATTTGCACTGAGATTGCCGTGGCACCTGAGCCGCTGTGGAACCGGAATCTCGATCACCTTGCCTGGGTGCTGTTGGTGGTTATCACGGTTTGCTGAGTTGAAACTATATGGATTTAAACAGTCACTCCTTAGTACCATGTTTGTTAGGCTCTTGACGTAGCATAAGCTGCTTCCTTGATGTGCACTCTGACAAAGGAAGGTTCAGATTTGGAGATAGCTATAACACATTTATTAAACTGTTAATGATTCTCCTACTTGGATTCGACTCTCCTGTTAATCCTGCTATAGCTCCTCAGACTAACTAACCAGTCTGCTATAATCCACGTGGTGGGTGTGATGTTCAATCAACCCTGTCTGTACTCACTAAGTGCCTCCACTGGAAAGAGCAAGATCATGTGTGCTGTGTCCTTATATATGGGTGTGTGTAATGCCCCCCTGTGGTAGTGTTACCTCTGGGTGTGTCTTGACTGCCCATTGGTCGTGTCCTATCTTACTGGCTTATTGGTTGAATGTCTGTGTGTCATGATGTCTCTGGTGCTCCCTCTAGTGTCTAGCTAGGTGTAGTGTATGTACATTAACCCCTTGTGTATTTACAGTGATGCATATCACCACAACCAGGATATCTTAAGGGGCAAGGTGGGCGGTAGGCCCCAGGAACTACCTTGGCCGGGACAGGGATTGAACCCCACATTGTTGACATTATTCAACACCATCTAGCTAACTGACACACATGCTGTACTTCAACAAGACACCCAGCAGAACTCCGAATTAAAAACATGGATAGGATTTTCCAGCCATTAATGCCGGTGGAATCTTCCAGTCCCGCCGACGGTCACCATCCCCGCCCCCACCCCCACCCCCCGCAAGCTGTGGGCATCCCACCCACAGAGATATGCAGTGAAACCAGGCAGGATGCTTTCGATTCATTCGAAAACTGTAGTTTTGTATAAATGCTCTTAGTGTCAGCAGTGGTTCAGCCCCACTCAAGAGATTCCTGTCAAAAGCCCACATCCTAATTACTGACCTAGCCGGCTCCATTGCAGATAGTCATCTCCTCCTCTGCAATTTACATGGAGTGGGGCCAGGTTTTTAAAAGAGTTCACAGTTCCTCAGAGGAGTCACGGACCAGTGTCTGCAGGAGGGGATCTTGTCAAAGGTACAGTCAAAAGTTCTCACCTTTGCTCCCTGTGCTAAGCAATGCCCACATCCCACAAAAGAATAGGAGGAACCTGAGGAAGGAGCAGTGCTCCGAAAGCTAGTGTTTCAAACAAACCTGTTGGACTTTAGCCTGGTGTTGTAAGACTTCTCACAAAAGAATAACACATTTGGGACCCACATTACTTCAAAATATGGGTGTTATGCAACTGAATTTAATGGTGCCAGTCTGTTCAAATCCTATGCAATTCGGCTCCCACCACAGAGGATGGTGAGAATTTTTTTTAAAGCAATACAGATAAACTTCGGTCCTCTAGTGGCCCAGTTCAAACGGAGCTGCATGTCTCAGGCCAGACCCTGGTCAGTCTGATCTAGATACGCTGCTGGCTGAGGCAGAAGAGAGGAGGGCGGTCCTGTGCCCCAGACAGGAACACTGCCACCCGCGCAGCACCATTTGGCGTATGTGGAGGGAGGTGGGCAATGCCGTCAGGGCCGTGGGGCACACCCCACGTACTGGCAAACAGTGCCGCAAAAAGATGCACAACCTAACAAGGGCAGCCAGGGTGAGTACACAGTGACGTGCCCCTGGCACCACCTGCCCCTACCACCCACACATGTGAAAGGCGCCCCCCCCCCCCCCCCACAGGAGGATGGCACAACCCCTTCCCAAACCCATATAGGCTGCACCCACCCATACCAGCCGTTTTCGCTGGGTGCCCCGTGCTGCCATGCCATCATGTACCCAACAACTGCGCTGCCTGCGTCGGACTGCCTAACACTGATATTTGTCCCCCCCCCCCCCCCCCCGGCCAGGATAAGAGCACCCAGAACCACAGAGAGCGGGAAAGAACCGGCGGGGGTCCACCTGTACTGCACCCCCTCACCGTCCATGAGCAGAGGGCTTCGGATCTTGCAGGGGGAGCCGAGGACTGGGCGGTTGCCGGTTGCCAGGTCGGAGGCGGACCAGCGAGTGAGATTCCCCTGCCTGACTCCACCCCCTCACCCCATCCCCCCACTCCCTCCCCATTCCCCCCATCCCCCACTCTCCCCCCTCCCATCACCCACTCCACCCCCTCCCCATCCCCCCATCCCATCCCATCACCCACTCCCCCCACTCCATGCCCTCACCCCATCACCCCACTGCACCCCCTCCCCATCCGATCACCCACTGCACCCCCTCCCCATCCCCATCCCCATCCCCCTACCCCATCCCATCACCCCATCCACCACCCCCTCCCCATCCCCATCCCATCACCCAATCCCCCACTGCACCCCCTCCCCATCCCCCACCCCAGCCCCGCATCCCCCCCACATCCCCCCCACCCCATCACATCACCCACTCCACCCCCTCCCCATCCCCCCATCTCCACTCCACCCCCTCCCCATTCCCCACTCCATCCCCCTACTCCATCCCCAACCACCCACTCCACCCCATCCCCCACTCCACCCCCTTCACCGAACAAGCACATCTTTCGGGATTTGTGGGAGGAAACCGGAGCACCCGGAGGAAACCCACGCAGACACAAGGAGAACATGCAGACTCCGCACAGACAGTGACCCAAGCAGGAATCGAACCTGAGACCCTGGCGCTGTAAAGCTATAGGGCTAACAACTGTGCTACCATGCCACCTGGTGAGCAAATGCAATAGGGGCAAATGCAGAGAGCACGGTTCCCAAATACAAAATAAATGCTGCCTGTTATAATAATAATCTGGTTTAGCACAGAGCTAAATCGCTGTCTTTGAAAGCAGACCAAGGCAGGCCAGCAGCACGGTTCAATTCCCGTACCAACCTCCCCGAACAGGCACCGGAATGTAGCGACTAGGGGCTTTTCACAGTAACTTCATTTGAAGCCTACTTGTGACAATAAGCGATTTCTTCTTCTTCTTCTTCATTGTCACAAGTAAGCTTACATTTACACTGCAATGAAGTTACTGTGAAAATCCCCTAGTCGCCACACTGCAGTGCCTGTTCGGGTACACAGAGGGAAAATTCAGAATATCCAAATTACCTCACAGCATGGCTTTCGGGACTTGTGGGGGGAAACCGGAGCACCCGGAGGAAACCCACGCAGACATGGGGGAAAACGTGCAGACTCCACACAGACAGTGACCCAAGTCCGGAATCGAATCTGGGACCCTGGAGCTGTGAAGCAACTGTGCTACCCACTGTGCCACCGTGCTACCCTGAGTTTCTCCTTTAATTCATTTATATTTCAAAAAGGATAAATTTGCAGAGACAGCTGGGTAAATGGTTGCCTTGGAATTGGTGGCTTTATGGTATGTCACTGGACTAGTAACCTGGAGACTCAGGGGACTCTGGGGACCTGGGTTCAAATCCCATCACAGCAGATAGTGAAATATGAATTTTCTAAAAATCTGTAATTAAAATTCTACTAACAACCATTTTTTTAAAAAAAATTTAGAGTACCCAATTATTATTTTTTTTCCCAATTAAGGGGCAATTTAGCATGGCCAATCCACCTACCTTGCCCAGCTTTGGGTTGTGGGGGTGAAACTCACGCAGACACGGGGAGAACGTGCAAACTCCACACGGACAGTGACCCAGGGCCGGGATTCGAACCCGGGTCCTCAGCACCGTAGTCCCAGTGCTAACCACTGCGCCACCATGCTACCCTAGCAAACATTTTTAATTGTTGTAAAAACCCATCCACTTCACTAATGCCTTTTTAAGACAGGAATCTGCCATCATTACCTGGTCTGGCCTACATGTGACTCCCGACCCACAGCGATGTGGTTGACTTTTAACTGCCCTCTGAAATGGCCTAGCAAGCCACTCAGTTCAAGGGCAGTTAGAGATGAGCAATAAAGGCTGGCCCACCTGTCACATTCCACGAATGAATAAAAAAAAAAAAAATTTAAAAGTGTTTTTTTTCACAATACCTGCCTGTCAGAATATTTTAAAATGGCACTGTGTGTGCGAGAATGTGAAAATGAAAAATATTTTATTCCAACTCCAGTAATATTAATATTTATCATTCAGTCAATCTGTAGCAGACTTTTGTTTAAATCAACTACTTCTGATGACTTTTTTATTTGGAACATTTTGCCACTTATGAATGCACACACCAACACGGGGGAAGCAGGAGAAGGAAACTGATTTTTTAATTAAATTAAAATCACTTGTATGGCCATTACTTATATAGTTTTCCATTTAGTTAATGTGAGTGTTTTAGTTCAGCAGCTCAGGTCAACACTTGGATTCACAGCATTATATTAATGTTACAAAGGTTAAGCAATAGCTTTTATTTAAGATAGTAAATTATAGTCTGTTCTCAAGACAAATGAGCCAAGTGTTTATCTTCAGCTTAGCTGCCTGACAATTTATTCCCTCTCCTCTCCTCGCTTCATTACAGAACTCGTCAGCAAAATATCATACCTTCAGACTGACAACAAGCTTGAACATGTCTTAACAGATTTAACTTCACACAAGTCGTTGCAGACACAATGGGCAGGATTCTCCCAACGGGGGTCTAAGTGCCGACGCCGGAGTAAAAACCGGAGTGTTTTACTCCGGCGTCGGCGCCCGTTCCTTGACCCCTATTCTCCCCCCTCCGTGGGGCTAGCAGGGGTGTCGCGCGGTTTACGGGGGCGGGGCCTCGGCGCGCCGTCAGAGACCCGGCGCCGCGTAAAAGACTTGGGTTCCGTGCATGCGCAGTTGGGCTGGCGCCAACTAGCGCATGCGCACTGGCTGTCCTCCCCCAGGCCGCCCCGCACAAACATGGCGGATGAATCCAGGCTCGCCGGCGGAAGAAAGGAGGCCCGCCGACAGAGAGGCCGGCCCGCCAATCGGTTGGTCCTGATCGCGTACCAGGCCACTCCGGAAGCCCCCCCTCGGGAACAGAGCCCCCCCCCCCCACAGGCCACCCCCCCAAGCCTTCGCAACGGGTAACCGCCGGCAGCGACCAGGTGTGGCCGGCGCCGGCGGGACTAGGCCGTTTACGCGCGGCCGCTCGGCCCATGCGGGCCGGAGAATCGCCGCTCGCCGTTTACGCCGATTCTCCGAGCGGCCCAGCGCGATTCGCGCAGCGCTGGTTTCGGGGGGGGTGGGAATCGCGTGTGGGGGTCAGGACGGCGTGGCGCAATTCGCGCGTTGCCCTGGCGATTCTCCCACGCAGCAGGGGGGAGGGAGAATACCGCCCAATAACTTGACATGGTCTCGTTCACCGCAGCTACCTAACATACGAACAGAAGAATTAGAAGCAGAAGTAGTCCCTGTTGCTCAGAAGGGGAGGGGGGAGAGGAGCAGAGCATTAGTAATTGGGGACTCGATAGTCAGGGGCACAGATAGGAGATTTTGTGGGAGCGTGAGAGACTCACGCTTGGTATGTTGCCTCCCAGGTGCAAGGGTACGTGATGTCTCGGATCGTGTTTTCCGGGTCCTTAGGGGGGAGGGGGAGCAGCCCCAAGTCGTGGTCCACATTGGCACCAACGACATAGGTAGGAAAGGGGACAAGGATGTCAGGCAGGCTTTCAGGGAGCTAGGATGGAAGCTCAGAACTAGAACAAACAGAGTTGTTATCTCTGGGTTGTTGCCCGTGCCACGTGATAGTGAGATGAGGAATAGGGAGAGAGAGCAATTAAACACGTGGCTACAGGGATGGTGCAGGCGGGAGGGATTCAGATTTCTGGATAACTGGGGCTCTTTCTGGGGAAGGTGGGACCTCTACAGACAGGATGGTCTACATCTGAACCTGAGGGGCACAAATATCCTGGGGGGGAGATTTGTTAGTGCTCTTTGGGGGGGTTTAAACTAATGCAGCAGGGGCATGGGAACCTGGATTGTAGTTTTAGGGTACGAGAGATTGAGAGTATAGAGGTCAGGAGCACAGATTTGACTTCGCAGGAGGGGGCCAGTGTTCAGGTAGGTGGTTTGAAGTGTGTCTACTTCAATGCCAGGAGTATATGAAATAAGGTAGGGGAACTAGCAGCATGGGTTGGTACCTGGGACTTCGATGTTGTGGCCATTTCGGAGACATGGATAGAGCAGGGACAGGAATGCTTGTTGCAGGTTCCGGGGTTTAGGTGTTTTAGTAAGCTCAGAGAAGGAGGCAAAAGAGGGGGAGGTGTGGCGCTGTTAGTCAAAAACAGTATTACGGTGGCGGAGAGGATGCTAGATGGGGACTCTTCTTCCGAGGTAGTATGGGCTGAGGTTAGAAACAGGAAAGGAGAGGTCACCCTGTTGGGAGTTTTCTATAGGCCTCCAAATAGTTCGAGGGATGTAGAGGAAAGGATGGCGAAGATGATTCTGGATAAGAGCGAAAGTAACAGGGTAGTTATTATGGGAGACTTTAACTTTCCAAATATTGACTGGAAAAGATATAGGGCGAAATTCTCCCCCAACGGCGGGATGCCCGCCGACTGGCGCCAAAGCCGGCGCAAATCAGACGGGCATCGCGCCGGCAAAAAGGTGCGGAAGTCTCCGCATCTTTGGCGGCCTAGCCCCAACATTGAGGGGCTAGGCCGACGCCGGAGGGATTTCCGCCCCGCCAGCTGGCGGAAATGGCGTTTGTTGCCCCGCCAGCTGGCGCGGAAATGCGGCGCATGCGCGGGAGCGTCAGCGGCCGCTGTCAGTTTCCCCGCGCATGCGCGGGAGCGTCAGCGGCCGCCGAAAGTTTCCCGCGCATGCGCAGTGGGGAGAGTCTCTTCCGCCTCCGCCATGGTGGAGGCCGTAGCGGAGGCGGAAGGGAAAGAGTGCCCCCACGGCACAGGCCCGCCCGCGGATCGGTGGGCCCCGATCGCGGGCCAGGCCACCGTGGGGGCACCCCCCGGGGTCAGATCGCCCCGCGCCCCCCCCCAGGACCCCGGAGCCCGCCCACGCCGCCTGGTCCCGCCGGTAAATACCAGGTTTGATTTACGTCGGCGGGACAGGCAATTCCTGGGCGGGACTTCGGCCCATCCGGGCCGGAGAATCCAGCGGGGGGTCCCGCCAACCGGCGCGGCTGGATTCCCGCCCCCGCCCAATCTCCGGGAGCGGAGACTTCGGCGGGGGCGGGGGCGGGATTCACGGCGGCCAACGGCCATTCTCCGACCCGGCGGGGGGTCGGAGAATGACGCCCATAGTTCGAGTACATTAGATGGGTCGTTTTTTGTACAGTGTGTGCAGGAGGGTTTCCTGACACAATATGTTGACAGGCCAACAAGAGGCGAGGCCACGTTGGATTTGGTTTTGGGTAATGAACCAGGCCAGGTGTTGGATTTGGAGGTAGGAGAGCACTTTGGGGACAGAGACCACAATTCGGTGACGTTTACGTTAATGATGGAAAGGGATAAGTATACACCGCAGGGCAAGAGTTATAGCTGGGGGAAGGGCAATTATGATGCCATTAAACGTGACTTGGGGGGGATAAGGTGGAGAAGTAGGCTGCAAGTGTTGGGCACACTGGATAAGCGGAGCTTGTTCAAGGATCAGCTACTGCGTGTTCTTGATAAGTATGTACCGGTCAGGCAGGGCGGAAGGCGTCGAGCGAAGGAACCGTGGTTTACCAAAGAAGTGGAATCTCTTGTTAAGAGGAAGAAGGAGGCCTATGTGAAGATGAGGTGTGAAGTTTCAGTTGGGGCGATGGATAGTTACAAGGTAGCGAGGAAGGATCTAAAGAGAGAGCTAAGACGAGCAAGGAGGGGACATGAGAAGTATTTGGCAGGTAGGATCAAGGAAAACCCAAAAGCTTTCTATAGGTATGTCAGGAATAAGCGAATGACTAGGGAAAGAGTAGGACCAGTCAAGGACAGGGATGGGAAGTTGTGTGTGGAGTCTGAAGAGATAGGCGAGATACTAAATGAATATTTTTCGTCAGTATTCACTCAGGAAAAAGATAATGTTGTGGAGGAGAATGCTGAGACCCAGGCTAATAGAATAGATGGCATTGAGGTACGTAGGGAAGAGGTGTTGGCAATTCTGGACAGGCTGAAAATAGATAAGTCCCCGGGTCCTGATGGGATTTATCCTAGGATTCTCTGGGAGGCCAGGGAAGAGATTGCTGGACCTTTGGCTTTGATTTTTATGTCATCATTGGCTACAGGAATAGTGCCAGAGGACTGGAGGATAGCAAATGTGATCCCTTTGTTCAAAAAGGGGAGCAGAGACAACCCCGGCAACTATAGACCGGTGAGCCTCACGTCTGTAGTGGGTAAAGTCTTGGAGGGGATTATAAGAGACAAGATTTATAATCATCTAGATAGGAATAATATGATCAGGGATAGTCAGCATGGCTTTGTGAAGGGTAGGTCATGCCTCACAAACCTTATCGAGTTCTTTGAGAAGGTGACTGAACAGGTAGACGAGGGTAGAGCAGTTGATGTGGTGTATATGGATTTCAGCAAAGCGTTTGATAAGGTTCCCCACGGTAGGCTATTGCAGAAAATACGGAGGCTGGGGATTGAGGGTGATTTAGAGATGTGGATCAGAAATTGGCTAGCTGAAAGAAGACAGAGGGTGGTGGTTGATGGGAAATGTTCAGAATGGAGTTCAGTTACAAGTGGAGTACCGCAAGGATCTGTTCTGGGGCCGTTGCTGTTTGTCATTTTTATCAATGACCTAGAGGAAGGCGCAGAAGGGTGGGTGAGTAAATTTGCAGACGATACTAAAGTCGGTGGTGTTGTCGATAGTGTGGAAGGATGTAGCAGGTTACAGAGGGATATAGATAAGCTGCAGAGCTGGGCTAAGAGGTGGCAAATGGAGTTTAATGTAGAGAAGTGTGAGGTGATTCACTTTGGAAGGAATAACAGGAATGCGGAATATTTGGCTAATGGTAAAGTTCTTGGAAGTGTGGATGAGCAGAGGGATCTAGGTGTCCATGTACATAGATCCCTGAAAGTTGCCACCCAGGTTGATAAGGTTGTGAAGAAGGCCTATGGAGTGTTGGCCTTTATTGGTAGAGGGATTGAGTTCCGGAGTCAGGAGGTCATGTTGCAACTGTACAGAACTCTGGTGCGGCCGCATTTGGAGTATTGCGTACAGTTCTGGTCACCGCATTATAGGAAGGACGTGGAGGCTTTGGAGCGGGTGCAGAGGAGATTTACCAGGATGTTGCCTGGTATGGAGGGAAAATCTTATGAGGAAAGGCTGATGGACTTGAGGTTGTTTTCGTTGGAGAGAAGAAGGTTAAGAGGAGACTTAATAGAGGCATACAAAATGATCAGGGGGTTGGATAGGGTGGACAGTGAGAGCCTTCTCCCGCGGATGGAAATGGCTGGCACGAGGGGACATAGCTTTAAACTGAGGGGTAATAGATATAGGACAGAGGTCAGAGGTAGGTTCTTTACGCAAAGAGTAGTGAGGCCGTGGAATGCCCTACCTGCTACAGTAGTGAACTCGCCAACATTGAGGGCATTTAAAAGTTTATTGGATAAACATATGGATGATAATGGCATAGTGTAGGTTAGATGGCTTTTGTTTCGGTGCAACATCGTGGGCTGAAGGGCCTGTACTGCGCTGTATCGTTCTATGTTCTATGTAGTTCATTCACCCCTGAAGCCTGCTCGACCATTCGATAAGGTCATGGTTGATCTAACTGTGGCCTCAACTCCACTTTCCCGCCAGCCCCAATGATGTTCGAGTCCCTTGTCAATCAAAAAGTGGACGGCACGGTAGCACAGTGGTTAGCATAGTTGCTTCACAACTCCAGGGTCCCAGGTTCGATTCCCGGGCACTGTCGTGCGGAGTCTGCACTTCTCCCCGTGTGTGCGTGGGTTTCCTCCGGGTGCTCCGGTTTCCTCCCACAGTCTAAAGATATGCAGGTTAGGTGGATTGGCCATGCTAAATTCCCCTCCATGTCCAAAACAGTTAGGTGGGGTTACTGGGTTACCGGGTTAGGGTGGGGGTGTGGGCTTGTGTGGGATGCTTTTTCCAAGGGTCGGTGCAGACTCGATGGGCCGAATGGACTCTTCTGCACTGTAAATTCTGTGATTCTATGAAAAATCTCTCTCACTCCGCCTTGAATATATTCACTGACCCAGTCGCCACTGCTTGCTGGATAAGAGAATTCCAAAGTCTAACGATCCTCTGAGAGAAGAAATTCCTCCTTACATCCCGAGTTGTTGCATAAGGTTAAACCTCACGGAATCCAGGGTGAGGTAGCCAATTGGATACAAAATTGGCTTGACGGCAGAAGACAAAGGGTGGTTGTGGAGGGTTGTTTTTCCAACTGGAGGCCTGTGACCAGCGGTGTGCCTCAGGGATCGGTGCTGGGTCCACTGTTATTTATTTATATTAATGATTTGGATGAGAATTTAGGAGGCATGGTTAGTAAGTTTGCAGATTTGCGGCATTGTGGACAGTGAAGAAAGTTATCTAGGATTGCAACGGGATCTTGATCAATTGGGCCAATGAATGGCAGATGGAGTTTAATTTAGATAAATGTGAGGTCATGCATTTTG
This sequence comes from Scyliorhinus torazame, assembly GCF_047496885.1. Taxonomy (NCBI): domain Eukaryota; kingdom Metazoa; phylum Chordata; class Chondrichthyes; order Carcharhiniformes; family Scyliorhinidae; genus Scyliorhinus; species Scyliorhinus torazame. Next base: position 365,536,651 of record NC_092707.1, read on the forward strand.
GTAGATCGAATTGGGGCAAGACCTACTCAGTTAATGATAGGGAGTTGGGGAGAGTTACAGAACGAAGAGATCTAAGAGTACAGGTTCATAGCTCCTTGAAAGCGGAATCACAGGTGGACAGGGTGGTGAAGAAGACTTTCGGCATGCTTGGTTTCATTGGTCAGAACATTGAATACAGGAGTGGGACGTCTTGTTGAAGTTGTACAAGACATTAGTAAAGCCACACTTGGAATACTGTGTTCAGTTCTGGTCACCCTATTACAGAAATGATATTATTAAACTAGAAAGAGTTCAGCAAAGATTTACGAGGATGCTACCGGGATTTGATGGTTTGATTTATAAGGAGAGGTTGGATAGACTGGGACTTTATTTCACTAGAGCGTAGAAGGCTTAGGGTGATCTTATAGAGGTCTGTAAAATAGTGAGGGGCACAGATAAGGTAGATAGTCAACATCTTTTCCCAAAGGTAGGGTAGTCTAAACTAGAGGGCATAGGTTTAAGGTGAGAGAGAACAGATACAAAAAGGTTCAGATGGGCAATTTTTTCACACAGAGGGTGTTGAGTGTCTGGAACAAGCTGCCGGAGGCAGTAGTAGAGGCGGGTACAATTTTGTCTTTTAAAAAGCATTTAGACAATTACATGGGAAAGGTGGGTATAGAGGGAAATGGGCAAAATGCGAGCAATTGTGACTAGCTTAGTGGTAAAAACCTGGGCGCACGGACATGTTGGGCCGACGGGCCTGTTTTCATGCTGTAAACTCCATTAGCACGGTTGGTTCTAGTCAACGAGAGACACTTCATTTTGAAACTGTGCCCCCTGTTCTAGATTCCAATATGAGTGGAAGCCTCCTCTTAGCAGCTACCCAGAAAACACCCCTCAGTATCTACCCAGACAAGCCCCTTCAGTATCTACCCAGACAAGCCACCTCAGTATCTACCCAGACAAGCCCCTTCAGTATCTACCCAGACAAGCCACCTCAGTATCTACCCAGACAAGCCGCCTCAGTATCTACCCAGACAAGCCCCCTCAGTATCTACCCAGACAAGCCGCCTCAGTATCTACCCAGACAAGTCCACTCAGTATCTACCCAGACAAGCCCCCTCAGTATCTACCCAGACAAGCCCCCTCAGTATCTACCCAGACAAGCCCCCTCAGTATCTACCCAGACAAGCCCCCTCAGTATCTACCCAGACAAGCCACCTCAGTATCTACCCAGACAAGCCGCCTCAGAATCTACCCAGACAAGCTGCCTCAGTATCTACCCAGACAAGCCCCCTCAGTATCTACCCAGACAAGGCACCTCAGTATCTACCCAGACAAGTCCACTCAGTATCTACCCAGACAAGCCCCCTCAGTATCTACCCAGACAAGCCGCCTCAGTATCTACCCAGACAAGCCGCCTCAGTATCTATCCAGAAAGGTCCCCTTAGTATCTACCCAGAGAAGTCCACTCAGTATCTACCCAGACAAGCCACCTCAGTATCTACCCAGACAAGCCCATTCAGTAACTACTCAGAAAAGTCCCCTCAGTATCTACCCAGACAAGCCCATTCAGTAACTACCCAGAAAAGTCCCCTCAGTATCTACCCAGACAAGCCCCCTCAGTATCTGCCCAGACAAGCCGCCTCAGTATCTACCCAGAAATGTCCCCTCAGTATCTACCCAGACAAGCCCACTCAGTATCTACCCAGACAAGCCCCCTCAGTATCTACCCAGACAAGCCCACTCAGTATCTACCCAGACAAGCCCACTCAGTATCTACCCAGAAAAGCCCCCTCAGTTTCTACCCAGACAAGCCGCCTCAGTATCTACCCAGACAAGCCCACTCAGTATCTACCCAGACAAGCCCCCTCAGTATCTATCCAGACAAGCCCACTCAGTATCTACCCAGACAAGCCCCCTCAGCATCTACCCAGACAAGCCCACTCAGTATCTACCCAGACAAGTCCACTCAGTATCTACCCAGACAAGCCCACTCAGTATCTACCCAGACAAGCCGCCTCAGTATCTACCCAGACAAGCCCACTCAGTATCTACCCAGACAAGCCCCCTCAGTATCTACCCAGACAAGCCCCCTCAGTATCTACCCAGACAAGCCCACTCAGTATCTACCCAGACAAGCCCACTCAGTATCTACCCAGACAAGCCCACTCAGTATCTACCCAGACAAGCCCACTCAGTATCTACCCAGACAAGCCCACTCAGTATCTACCCAGACAAGCCCCCTCAGTATCTACCCAGAAAAGCCCACTCAGTTTCTACCCAGACAAGCCGCCTCAGTATCTACCCAGACAAGCCCCCTCAGTATCTACCCAGACAAGCTCACTCAGTAACTACCCAGAAAAGTCACCTCAGTATCTACCCAGACAAGCCCACTCAGTATCTACCCAGACAAGCCCACTCAGTATCTACCCAGACAAGTCCCCTCAGTATCTACCCTGACAAGCCCCCTATCTACCCAGACAACCCCCCTCAGTATCTACCCAGAAAAGCCCCCTCAGTTTCTACCCAGACAAGCCCCCTCAGTATCTACCCAGACAAGCCACCTCAGTATCTACCCAGACAAGCCCCCTCAGTATCTACCCAGACAAGCCCACTCAGTAACTACCCAGAAAAGCCCACTCAGTTTCTACCCAGACAAGCCGCCTCAGTATCTACCCAGACAAGCCCCCTCAGTATCTACCCAGACAAGCCCACTCAGTAACTACCCAGAAAAGTCACCTCAGTATCTACCCAGACAAGCCCACTCAGTATCTACCCAGACAAGCCCACTCAGTATCTACCCAGACAAGCCCACTCAGTATCTACCCAGACAAGCCCACTCAGTATCTACCCAGACAAGCCCACTCAGTATCTACCCAGACAAGCCCCCTCAGTATCTACCCAGAAAAGCCCACTCAGTTTCTACCCAGACAAGCCGCCTCAGTATCTACCCAGACAAGCCCCCTCAGTATCTACCCAGACAAGCCCACTCAGTAACTACCCAGAAAAGTCACCTCAGTATCTACCCAGACAAGCCCACTCAGTATCTACCCAGACAAGCCCACTCAGTATCTACCCAGACAAGCCCCCTCAGTATCTACCCAGACAAGCCCACTCAGTATCTACCCAGACAAGCCCACTCAGTATCTACCCAGAAAAGCCCCCTCAGTTTCTACCCAGACAAGCCGCCTCAGTATCTACCCAGACAAGCCCACTCAGTATCTACCCAGACAAGCCCCCTCAGTATCTACCCAGACAAGCCCACTCAGTATCTACCCAGACAAGCCCCCTCAGTATCTACCCAGACAAGCCCACTCAGTATCTACCCAGACAAGTCCACTCAGTATCTACCCAGACAAGCCCACTCAGTATCTACCCAGACAAGCCGCCTCAGTATCTACCCAGACAAGCCCACTCAGTATCTACCCAGACAAGCCCCCTCAGTATCTACCCAGACAAGCCCCCTCAGTATCTACCCAGACAAGCCCACTCAGTATCTACCCAGACAAGCCCACTCAGTATCTACCCAGACAAGCCCACTCAGTATCTACCCAGACAAGCCCACTCAGTATCTACCCAGACAAGCCCACTCAGTATCTACCCAGACAAGCCCCCTCAGTATCTACCCAGAAAAGCCCACTCAGTTTCTACCCAGACAAGCCGCCTCAGTATCTACCCAGACAAGCCCCCTCAGTATCTACCCAGACAAGCCCACTCAGTAACTACCCAGAAAAGTCACCTCAGTATCTACCCAGACAAGCCCACTCAGTATCTACCCAGACAAGCCCACTCAGTATCTACCCAGACAAGTCCCCTCAGTATCTACCCTGACAAGCCCCCTATCTACCCAGACAACCCCCTCAGTATCTACCCAGAAAAGCCCCCTCAGTTTCTACCCAGACAAGCCCCCTCAGTATCTACCCAGACAAGCCACCTCAGTATCTACCCAGACAAGCCCCCTCAGTATCTACCCAGACAAGCCCACTCAGTAACTACCCAGAAAAGCCCACTCAGTTTCTACCCAGACAAGCCGCCTCAGTATCTACCCAGACAAGCCCCCTCAGTATCTACCCAGACAAGCCCTCTCAGTAACTACCCAGAAAAGTCACCTCAGTATCTACCCAGACAAGCCCACTCAGTATCTACCCAGACAAGCCCACTCAGTATCTACCCAGACAAGCCCACTCAGTATCTACCGAGACAAGCCCACTCAGTATCTACCCAGACAAGCCCACTCAGTATCTACCCAGACAAGACCACTCAGTATCTACCCAGACAAGCCCCCTCAGTATCTACCCAGAAAAGCCCACTCAGTTTCTACCCAGACAAGCCGCCTCAGTATCTACCCAGACAAGCCCCCTCAGTATCTACCCAGACAAGCCCACTCAGTAACTACCCAGAAAAGTCACCTCAGTATCTACCCAGACAACCCCCCTCAGTATCTACCCAGAAAAGCCCCCTCAGTTTCTACCCAGACAAGCCGCCTCAGTATCTACCCAGACAAGCCCCCTCAGTATCTACCCAGAAAAGTCTCCTCAGTAGCTATCCAGACAAGCCCACTCAGTATCTACACAGACAAGCCCACTCAGTATCTACCCAGACAAGCCCACTCAGTATCTACCCAGAAAAGCGCCCTCAGTTTCTACCCAGACAAGCCGCCTCAGTATCTACCCAGACAAGCCCCCTCAGTATCTACCCAGACAAGTCCCCTCAGTATCCACCCAGACAAGCCGCCTCAGTATCTACCCAGCCAAGCCCCCTCAGTATCTACCCAGACAAGCCGCCTCAGTATCTACCCAGACATGTCCCATCAGTATCTACCCTGACAAGCCCACACAGTATCTACCCAGACAAGACCCCTCAGTATCTACCCAGACAAGCCCCCTCAGTATCTACCCAGACAAGCCCCCTCAGTATCTACCCAGGCATGACCCCTCAGTATCTATCCTGACAAGCCCACTCAGTATCTACCCAGACAAGCCCACTCAGTAACTACCCAGAAAAGTCCCCTCAGTATCTACCCAGACAAGCCCCCTCAGTATCTACCCAGACAAGCCCCCTCAATATTTAACCAGACAAGCCCCCTCAGAATCTACCCAGACAAGCCCACTCAGTATCTGCCCAGACAAGTCCCCTCAGTATCTACCCTGACAAGCCCCCTATCTACCCAGACAACCCCCCTCAGTATCTACCCTGACAAGCCCCTGAGTATTTACCCAGAAAAGTCTCCTCAGTAGCTACCCAGACAAGCCCCCTCAGTATCTACCCAGACAAGCTCACTGAGTATCTACCCTGACAATCCCCCTCAGTATCTACCCAGGCAAGCCCGCTCAGGATCTCCCCAGACAAGCCCCCTCAGTATGTGCCCAGACAAGCAACCTCAGTATCTACCCAGACAAGCCCACTCAGTATCTACCCAGACAAGCCCCCTCAGTATCTACCCAGACAAGCCCAGTCAGTATCTACCCAGACAAGCCCACTCAGTATCTACCCAGAAAAGCCCCCTCAGTTTCTACCCAGACAAGCCCCCTCAGTATCTACCCAGAAAAGTCTCCTCAGTAGCTACCCAGACAAGCCCACTCAGTATCTACCCAGACAAGCCCACTCAGTATCTACCCAGAAAAGCCCCCTCAGTTTCTACCCAGACAAGCCGCCTCAGTATCTACCCAGACAAGCCCCCTCAGTATCTACCCAGACAAGCTCACTGAGTATCTACCCTGACAATCCCCCTCAGTATCTACCCAGGCAAGCCCCCTCAGTATCTACCCAGACAAGCACCATCAGTATCTACCCAGACAAGCCCACTCAGTATCTACCCAGACAAGCCCCCTCAGTATCTACCCAGACAAGCCCAGTCAGTATCTACCCAGACAAGCCCACTCAGTATCTACCCAGAAAAGCCCCCTCAGTTTCTACCCAGACAAGCCGCCTCAGTATCTACCCAGACAAGCCCCCTCATTATCTACCCAGACAAGCAACCTCAGTATCTACCCAGACAAGCCCCCTCAGTATCTACCCAGACAAGCTCACTGAGTATCTACCCTGACAATCCCCCTCAGTATCTACCCAGACAAGCCCACTCTGTATCTACCCAGAAAAGCCCCCTCAGGATCTACCCAGACAAGCCCCCTCAGTATCTGCCCAGACAAGCCCCCTCAGTATCTACCCAGACAAGCAACCTCAGTATCTACCCAGACAAGCCCCCTCAGTATCTACCCAGACAAGCTCACTGAGTATCTACCCTGACAATCCCCCTCAGTATCTACCCAGACAAGCCCCCTCAGGATCTACCCAGACAAGCCCCCTCAGGATCTACCCAGACAAGCCCCCTCAGTATCTGCCCAGACAAGCCCCCTCAGTATCTACCCAGACAAGCCCACTCAGTATCTACCCAGACAAGCCCACTCAGTATCTACCCAGCCAAGCCCACTCAGTATCTACCCAGACAAGCCCCCTCAGTATCTGCCCAGACAAGCTCCTTCAGTATCTACCCAGGCAAGCCCACTCAGTATCTACCCAGACAAGTCCCCTCAGTATCTACCCAGACAAGCCCACTCAGTATCTACCCAGACAAGCCCACTCAGTATCTACCCAGACAAGCCACCTCAGTATCTACACAGACAAGCCCCCTCAGTATCTACCCATACAAGCCCACTCAGTACCTACCCAGACAAGCCCACTCAGTATCTACCCAGACAAGTCCCCTCAGTATCTACGCAGACAAGCCCCCTCAGTATCTGCCCAGACAAGCCCACTCAGTATCTACCCAGACAAGCCCCCTCAGTATCTACCCAGACAAGCCCACTCAGTATCTACCCAGACAAGCCCCCTCAGTATCTGCCCAGACAAGCCCCCTCTGTATCTACCCAGACAAGCCCACTCAGTATCTACCCAGACAAGCCCCCTCAGTATCTACCCAGACAAGCCCACTCAGTATCTACCCAGCCAAGCCCCCTCAGTATCTACCCAGACAAGCCCACTCAGTATCTACCCAGACAAGTCCCCTCAGTATCTACCCAGACAAGCCCCCTATCTACCCAGACAAGCCCACTCAGTATCTACCCAGACAAGCCCCCTCAGTATCTACCCAGACAAGCCCACTCAGTATCTACCCAGACAAGCCCCCTCAGTATCTACCCAGACAAGCTGCCTCTGTATCTGCCCAGACAAGCCCCCTCAGTATCTGCCCAGACAAGCCCCCTCAGTATCTGCCCAGACAAGCCCCCTCAGTATCTGCCCAGACAAGCCCCCTCTGTATCTACCCAGACAAGCCCCCTCAGTATCTGCCCAGACAAGCCCCCTCAGTATCTGCCCAGACAAGCCCCCTCTGTATCTACCCAGACAAGCTGCCTCAGTATCTACCCAGACAAGTCCACTCAGTATCTACCCAGACAAGCTGCCTCTGTATCTGCCCAGACAAGCCCCCTCTGTATCTACCCAGACAAGCCGCCTCAGTATCTACCCAGACAAGCCCCCTCAGTATCTACCCAGACAAGCCCACTCAGTATCTACCCAGACAAGCCCCCTCAGTATCTACCCAGACAAGCCCACTCAGTATCTACCCAGACAAGGCCACTCAGTATCTACCCAGACAAGCCGCCTCAGTATCTACCCAGACAAGCCCACTCAGTATCTACCCAGACAAGCCCACTCAGTATCTACCCAGACAAGCCCCCTCAGTTTCTACCCAGACAAGCCCACTCAGTATCTACCCAGACAAGCCCACTCAGTATCTACCCAGACAAGCCCACTCAGTATCTACCCAGACAAGCCCCCTCAGTATCTACCCAGACAAGCCCACTCAGTATCTACCCAGACAAGCCCACTCAGTATCTACCCAGACAAGCCCCCTCAGTATCTACCCAGACAAGCCCACTCAGTATCTACCCAGACAAGCCCCCTCAGTATCTCCCCAGACAAGCCCCCTCAGTATCTACCCAGACAAGCCCCCTCAGTATCTACCCAGACAAGCCCCCTCAGTATCTACCCAGACAAGCCCCCTCAGTATCTCCCCAGACATGTCCCATCAGTATCTACCCTGACAAGCCCACTCAGTATCTACCCAGCCAAGCCCCCTCAGTATCTACCCAGACAAGCCGCCTCAGTATCTACCCAGACAAGCCACCTCAGTATCTACCCAGACATGTCCCATCAGTATCTACCCGGACAAGCCCACTCAGTATCTACCCAGACAAGACCCCTCAGTATCTACCCAGACAAGCCCCCTCATTATCTACCCTGACAAGCCCCCCTCAGTATCTACCCAGACAAGACCCCTCAGTATCTACCCAGACAAGACCCCTCAGTATCTACCCTGACAAGCCCACTCAGTAACTACCCAGAAAAGTCCCCTCAGTATCTACCCTGACAAGCCCCCTATCTACCCAGACAACCCCCCTCAGTATCTACCCTGACAAGACCCCTCAGTATCTACCCAGACAAGACCCCTCAGTATCTACCCAGACAAGACCCCTCAGTATCTACCCTGACAAGCCCACTCAGTAACTACCCAGAAGTGTCCCCTCAGTATCTACCCAGACAAGCCCCCTCAGTATCTACCCTGACAAGCCCCCTCAGTATCTACCCAGACAAGACCCCTCAGTATCTACCCAGACAAGACCCCTCAGTATCTACCCTGACAAGCCCACTCAGTATCTACCCTGACAAGCCCCCTCAGTATCTACCCAGACAAGACCCCTCAGTATCTACCCAGACAAGACCCCTCAGTATCTACCCTGACAAGCCCACTCAGTAACTACCCAGAAAAGTCCCCTCAGTATCTACCCAGACAAGCCCCCTCTGTATCTACCCAGACAAGTCCCCTCAGTATCTACCCTGACAAGCCCCCTATCTACCCAGACAACCCCCCTCAGTATCTACCCTGACAAGCCCCTGAGTATTTACCCAGAAAAGTCTCCTCAGTAGCTACCCAGACAAGCCCCCTCAGTATCTACCCAGACAAGCTCACTGAGTATCTACCCTGACAATCCCACTCAGTATCTACCAGGCAAGCCCCCTCAGGATCTACCCAGACAAGCCCACTCAGTGTCTACTCTGACAAGCCCCCTCAGCATCTACTCTGACAAGCCCCCTCAGTATCTACACCGACAAGGCCCCTCAGTGTCTACCCTGACAAGCCCCCTCAGTGTCTACACCGACAAGGCCCCCTCAGTGTCTACTCTGACAAGCCCCCTCAGTGTCTACTCTGACAAGCCAACTCAGTGTCTACTCTGACAAGCCAACTCAGTGTCTACTCTGACAAGCCCCCTCAGTGTCTACACTGACAAGCCCCCTCAGTGTCTACACTGACATGCCCCCTCAGTGTCTACACTGACATGGCCCCTCAGTGTCTACCCTGACAAGCCCCCTCAGTGTCTACACCGACAAGGCCCCTCAGTGTCTACCCTGACAAGGACCCTCAGTGTCTACCCTGACAAGGCCCCTCAGTGTCTACCCTGACATGCCCCCTCAGTGTCTACCCTGACAAGGCCCCTCAGTGTCTACTCTGACAAGGACCCTCAGTGTCTACCCTGACAAGGCCCCTCAGTGTCTACTCTGACAAGCCCCCTCAGTGTCTACACTGACAAGGCCCCTCAGTGTCTAGGCCCCTCAGTGTCTACCCTGACAAGTGCCCTCAGTGTCTCCACTGACAAGGCCCCCAAGTGTCTACCCTGACAAGTGCCCTCAGTGTCTACACTGACAAGGCCCCTCAGTGTCTACTCTGAAAAGGCCCCTCAGTGTCTACTCTGAAAAGGCCCCTCAGTGTCTAGGCCCCTCAGTATCTACACTGACAAGCCCCCTCAATGTCTACCCTGAGAAGCCCCGTCAGAATCTGCTGTTTCAATAAGATTACTTCTCATTTTTTGAAACTCGAATAGGCCCCACCTGCTCATCCTTTCCTCAAAAGATAAACAACCCCCTCAGCCCTGCAATCATGAACTGCAGCTCACCATCACCTCCTCAAGGGCAATAAATGCTGGCCTAGCCAGTGACGCCCTCAAACCCGTGAATTGATTAATAAAACTAAACAGCCCAGTGAACAGCTTCCAATGCAGTACGTGCGTTCTTAAGTAAGGTGACTAAATCTGTACACGATTATCACTATCTCACTAATACCCTGTACAGTTGTAGCAGTTACCTACTTTTATGTTCCATGCCTTTGCAATAAAGCCCATCATTCCATTCACCATTGAATTACTTGCTGTCCCTGAATGCAAACCTCTCTCATCGCTGAGCAAGATCCAGATCTGAATATTCAATACTGCTCCACACAAACGTGGACCAGGCTGATGCACAATCAATTACTCTCGAGACAAGGAGAGTCATACTAATCGGCTTTAATCAGCTAGAACTGTACCCAGCAGCTTCGATACAGAAAGTGAAGGCTGCTGGGATGGCATTGGTTCTTATACCCCGCCTCTCAGGGCGGAGCTATGTACGTTAGCCAATGGTAGACTCCTAGGTCTAGCCAATGGTCATCCACCTCTCAGGTACTGCAATACCTGGTATTACCACACAGGCCTAATGGGATCTGGGGGGCGTGGGGCAGTCACCTGAGCCATTGGGAAGCTCCATGTGGTCGGGGACAGGGCAGGGTGGTACCCTGACACTCCCGTTGGCACCCAGGCAGTGCCACCCAGGATGCCAGGCTGGTACTGCCAGGGATCAGGCCCGGGGGGGGGTTGCTTGCCACTTGGAGGGAGGGGCGTGAGTGGGAGTTCCCAGGGGCCTCCCTATGGTTTGGGAATGGCACCCCAAAGCTCACCAGCAGGAATCCACTCTGTGCGGCCTCGGCAGAGAGAAACTCCCTGGGGCCTAAAAAAAGGGGCAAAGTGCTGTTGGGCAGCGGGATGTTTGCCAGCGCTGCAGCCACCAAGAAACGCCACAATAAACACACCTGACAGCAGACTTAGATTGAAGTCCACTGAATTGCACCTGAAACAATTATATTATAATAATCCTAATTGTGGAATGCTGACCTGGATCTTATAAAAGAACTGTTGTCAAATTGAGCGTACAAGTCTCTTTTCTGTATCTTTTGTTTCTTATTTAAATCATTAGGAATTGATATTTTGAAATCTTTCCCCTCCTTTGTCCAACCAACTCACACATCAGAATTCAGATTTACAACTCCATATCAATTTCTGCACAAGAATCTATCTCCTTTGACCTCAAGTGCCTCAAACAAGTCATTTGTTTTACTAACCTTTGTCAGCAGGTTCAGGGATGTGAAGACGGGCCTGTATAAAAACCGGGAGAAGTCCTCAACCGAATTCTTAAGTCCAATTCTGAGCACCACTTTTTGTGAATGCATTGGAGGTGGTGGAGAAAAGATTCAGGGGAGAGGTTCCAGGTAGAAGGGATTTCAGTGGCATGGAGAGAGTGGAGAAACTGGGAGTGTTCTCCTTTGGGGAGAGGAAATAAATGTGCGAGTTGGTGGACAATAGCAAGAGGCTCTGGACAGAGTAGAAAGGGAGAAACCATTTCCACAGGCTGAAGGGTTGTGAATCAGAGGATATCAATAAATGGTGACTGGCAAAAGATGCAATGGTGACGGGAAGAAAATCCTTTACAGCAAGTGGGTATGATCTGGAATGCACTGCATGGTGGAGGCAGATTCAAATAAGACTTCAAAAGGGAGAATTGAACAATTATCTGAAGTGAAATGATCTGCAGGTAGAAAGTGGGGGACTGGGTACTGGGTGAGTTGCTCTTCCGGAGAAAGAGGCGGCAGTAAAAACAACAGGCTGAATGGCCGTAGAACAGAGGAAGGTCATTCTATGATTTAATGATTCTAAACACAGAAGCAAAACACAGAGTAATAGGTAAAGTAATAATCCATTGCCATTTCCTAATTAGTCTTCTGCTTCCACTCACCTTCAAGTATCTTTCTGAGAGGAATGTTAGTAACTACTTTTACGAGCTTTACCACATGGACGCCGTCACCAGTGTCAATGAGCTGGGACTGTCATTTATGAGAGGCTGCTGGGCTCACTCTGGTTTCCCCGAGATTGCTTTTGACCGTTTCTCCGATGTCCTGGTTCAAAAGGGATACAAGGTGGCGAGGGTGGAGCAGACAGAGACCCCCGAGATGATGGAAGCGCGCTGCAAGTCCCTCCCGCACCCCACAAAGTTTGACCGGGTTGTCGCATAATTACAAAGGGCACGCAGATATATAGTGTCTTGCACGGCAGTTCTTTGGAAAGTTGCAACAAGTACCTCCTGTGCGTGAAGGAGAAGGCGAGCACTGATTCTTCGGGCCAGGGTCACTCATACGGAGTCTGCTTCGTCAACACTGTGGTGATATGCATTACTGTATATACACAAGGGGTTAATGTAAATACACTACAACTAAGTAACCACTAGAGGGAGCACCAGAGATGTCAAGACATGCAGACATACAACCAATGGGTCATTACAACAGGACACAACCAATGGGTAATCAAGACACCCAGAGGTGGCATTACCACAAGGGGGCACTTCACAACCCATATAAAAGGACAGGGCACATATGCCCTGCCTCTTTCCACAGACAGACATCTAGAGAGTACATCAGGGTTGATCAACAGCATCACACCCAGCACGTGGCTTAGAGCAGACTGGTAAAGATAGACTGAGTTAACACAGCTAGATTAGTCGAGAGTCAAACTCATTTAAGAACTGTGTTAATAGTTCAATAAACAAGTTGAACTCATTTCATAGTCTGGAGCTTCCTTTGTCAAAGCATACATCAAGGAAGCAGCTTATGCTACACGAAGCAGCTTAACATAACATGATACCAGGAGTGCCTGTGACATCTATTTAGTTCAACTCAGCAAGATCCGTGACAACCAGAAACCGAACCCAGGCACGATGATCGAGATTCCGGTACCTAATCCACTCAGGTACCACCGTAATTTCAGTGCCAACTGCCGTGCATTCAAGCAACGATTTCAGCTTTACATGGAAGCATCCGACCTAACTGGCGTGGCTGATACTGAGAAGATTGCTCTTCTACTCACCATTGCGGGTGAACATGCAACAGAGATCTTCCGCTCCTTTAAATACTCCAAAAGGCAGGGGTGATTGCAGACAGTCCTGGACAAATTTGAAAACTACTATGAGGTAAACACAAAAGAAGTTGGTAAAACTGGCGCCAATACTCACCACGAGGCAGAGGTAGGGATGCAACAGAAGCAAACGGCAATTTTGATTGGCAGCCATCTTGCGCGTATCCAGCCAGCCCAGTCTGCGCATGTGCAGTTCTCGGGAAGACGCGAACCGGCAAAACAGTGTTTTGCACATGCGCGAGAAGCCGCGCATGCGCAGTTGCGAAAACAGCTCACAGTAAAGGAAAAGCAATTTGCGCCTGCGCAATCCATTCCTACGCTTTATGCCACGAGCATCACGAGACTCGGAAGCTGCTGAAGGGCTGCCTCGTCTCTGCCATGCAAGAGGGGCTGCAGTCAGCCTCCCAGTTCTGGGATGCATCCAAAACACTAAAGGTTCTCGCCGAGGAGGGCTACTTCAACGAAACAAAGGACGACGATCTGGGTGTTCCCTTGCCTCCTGTTCTCCAACGAATGGTATCTGAGGCGGACTCGCTGGGGCTCACCCCTGGCGAGGGCCATGAACTCGCCCTGTCAGCACTTGGGGCCTGTGTGTTTTACCTAAAGAGATGCCTTGTTGACCAAGAGCTCTTGTCCATGGCAAACTTTGAAGGTACGTTCCTGTGGACATTGACGTTGAGCAAAGCAAAGAGTCCAGCAGCTGCTTTGCCCGGAGTCGGCAGCGCCTGGTGCTGGATGCCATTACCCTGACCAATCTGGAGATCCTGCGGAATGGCACTAACGGCACAGCTGAGGGCACGCTGCTGGAGCAACTGGACAACTGCTGCACCTACTTTGGCAAACGCTTACTAAAGCAGTGGCTGTGCGCTCCCCTCTGTAACCCCCTGGCCATTGAGGATCGGTTAAACAGCATTGAGGACCTGATGGCCGTTCCTGACAAGGTCACCGAGGTGGTTGAACTGTTGAAGAAAGTTCAAGACCTGGAGCGGCTGCTGAGCCGGATCCACAGCATCGGATCACCCCTGAAGAGTAAAGACCACCCGGATAGTCGCGCTGTGCTGTACGAGGAGAGCACCGACAGCAAAAAGAAAATCACCGACTTCCTTTCCGCACTGGAAGGTTTCAAAGTCTTCCAGGAGGTTCTCCAGGTCATTGAGCCTTCGGTTGGTGGCTTTACGTCCAGGTTACTGAGGCAAGTTCTGAGTTTGAAGGGCGGTACCACGGAAGGCCTCTTTCCGGATTTGTCTGCAGAGTTGAAGAGATGGGACAAGGCCTTTGACCATCGGAAGGCCAAAAACACTGGAGTCATTACTCCCAAAGCGGGCTTTGACCCAGATTATGACCAGGCACTGGCTGACATCAAGGACACTGAAAGCAGCCTCCAGGAGTACCTGGAAGCCCAGCGCAAGAGGCTGGGCTGCAGGAATGTGGTTTACTGGGGCTCTGCTCGAAACCGCTACCAACTGGAGATTCCGGAAAGTATTGCTAATCGTCATGTGCCGGAGGAACCATTTCTGTTTAAAGCATGCCAAATTATAGATACCAGACTTTTCCCATGGTAATAATGTGCAGAGGTTCAATCAGTTAGTTATTTCAACGACAGCCAATTCAACATCAAATAGACTGGTTTGGATGTCAGCCTTGGCTCAGTGGCAGTCCTTTTGTCTCTGACTTGGGTCTTGAGCTGAAGCCCCACTCCACAAACGTAAATCCATAATCCAGGGTGACACTTACAGTGGAGTATTAGAGGAAGGCTGCATTGTTAAAGGTGCTGTTTTTGAGTCAAACATGAGCCTCTACCCATGGGTGGATATTTTTTTTAAATCACCTGATTATAATGATTAAAAAAGCTTTGAAGGAGTCCTAGCCTGCATTTATTCAAATCCAATACTTAAATTATCTTCCTAATGATCGCACAGCTGTTTTATGACCGTGATGTGCACAAAGGTCAGTTGACTTTTCAGATATTACAGAGGAACATAGGATATAGGAGCAGGAGTAGGCCATTCAGCCCCTCGAGCCTACTCTGCTATTTAACTAGATCATGGCTGATCTTCCACCTCAATACCATTTCCTCCCACACTATCCTACATCCCTTGAGGCCTTTAATAACGAGAAATCTAACCATCTCTGTCTTGAACATACTCAATGGCGGAGTCTCCATTGCCCACTGGAATAGAGAATTCCAAAGATTCACTCCGTGCAAAGATATTCCTCCTCATCTCAGTCCTAAATGGTCGACCTCTTATTTCCAGACTGTGTCCCCTGGGTCTAGTCCCTCTCCAATCAGGGGAGACATCCTTCCTGCAACTACCCTGTTGAGTCCTGGAAGACATTTGTATGCTTCAATTCTTCTATACTCTGGAGAATACATGCCCTGTCTCTTCAATCTCGCTTCATAGGACAATCCTGCCACTCCAGGGGTCAGTTTGGTGAATATTTGCTGAATTCCCTCTATGGCCATATTGTCCTTCCTTATATGCTTGTGGAACCAATGCTAAACAGTGCCACAGGGTCTCCAGCGGGGTCTCCGTTCGATCCCACGCCTTGGGTAACTCCGGTATAGACATATTCAAGTGAGACTAACTACTCACCATTGACGGTCAGATCCAGGTCGCGATACCCCGTGAGATCTATCGAGATCGTAAATCTCACAAGAGGTCTCTTGTGAGATTTAAAGGCCTTGTCGCATCACCAGGTTGGGCGTGACGAGACCGGTAGATCACGCCCATAGTCACTGTTATAATGTGGGAAAGCTCCACAATGCATCCTGGTGCTCCAGGTTTCAGAATAAACCCTAGGTCTAGTGCATGCACAGCCTACATAATAATATTGACTTGGCTGCTGTGCATTTCCTGCTTTCAATCTCCTGCTAAATCATTTTGAGCGAGGTGCTGGGAACAAACAGGCAAGTGCTGGGAATCTCCTTTTTTATAATGAAAACTTAAACTCAGGCATGTGAAGTTTGTTACTCCAAGTGTCCAAGTTATCTACCGATATGGAGGCAGCTTGGGTACTTTCACAGAAAAACACCAGAAAACAATAGGACCAGGGTAATGCGGCCTTAAAAACAAGACCAGTAACTTTGGTTTAGGCTACTCTTCCAGGGCTTCCACTGACGTTCTGGTTATCAACCGTCTTGCGTTCAGTTTGAGTGCTTTACACTAGGAAGAAAAGCAAGACCACAGAGAGGATGCTGAAAGGATTGACTAAGATGTTCCAGGGATCAGAGGTTTTAATTCTCAGGAAAGACTAAGGAAGAGAGGTCTCTTTCCATTACACTTTGAAGGGAAAATCAATTGAAGATATTCAAAAATGATGAAAGGTTCTAGATAAAGTAAACAGGGCAAAGCCTGTTTCCCCAGCGCAGTCAGTAATCAGAAGCGAACATCCAGGATATTCACCAAATTAATTAAGGGAGAGGTTCATAGAATTTGGTTTCTCTGTAGAGGGTTGTTACATCGTAACAGAAACAGTGGTGGAGGCAGAATCCACATCAGCTTTTTAACAAGAGAATGAATAAACAGTTGAAAAGGTAAAATTGAACACTGTACCAGGAAAGGGCAGGGGTACAGGACTGAATAGATAGCTCTGCCAGTGAGGTGGCACGTGCAATGGGCTGAATGGCCTCCTGTGTTGGGAACTTTTATGATTCTATCATCTTCTAAATGGAGACTGCAAGCTCTCCCTGCAATTTCCTTATAATTGTGCGATTATAATATTTAACGCAGGGATTTACAGGAAATGCTGTCTTGAAGATTAGATTTGTGTAAAGTTTGGGGGAAAAAAGTGGCTTTGATTTCCGTTGCTCAGAATAATTTTCTCACTTGGATCAGAAGCACTGTGGGCAACTGGAAAACTGATTACATTTGATGGATTCTGAGCAGCAGCTTGTGAAGTGTACATTAACCAGTGTCAGGCAGATGTCACAAACTGCACAGCATGATTCCAACCATAAAAATTGCAAAATAAGATAAGCAGCAGGTTGCTGTGATACATCGACCGAGCCAGTGTTTGATCTAATAATTAAGAGACACAAAGCAGCAATGAGACCATGTTGGAATATTTCCCAAGCATTATAGAGTTCTTCTGGTGCAATTAAATACTTTGAAAGGTTACAGGGTCAAAGCCAGCAGCTATTATGCGCATAGCAGGAAAGAAAAGGCCACAGACATCCGAAATCCTCATCAATATAGGGTAGACTTTCTGATCAGCTATCCCTGATTAACGGTTGTAAACTGGGGGCAAACAGTGATCCATTGTATCAGATTTCTAACTATTTAGCACCCCATCCATTTTTCTAATCAGGTTATGTATTTGCCCCAGAAAAATACACCAGTTTTACAATTAATTTTGTGTTGGATGGGGCCCTGATAGCTACTCGGGTACCATTTTTAATGCCCCAGACCCCTGGAAAGCCTATCTACAAAACGTTCTGTCTCCTCTGCAGTTGGCTTCTCCTTTCCCCTGGGAAAGTGACAAACAGTGGGCGAAATTCTCCGTTATCAGCGGAAAGTCCGCCGATCGGCGCAACAAACGGCGCAAATCCGACTTGCGTCACGTCGGAAAAATGGGTCGATAGTCTCTGGCCCGAAATGAGCTATCAGCGACGTAACGGGATCCGCGCTTGCGCAGTGGTTCACGCCGTGCAGCGTCAATAGCGCCGCACGGCGTGACGGCTCATAAGGCCGCGCTGCTCCCCCCCACCCGACAGCAACACCCGACTGGGTGGCTGGCCGCCGCTCAGCCCCGAGGTTCGAGTCACGCGATGTGGAGGCGCTCCTGGACGCGGTGGAGCAGAGGAGGGACGCCCTGTATCCCGGGCACGGCCGCAGAGTTGCCCCACGCCACAGCCGGCGTCTGTGGAGGGAAGTGGCAGAGGCTGTCACCGCTGTGGCCCTGACACCACGGACAGGCACCCAGTGCCACAAGAAGGTGAACGACCTCGTCAGAGCAGGCAGGGTGAGCCTCCCCCATATCCCCCCTCCCCCATATCCCCCCTCCCCCATATCCCCCCCTCCCCCATATCCCCCCCTCCCCCATATGCCCCCCTCCCCCATATCCCCCCTCCCCCATATCCCCCCTCCCCCATATCCCCAAGTGAATCCAGCCCTAACCCTAACCTCTGCAATGCACGCGCAACCGATGGCGTGCATTCATATACCTGCCTAACAGTGTTGCCTTTTACCCCTGCCACCCACCCCCCCCCCCCCCACCCCCACAGGATAAGCGCGCACACAACAATAGGGAGCATGTGAGGACTGGAGGAGGCCCCGCTGATGAGAGGCCACTGACCGAACACCAGGAAAGGGCCCTGGAACTGGCTGGTGGACCTGAGGACCGGGAGGTTGCTGATGCAGAGGTCGGGGGCGTACGAGCAAGTGAGCCACCGACAGCCCATCCCCATATCCCCCCTCCCCTATATCCCCCTCCCCCGTATCACCTGATCACTGCCTGATGTCTAACCATGCATGCTTCATTGTGTATCGCAGGACCAAACGTCCAGGCACCCATCCCCGCAGATGCAGACCGCCCGCAGGATGCCCCTCGGAGACCACGAGAGACGGAGAGACCCGCACCCTCCAGCATGCGACGCCCGCAGGATGCCCCTCGGAGACCACGGGAGACGGAGAGACCCGCACCCTCCAGCATGCGACGCCCGCAGGATGCCCCTCGGAGACCACGGGAGACGGAGAGACCCGCACCCTCCAGCATGCGACGCCCGCAGGATGCCCCTCGCACACACGGGAGACGGAGAGACCTGGAGCAACAGGGAGACGACACCCCCGTCACGTGCGGGAGCGACCACCCAGCGATGAGGGGGGCAGCCACAGGCCCCCGTCACATCCGAGCCAGGACACCACTACCCGGGACACCACTACCCGGGACACCACTACCCGGGACACCACTACCCGGGAAGACGAAATACCGGACAGTGACTCAGAGTGGATGGGTGGAGACGAACCCCCACCCCAAAGTGCCATGGACTCAGAGTGGGACGAAGAGCACGACACAACGCCACTGCTGTCACCAACACCCTCCACCATCGCAAAAACACTCACCACGGTTGGGCACTTTAGTGATGAGGCGTCTGGTACACTCACTGGTGCGCACAACACAGCCGTCCCGGTACAGCAGGTGGAGGTAGGAGCAGCAGAGGGGCCGGGCGGTCGGAGGGCAGCCCAGCCCAAGCGAACATCTGCCGCCCAGATGGATCCCGGGTTCCTGGAGTTACCACACCCACACATAGATCCGATGCAACCACCGACCCGGAGACGAGCGAAGAGGGTGACAGGCGGCTTGCGGCGGCTGCAGTCGCAGGTGGAGGAGTCCACCCGTGTCCAGGAGCTGGGAGTGGTGCCGGTAATGCCTGCCACCCAGGCCGACACCGCACGGGTGGCGTCCGCGGTGGAGGCAATGGGTGCGACGGTGTCAGACATGGGGAACGGTTTGCGAGGCCTGGGGCCTTCCGTGCAGGCGGCGTCTGTGGCCCAGGAAATGGCTGCCCTCTCACAGGAGGCCATGAGCCAGTGCCAGCGCCAGATGGCAGAGGCGCTCAACGCCATAGCCCAGTCTCAGCAGGCCATGGCCCAGTCTCAGCAGGCCATGGCCCAGTCTCAGCAGGCCATCGCTGAGGGCATCGGCGCCAGTGGCCATGTGCGAGCCGGCGTCGCACTGTCACAGACAGGGTTTGCCAACCCCCTGGGCTCCATGGCTGCAAACCTGCAGACCCCTGTCGATACCAGCACGGGCCTCCAGGACTGGCAGCGCCAGATGTCGGGGGGGCGTCGGATGGCCAGTCCGTTCGCATCCCCCACCCATGTAGAGGCCTGGGGGCCATCAGGCACCCCGAGGGAGGAGGAGGTGGTGTGGTCCGTCCCGGCTCCCTCTGTAGGGGAGGTCCCGGTACACCGCGACACCTCGGACTCCCCCCCTTCCGTCCCAGGTGCATCGGGTGGGCAACGGGCAGGACAGGCTGGCAGCTCACCATCCCAGTCGCCCGGGCCGCAGCCTGGCCCATCTAGGCCAGGACGCCCCAGGAAACGGCCGCCAAAGGGATCCAGTGTCAGAGGGCAGGAATCACAGGCGTCCACCTCCAGTTCTGCTGTACCGTCTGGGTAACCACGTAGACGTAGTCAAAGGGCCCGTAAGGCCAAACAATTAGACACTGAGTAAGTTGGCACGGGTGCAGGGCACAGATGAGTTTTAGGGGCTAGGGCACGTGCATGAACTCCTTTGGTTATTAAAGTCAATGTTACACCTACAGAAGCTGCCTTTGTGCTCTGTCCAAAGTGTGCGGGGGTGTCATGTATGTTGAGCGCAAGTGTGTGTGTGAGGGGTGGTCTTACCTCAGCCCCAGGTGAGTCTTCCCCCTTCCCCCTGGGCCGCCATCAACATCCCCCGGGCAGAGGACGGGACCGTGCGCTGCAGTGTCACAGCCGCATGCAGGGATGGTCCGGGTGGATGGTGGTACTGTGGCCATGGGTCAGACATAGTCCAACGATGTAGAGCCAGGAGCTCACCGCAGGGCGGGTTGTCATCATCCTCCATGGCCTGCGATAGACACGCGTCCACCCGCAACTGTGTGAGCCCGGCCCGTTGTGCCGCAGGTGGATCGGCAATGGGGGGGGCGGGGGTGGTGTGCATGCGGGTGGGGTGGGTGGGGTTGGGAAGGGGGGTGAGGGTGCTGGGTGGGTGGATGGGTGGGGGGTGTGGGTGGTCGGCTGTTGCCATGGTGTGCGGTCTGTGGCCATACTACCCGATTCCCACGCCCATCTAGTCAGTGAAGCGGGCGTCTATCAGTCTGTCCCGTGCCCGCTGGGCCAGCCGGTAACGGTGGACAGCCACCCGCCTGTGTCTACCCCGTCTGCCCTGACCATTACCCCCATCCCCCTCATCTGGGGAGGACTGCGCCTCTTCCTGCTGCTCCTCCACTCCGCCCTCCTCTGCCTGCGGCACATCGCCCCTCTGTTGGGCTATGTTGTGCAGGACGCAGCACACCACAATGATGCGGCCGACCCTATCTGACCGATACTGGAGGGCGCCCCCAGAGAGGTCCAGGCACCTGAAACGCATCTTCAGCACGCCAAAGCACCTCTCTATCACTCCCCTTGTCGCTACATGGGCATCATTGTAGCGGTTCTCCGCCTCATTGCGTGGCCTCCGTATAGGCGTCATCAGCCACGATCGCAATGGGTAGCCCCTGTCGCCCAGCAACCAGCCCCTCAGCCGGGGATGGCATCCCTCGTACATGCCGGGGATGGATGACCGCGACAACACAAATGAGTCGTGTACACTGCCTGGGTGGCGGGCGCAGACGTGCAGGATCATCATGCGGTGGTCGCAGACCACCTGTATGTTCATCGAATAGGTCCCCTTCCTATTGGTATCCACCTGTTATCTGCAGGTGGCCGCACGGCGACGTGCATCCCATCGATCGCGCCCTGGACCATGGGGAACCCGGCCACGGCAGAGAAGCCCACGGCCCGGGCATCTTGGCTGGCCCGGTCCACGGGGAAGCGGATGTAGCGGTGCGCCATGGCATATAGGGCATCTGTCACTGCCCGGATGCACCGGTGCACCGATGTCTGCGATATGCCGGATAGGTCCCCACTCGGTGCCTGGAATGACCCCGTTGCATAAAAGTTCAGGGCCACCGTAACCTTGACGGACACGGGGAGAGGGTGTCCCCCGCCAGTGCCACGCGGTGACAGGTGTGCCAGCAGGTGGCAGATGTGTGCCACGGTTTCCCGGCTCATCCGGAGTCTCCACCTGCATTCCCGGTCCGTGAGGTCCAGGTATGACTGCCTGGGCCGGTACACACGGGGCGCCCTCGGGTGCCTCCATTGCCGTGGGGCCGTGACGTCCTCCTCCTCCTCCTCGTCCTGTCGGTCAGGTGTCCCTCCAGCCTGGGCGGCTGCCGCCTGCCCCTCTGCAGCAGCCTGCGCCGCCTCTCTGGCACGCTCCTCCTCCTCCTCCTCCTCCTCATCCAGGGCAACATAGACATGAGCGGCTGCCGCCACGGCGGCCAACATCGCTGGATGGTCTGAAAACATGACGGCCTGGTGGGGGAGGGGAACGACGACATGTCATCATTGCCCATATCCCCTCCTCCCCCCAGCCAGGTGGCATGGACCGCATGGGTCCAACTGTTGGAGGCTGGCACCTGGCCAGGTGGACCAACTCACTTGCCCTCCCATCCCCCTCCCCAGCACGGACCGCCCCCCAACCCCCTCCCCGGCACGGACCCCCCCCCCCCCAACCTCTACCCCGGCATGGACCCCCCCCCATCCCCCTCCCCAGCACGGACCCCCCCCCCATCCCCCTCCCCGGCACGGACCCCCCCCCATCCCCCTCCCCGGCACGGACCCCCTCCCGGGTCACGCCGATGAAAAGGAGGTTTAATTTACGTGAACGGTCATCACATCGACGGGACTTCGGCCCATCCGGCAGGGAGAATATCGGCAGGCCGAAAATCGGCTGCCTTGCGCAGACCCGTGACATTCTCCACGGCAGCGGCGACATTAACGCCCCGCCGACTTTTCTCCCTTCGGAGACTTCGGCAACCGGCGGGGGCGGGATTCACGGCGGCCATTCTCCGACCCTCTGGGGGGTCGGAGAATGACGCCCAGTGTTTCTCCTGTAGCTGCATCTGTCACTTGTTCTATTGAGGTACAATTGGCTTATCTGTCCGATTCCTCTGCTATGTGCCTGGGAAAGGGTTTTAAAACAGCTGGCAGCTTTGTAGTCATCGGAAAATCCATTCTGTTCCCTCAGCTTGTTAGTAAATCACAATGCAACAGATGAATTGGACGCAGCAAAGATCTCTCTTAATATATTGAACTATAATGGCCTCCCCGAACAGGCGCCGGAATGTGGCGACTAGGGGCTTTTCACAGTAACTTCATTTGAAGCCTACTTGTGACAATAAGCGATTTTCATTTCATTTCATTCATTTCATTTGGCATGGCCAATCCACCGAACCTGCACATCTTTGGACTGTGGGAGGAAACCGGAGCAGACACGGTGAGAAAATGCAAACTCCACACAGACAGTCACCCGAGGCCGGAATTGAACCCGGATACCTGCCGCTGTGAGGCAGCAGTGCTGTGGAAGAGCTGCTGCAGGGACTCGAGGAGGTGAATGGCCAGCTTCACTCACAGGCAATGAGCCCGGGGACACTGGGATTGCTGGGTCTGTGCTCGGAGAGGGTGGGGCTGGGGTGGTAACCAGGGGGGTGCAGACCCGGTTGGGGTGGGCCACCATGGGGGCATTGCTGGGAGGGGAAACGAGGCAGGGCAACCATGCACTGTGGGTCCTCCATGCCAACCCCTGGATCGTGTGTTCCAGTTCCGGGGCCAACCCTAGTCCCTGCCTGTCTGCCCCCACCGACCACCCATAACTCCCACTGATCACGGAGGCCTTTGGCCGTGCAGCTGAAGGCTATTGCTGATTGGGAATTGGCAATCGTGGTTAAGTGAGCATTTCACACACCCCAAGTGGATCCCTGTGGATGGGCGGGACATGTAGCATGTGGGCTCATTGCCCAGCAACCCAATCACACCCTGGTGCATGGACACTGTGCCAGAACGCGAGGGAGGCAACACCACAGACGCAGCGACCAGCATCCGAACACCCAGGGGATGGGCCCCAGACCCTGGCACATGGCTGGGGTTTGCCGATGTTCTGTTCAGGTGCCTGGGGTGCAGGGTGTGCAGTCCAGTGAGCAGGCTCCCCCCCCCCTCCCCTCCACCGCTGGGTGTGCATGGGCAGGGCGTTTCGGGTGGGGGTGGGGCTATCACCCCATATCTGGGGGGCGGATGTGGCAGAGAATTGGTGTTCGGGCCACATCGCGGAACAAAGAGCCCGAGGATTCATATTGGTTGTGGTGAGGATATTGTGGTAGTCACCACTGTTGTATTA